>NC_065528.1:28494209-28573477 GCF_006386435.1 Epinephelus moara | reverse complement strand
ACACATGAAGCAAATACTTGGAACTACTTTCTTGAGTAAACCACTGGGCGGAATGACACAGTGCGCAGCTGAGACAGTGCCGTTGTTATTGCTTGTAGCCATTTGCGGTATCGTCAGCTGGACGCAGCAGAAGGTTTGAGGAAAGTTTACAAGCGTTTTTGTAAATCATGGTTTACACATGCATTGTAAAAGGTTGCAGCAACAAGCCGAAGACATGGAGCAAAGTGAAGTTTTACGTAGTTCCAACCAGTAATACGGACAGGATGAAACAATGGCTATTTGTGCTGGACATCGACCCCAACACGCCTGTGGAAACGGTCCGGAAAATGTTTGTTTACGCCAACTATTTTTTACCAGAGGACTACGCTGAAAGGATGGAGCGCAGAAGCTCAGGAATGGTTCAAACGCTTTTCTTGAAAGATATTGTCAAACCATCTGTCGGCATCACAAAACGAGCAGACGTGGTAAGTGATCGTTGTGTATTTTGCTCAGTAATCTCTCTGCTGTAACGTTACCTCCATGTTGAGTTACATTAGCCTACAACCCAAGCATGGTAAATAAGGCTAAAATGCAAATGTTGTGGTTATGTTATGGATAAGTGCTTGCCCAGAGCATATAGTGAAGTGACTGGCGTTACTTCTCATTGTTGGGAATAAACAGACTGCTAGGCAACATTTTATGTTGTTGTTCCTTCAGGAGTTGTGGTGATTTATGAGTGTGGAGTTAGCATGTTCTCCCCGTGTTACGGTGATTATTTTGAGACGTGCTCTATATATTTATATTGCACAGGTGTACCTAATAAAGTGGCCAGTAAGCCCCACATTTACACCACCGGCTCTGGGTCTCCCCTCAGCCCCTGGTTGCTCGACAGCCTCAACCTCTCTTCTTGCTCTCTCTTCTTCCAAAACCTGTAACTCTTCCTCTGTATATTCTGGCTTCTTCTCAACAAACTTGTTGTTTTGATGACGGGAGTAACTGCACTAAACATACGCTGTTTGAAATCACTCCGCCCAGCAAGTACTGTATGTCTCGAATGTAGTTCCGGCTCTGCATTTGGCTTCAAAACAACTCCGTCTCGTAATATTACATTATTATTTCATAGCGTGGTGAATGTGTAAGCTACAAGTTGTCCACAAGAGCGTTTTGGAGTCATTTGATGGTGTATTTGATTAGTTTTGAGGGAGAGAGGGACCTGTACCGTTCACCTCCATTTCAGCGGGCAGCTCTGCCCCACCAATCTCAGGACAGCACGCACTGACAATTAAAGGTAATGTACCTACTCATATGACTATAGGGGTTTCCGGCAATAGGCGAATTTGCCAAAATGTCTAACTATCCCTTTAAGTCTGGCTAGAGTTTTCCATGCCAACATTTTGTATTGGGTTGTGTCAAAAGGGTTCGGTATCATTTGGGGCTTTTTTTTGCCCAATACCGGGTGCCAAAACAATACTTTTAAAACTGTGCCGCTGCCTAAATGGTTCCTGAACCACTACTTAAAAAAAACAGCACAAAAATACTCAATGACATAAAACACGGCTGTTTTATTGCAAAGGCAAATCTTAACTTGAAACTTAACACTATCAATTCTTAATGTTCCAATGGGAGGCTAACTTCACTTGCTAACTTTGATGCTAACCCCCTTCACCTTAATCAGCAGATGGCAAATTAGACACAGGAACTTTGGTCTTGAGGAGTTGTAGTCTTACTCTATATGCGAGTTGGGTTTCCATCCAAATGTAGCGCAAATGTCCACCTAAGTTTCAGACAATCGCCTAAAGAAAATGCAAATTTTTGTGCTTTTCCATCCACTACCATGATGCAAATATTGGCAGTCGCTTCACCAAGATAATCAGAAGGTGGCTGTAATTTTCCAGACAGGAGAAAAGGGCACAACAAGATTATTAAATGAGCGCTAGTCCAGCCACCACTGGGAGATTTAAGAAGCAGCTGGCAGCGGTGAGCAGCTAACTCAAAGAAGAACAGTGACTGAAAGTGTCCACAAATAAGTGAAACATTGACTTCTGGGAGCTCCTTAATCTCCGAGCCATATGACAGGGAAGGTAAATGATTGTTGTTACTGGTAGAATCGTAAAATGTATTGTATGTCCGACAGGTGACGCAAAGTGACGCCCCAGCTGTGGTAATGTATCCTCAGAAGAATAAAGACCTCAAGGTGGAGGTGAAGGAGGAGCCGGTATGGGTCCCCATTAAATTCGAGACTCCCAAAGCCCCCCCAAAGAGACAAGCCAGCAGCTCCCGACGCAAACAGCGCCTGGTTCCCTCTCAGCACGAGGAGCCCATCCTCCTGTGCCTTGACAATACTTTCTTTGACTCTGGCGTAGCCTCTGACACCTCAACTTTCCAAGACTCGCGAGACACCGAGCCGGACGAGCCCCAGCAGGGGCAGCAAAGCCCCGATCGGGACTACTCCTTCAAGACTCCCATAAAAAGTAGCAGCCACCTGACCTCCTCCACGCCTAGTAAGCCTCCCTCTCAGGTCTTACCCGAGCCGTGGAAAGTGACCCCTGTGGGCAAAGAGAGCCAAAACGTACTGGACTTCAGCCCCTTTCGCACACCAGGCGGCCCCGCGGTCACGCGGCGGCATGACTACACCACCTTCAACTTCAACAGCACTCCCTTTGAAGAGTTGCCTCTGTTTAACTCCCCCAGAGAGCTGCTCACGTCCGCTCCCTCCAGAGTGACCGGACTGACAGACTCTCCCATCGAGTATCACAGAGGCAGCTGCTCCAATGAGCTGCTTCAGGCACCCGCTAACCTCTTGGTCACAGAGGGCCTGGCCCTGGATACAATGAACGTCAGCCTGAGTGAGATTCTCGTGAACATTAGCTTCACTGGTCTGGATGGTGAGGACTTGGATATGGCCAGTATCAGCTGGTCTGACGTCATCTCTCAGTTATAGTAGCCGGAGGGACAAAACGCATTTCATGTACAGGGACGTAGAAAGAAAAAAGATTCCCGCACACTGTTGCCAAACTTGCAAAGTATTTAATGGGACAAGGCAGCTACGTTTCGGTCATTACAACCTTCGTCAGGCAGAGTTCTGTACGGGGACGTGTCAAGTTTTCCAAAACACTATAGGAGAAAATGGGAATACTGAGGGGAACACTTTAATTTTAGTTTCCAGGTTGTCGTCCTTCACGTTAGACGTTCCTCTCCACCTACTTTCTGATTGGTTTCATCACTTATTAACAGCTTCTTTTCATCACTCTTATTTCTATCTGTAAAACTTGTTTGCTTTAATCATTTCTCCTGTCATAACTGTCCCTACTCTTGAAGGATTTGCAGGAGAAACATGTCTGTATGTATGTATATAAACACCAATGTATGTTGATTTGCACATTTTAATAAATAATTTAGCTTTGCATATGTAAATGAGAAGATAATATATTCCCTGATAAGCCAGCGAGACGCCTTGGCAGCCTCTTGGAAACAACTTGTAGATTGTGATGCAGGATTGTTAGCAATAAAAAAAAGGCAAAGTAATACACATAGCACTAACAGCAGTAGGATTGTGTCTGTACATTAATCGTAGAACCGTCTTCACCACTTCGAGATCCTGAGTGTTCATCATTAGTATGCCATCAGTGGGCACTTTGAAACAAGTGCAAATGTCCCTCTGCAGGAACAAACAGTTGCCACTGTCCTCTCTATTTCACACATCAAGTTCTTTAAGAAGTTCGTCTTTGTTCAAAATGACACATCAACAAATGTAACACTAAGCAAATTAATCACCCTCTACTCTCTGTTAAGGGTAACGTCTGTATTTTTCAACCTGGACTGCATTTTCCCATGACTTTGTGTCAGTTACTAATCAGAAAAACAATTTTTGAAATTGGTCCGGTATTGAGTGAGTCAGCTGCAGTGAAACAAGCTGTAGCATAATCACAGTGGGCAATTGAGCACCATCAATTTACATCCACTTAAAGTGTTTGTTTTTGCCACTGACAGGCTCAGATTATTACTTCAAGTGTCTGACAACATTATGGCATGGCTCCCTCTAGAGGTCGACCACTTTGTTACAGAGTAAGATCCTTTTGTATAACCAGAAACGAACCAGAGGCCTGTACTACGAAACCAGTTCAACTCACCCAGGACATCTTTTCGTTATCTGGCTTGACTCACCCTAACATTGACCGTCTGGATAATCAGTACCACAAACTTGTTCAGTTAACTCTATGTTTTCCTATCCAGCCACGGTGCGTTCATATGAAAGAGGCGGTAGTCTTAATTACAAAGGGACATCATCAGAATCATGAACCATGATGGTATGACTTACTGAAGATGCGTCTGCATCTATTGGGCAAGCGAAAGCGGTAGACGGTGACATAGTAAACTGGGACCCTGGTCAGAGTGAGAGCGAAGCTTTGCCCAGTGTTCCAGGGGTACGAGTACAGAGACAGGCCCACGATGAAGAAGCTAACCACTGTGAAGATGACTGCGATGGCCAGGGGCACCTTAGGGTCATCAAAAAGAGCAAAAACACAGTGCATTTTAGTGTACAGTTTATAATGGAGAACGCTGCACAGTTTGACACACTGACCTTGAAAGGTCTTGGGTGGAATTTTATTACGACATTTTTGATCAAAGCTAACACACATTGAGCATTAAAGTTCATTCTTGACCTTGGAAATAGTATTCTGACAAGAAAAAGAATTTTACCAGTAACAGCACAGCAGGCATGAAGAGCATGGTTCGCAAACGTCTGCAGAGACACAGGATTAGACCCACATTTATACACATAGTGCATATTTCTCATGGATTTCTTTTTAAATGCAATAAAGCACTAACCACAGCCACGGCATCAGACACCAGCAGCTCAGCCGGAGTCATCATCAGGCCTGGTTCTACGAGGGTGCATAAGCATGCATTGCACCCTTACTTTATGTGTCTGCATGCTCAGTTGAAAAGAGTGAAAAGACATTTTTTTTTTTTTTTTTTTGAATTGTCCGTATCAATAACCTGAAGAATTGCAGGTGTGTATAATCCAACAGAAACTAAGAGAAAACCAGGCATTCAATGACGCACTTGCACTGTATCATTCATCGGCCGGTGGTAAGCTAGAATTAAACAATTATAGAAAGACCAAACATTAAAATGACTTTTTTAATTTTGCAACAGCACACATTCAACATGGTCATTTTGCAGTTACTCACATTTGACATGGTTGTTCGTTCTTTGGTCCATGTCCCTCTCGAGGACATTCCACATAACTGGTGGAAAGGTGGATCCAGGGTGGATGTATGTGTTCGTCACGTAGGTGATGAACTCTTCCATTGCAGCGTAGTGTCTCACAAGACGTCTACAGCGTCTGCCATTGACAAGTGTTTTAAAGTTCACCTGAACCAGAGCAAGCGGTAGGTAACCCAGTGTCATGAGTTTGCAGATGACCTGAGCAAGAGTGCAGTCTTGGTTGTAGGGAACAGCCAATCTGAGCTCTTGGATCTTCCTCCACAGGGATTGGTTGAAATGAAAATAACAACCTCCAACCATGGCTTGAGGGAAGTCCGTTTCCAGTGCTGTCTTCAGGGAATTTTCAAAGTTGTAGACGACAAGTTGAGGGCGCCAATTGTGGTGGGTTACTCGTCGGATGGCCACTTTGACAGCTTGAAGTACTTGCCTGTCGTGTCCAATGGTTCTGTGCTCCATAAGCACATGAACAAGAGGCAGTACAAAGCCATGATGGTTTCCCAATATGGTAAAACACTGTCTGTATGGTCGAGGGCAACTCCTAAAGGTGGCATCCATGTAAGTTGTTCTGCATTGTTGCAGCAGGGTCAGATTCTCATTTGTTGCAAACACAGTATGCCCCAATCATTGTCAGCATGTAGCAAAAAAAAAGGTCTTCGGCCCATGTTTGGGCCCATGAGCCTGTGACCTCCACTTCATCCACAGTGGCTGGGATCTCTGGCATTGCCTCAGACCTGGCTCTCTGCATTGCTGCACAGATTGACTGAAACGCCGCTATTTGTTGTCTATCACCTCCTCCTTGGACTGCCTGACAATGTCGCACAAATTCTGCATTGTAAACTCGTCTCACTGGCACTGTTGGATCCTGCCTCACTTGAGCCGCCTGGGGGTGTGTATGGTCCTCCTTATGGAACCCAATCACTCTGATAACTGGATCGTCATCCTCTCCATGCAGCAGGTTTGTGTACACCTTTGCTCTGCAGTTCTGGCGCCAGCAACGCCAATGAATCTTTTCGCCTCTTGTTTCATGTCAGTGGAAACGGAAGTTCTGAACAACTAAAACCTTTCCTCCACGGTTTAATCTTCCATGAATAGCAGCCATTTGAGCAAACACTGTGGACCAATCAGCACCAATGGGGCATGGCCTCAAATCGTGATCAAAATATGAGGGGGCCGGTCCTGTTCGCTATAACTCTTCACCAAATGTCATGGAAATCTGTGTTGTAGTATTTATGCATTTGGTTTTTCAAACTGTCACAATAATAACATGCGCACAGAGAAAAAATCTTAGAAATGTGGGAACATTTTGAGAAAACTCGGAAGCACTTTATAGTAACCATCCATAATAAGTAGTTGGGAACTTATAAGCCCTCGCAAAAGCGAGCCATAAGAATAGTGCACAATGTGGGGTACTACAAACACACCAATGCATTGTTTCTAAAATCAAGGGCATTGAAGTTCAAAGACCTGGTTGACTGCAAAATTGTACAAATTTTGTATAAAGCAAGGCAGAATTTACTTCCAGGAAATATTCAAAAAATGTTTGGGGTTAGAGATGGAGGGTACAACCTAAGAGGGAGAAGGAACTTAAAACAACCAAGTTTTCGTACCACATTGAAAAGTATGTGAATCAGTCTATGGAGTAAAACTGTGGAATAGTTTACCAGTGGATATTAAGTACTTAGTTATATTCCTAATTTTAAATGTTTTAAACCCCCCAAATCACCACATTTAAAGACCTTAAATATGTTAGGTATAAAGAAAGATGACAAACTTATTTACAAGAACATATTTATTTGCATTTTTTGGCAATCAGAAGAATATATGTTCCTGTTAAAATAGAGCATCCTCCGTGAAATAAAATTAATTCAGCATTACAAAAGATGACTCCAACAACACGGGATTTACTCTTACAGTACTTGCAACAGATAAGACTTGAATTAATTCAGCTCTCCATCCATCAGTTTGTAAAAATAACACCTGTACTTGCACCTGTATTTGTGTAATGACAGAAAGTGTACTCTCATGACTGTACAGTGTGTTGTTATGGCTCCGTTGTTAATGCAGCACTTCAAACCACACAGCAATAGCAGCCGAAACATGTGTCTAGATTCTTGTGTGTGTAATATTTGCACAATAGTAAGACAGATGTGGGGTTTAAGGCTAGAGCTGACATTGATAGATAATTGTTTTATTTTACTGGCTCAAGAACAACATTTAATGTTTTCTCAGAGTTGTATTCTTTGAAGCAAAACTTAAAATCAAAAACTAAATCCACGCCATCACGGGAGAACTGAAATTAGCATTTTGTAAATGTTAGCAGCTTGGTAAGGCAGGGTGACAACACTGAAACTCATCCCACAACACACTGGAATGATCTCTGGTTTTAGACATCTGGTGTAAAAATAGATCATGGTCAGAGAGGAACCTTAAATCAAAACTGACCCTATTTATTGGTCAAATATACTTCACCAACTACAGCTTTTAAGCTATAGAACAAAAAAATGTACAACTGGACTGTGAAAGTGCTTTGGATCTGTTTTTCTTTTTGTTAACTCAGGAGTCAAGACAATTCGAGATAGACTTCCTGTTTGCACAAGCCTCAGTTCCTGGTTTACTCCCTGCTGCGGGGGCCATGTGGCGGTGGAGCTCCTTCCACAGGAGCTGAGCTGGGAACGGACAGCAGCTGGCCGGCGTGTATGCGTTCGTTGACGCGCAACTGACACCCATCCTGCAGCATGCGAAGAGCTATCCTGGCGATGTTGCGTGAATCGTCCAGCCCAGAGTGAGGACGACCTTCGTACTTAAGACCCATCTTCTCCAACATGGTGCTCAGCTTCGTCTGTGTGCGGGGCACCTGGGGGACGAAAACAGCTGGTTAGTGGTTGCTGTTGTTTCTAATTGGGCCTAAAGTAATTTAAAAACCATTAAGATCCTCAAAGGGACAGTTCACCACAAAAAAATATTTCTCCTCTTACCTGTTTTTGTTCACAAAACCGGTTATTGAAGTGAGGTAGGGAGGGCGAACAGAAACACATCAAACTCCATCATATTTGTAAAACTAGAAAAGCACTCAGAGAGTGCAGACCTCCGCCAAGTACGTGATATTCCCTCCCCCTCTGCATCAGATTTTGCAGCCTGCATCACAATTAGGTTATTTGCATCACTATCATTATTAGGTTATATATGCCTTCACCATGGAGACACTGTGATGTATTTATTTCGTTTTTATTTTGTACCAACACAGAATATAATGTTTTTTTGTATTTTTCACTTTCTTTTTTCCCAACACAGAACATTAATTTCAACTTTAGAATTACAACATTTAGCAAGTAGAACAAGACGTGCTGTCCGGCCACCAGATGGCGCTATTTTCACCATCTTTAGAAACTGGAATTGCTGCTGAGGCTGTCAGACCATAGACTTTATTATTTTATCCAGTTTGCTTCAACCAATCACCACTAAAATTGTATCATCCATTCCTTGCCCTATTATCCACCTTTCCTGAAAATTTCATCAAACTCCGTTAATAACTTTTTGAGTTATTTTGCAGACAAACAGACCAACGCCGGCGAAGACATAACCTCCTTGGCGGAGGTAAAAATGATTGATTTTTGGCTTAGTGCTAGCGCCCTATCATGTAAGCGCTTGTTTTTGCCACTGACAGGTTCAGCTTGTTTTTTTTATGGTGATATAATTAGTTACTAGTGTCTGGTTGCTTTGGTGATGGCGATTTCTGGAAAGTTACTGGTAAAACAAAAAGCTCTATCTCTGTATGGATCCTTTCCATAACAATCTGAGCCTGTCAGTAGCAAAAACAAGAACCTGTAGTGGATGTAAATTGACAATCCAAACATGCCCCTGGTGTTAACATTGCAGGCTGTTTTGTGGTGCTCTGGCTACCACACCAAAAATTTGTTCCCATTTGTCACTTCAACACAAAGACATGGGAAAAAGGGTCCAGATTGAAAAATACCAAAGTTACCCTTTTAATGGAATGAAAAAGATCATATGGAATGTTTTTGACCTTCCATGTTGACAAATATTTGTTGCTGTCATCATACAGTTTCTGTATTAAAACATTAAAAGGGATAGTTTGGATTTTTTGAAGTGGGGACGCATGAGGTACTTATCCATGGTCAGTGTATTACCTACAGTAAATGGTGGTCAGCGTGACCCAGTTTGAATAAGCAGACAGGAGTAAAGTGCAAAACACACCGCTGCCATACGCCGCGTGTCAAAACGCCTGCCTCCATTATATTCTACGAACAAACCCACACTGGCGCCGGCCAACGCTGTGAGAAAAGCTTTTTATGTACGTCTCGGCCACGGTAGTATCAACTCAAGGGATGCTTAATGTTAGTAAGTTTTTCAAATTTTTAATAAGACGATTTTGATAAGAAACTCACCCGTGAAATCCAAGTTGTTGTTGCCTCAAAGTTTTTCCTCTTCTTCCGTTACTAGCAGTTGGCAAGTAACAAATTACAGTACAGCCACCTAGCGGGCCGGGGTGGGAAATACACTCGACGGTGCCGCTGCCAATGTGTGTTGGGGGGCGGCACTTGACGGCCACAGCGCAGCGCTGGCGGCAGTGTGTGTTGCACTTAACACCACAGAAGCTAAGCAATGAAAATTCATCAATTTAAATGAATACTGTATTTTAAATATTTTTACTACTTGCTGTCAGACAGCCCCTTTCCGATGGGGAACTGAAGCCGTTATATTGCTGTCTTGAAAACCACCAAGCTCCTTTGACAAAAACAGTAATTTTACCTGGCTGAACATAAAACTGCTGGTCTACTGCCGCCTCGATCAGTTAGTTAGTTTGTGTTATTGTGTGACATCATTGTCTTAAATGGTTAGTTCAGATTCACCAAAGTCACACAGTAACAAACAAACTAACCGATCAAAGCAGCGGTGCACCAGCAGCTCCTGTGTTCAGTGAGGTAAAATGACTGTTTTTGTCAAAGGAGATTGGTGGCTTTGAAGAGCGCACAGATCACAGCCTCAGTTCCCCGTTAAAAAACGGCTGCCTGATGGCTAGGTGGTGAAAATATTCTTGATACAGAGTACACTTAAACTGATAATGTTGTTTATAGGTGGCTAACACACATTTTGCTGCTGCCCCTGTCCACAGCAATGTATCACTTAGCTTCTGTGTCCGTACTCCTGCCTGCTTCTCCAAACTGGGGGTGTGCCAACCAACATCTACTGTAGGTAAAAATGAATCTCATAGAAGCCCACTTCAAAAATTCAAAACTATCCCATAAACCAGAATGTGCTTGTGTTCCTCTTTGTTTCTTTACAAACTATTTTCTTCTGTATAGCATTGTATTTGTCCATGACTGAGGAGTCTGTCTGTTTTTATGGGTATGTCTATATGCTGAGCTGTCATTGTAAATAAGGATATTCTAAGAAAGATGTTTACAGTCCTCTATCTTAACAACTATTAAACACACACACCTTGTAGAAGTTCCCGTATGATTTCCTGATGTTTATCCACTTCTTTGCAAAGTGAGGATATCTAATCCGGCTGATGCGGCATTGGATGTTCAGGAACTTGCTCATATCCCAGGCCCTGAAGATGACGCAGATAAAAAATTAAGATTTCACATTATTGACAAAAAAGGAGGACATTTAAGTTCAGATTCTGTAGTGTTACTGAATTCAAGCATACCCGTCAGTTAGGATGGCGTATTTATACTTTGTCCCGAGCTCCCTCTCCTGAAGCCAAGCGACGGCCCGCTGAAGGACTCCTGGAAACGTGTCTGCTTCATCCACCATTTTCTGATCAACAACACACTATTTTATTCATGTACACAAAGACAATGACACTGTCAAAGAAGACACGAATATAAACTGAGCTGAACCAACCTGTGTTATTCCTGTTAACTTCACACAGAAGTCTGACAGCTGTGGGTTTAACTCTGGTTTCACATATTCCTGAAATGAGTCCACCTGCAGAATAAATGACATAACATATTGATGAATACAAAACTCACTCTGATGATCAAAACCTGAACATCCCAAACTCAACTTACGATTTCTAAGGTGTGTGTGTTGACGAGAACCATGGGGAACTCAATGATTTCATGATGGAAGTCTGCAGGATTATCCTCTTCACACGTTGCCTCAAAGTCCACCACACAGATGTAGTCGTAGTAGGTGTCAGTGGGTCCTCCCTCTGCGGCAGACTGCATCAGCTTCTGCTTCTTATAGTGGCTCTTCAACCTCTTCTTCATCACATCCTTTACACCTCTGCACACACACAAAGAGAAAAGAGAGGAGGTTCAGGACACACTGTTATATGTTGTGAGGTTCAGTAGCTTTAAATACTGGAGGCAGAAAAGTTTAGGAACTGAGATTTTCACATTTGAATTACATTTTTGTGTTCAGTCTGATTCTTAATTTGCATTGGAATGCATTGTCAGCTTCTCATCTTCAAACTATTTTACTACCTGTAGATCCTTTTTAACTGTACTACCACATACTGTATGTTAATAGGTTCAACTTTTATTACATTATACACTATATTTCTATATGAATACGGACAAACATTGGTACATACACCGTATCATAACGTAATGTTACACATCAGTCTGGTGTAGGGTTGCAAAGGGTCAGGAAATTAACAGTAATTTAACACAATGTAAAGCCTGGGAATTTTTGCACAATTTCAATATAAATAGTGAACCTTTTAATAAGGAAAAGATCCTAATATTATCCTCCTGAGACCCTGTGTCCTCATATGAGGACAGCACATTTGGGGTTTACTGCATCTTTACTTCATTCTACTAAACTCAGACCTGTTGTCCTTGTTCGTGGACACTTTTTTGTGCCATCTAGTGGTAGTAAGAGCTAATCCATGTAAAAAACAAGATTGCAGCCATCTCTGCCAAGTCAGACTGCAGCTGATCCCGACAGGAAAGTACACAAGGTCCAAAACCTGATCACATTTTATGGCTGAGACTTGTTTATTGAAGACTAATAAAGTTTATAGTTTGATATGACAACAAATTCGACCAATTAAAGCAACAGTAACAAGATACGATGCTGTTATTTTGGAAGTACTCGTTTGAGGACATTGGGACTTTATTATCATTGACTATGTTTCTTTTTCTATACTTAACGGGTCCTACTGATCCCAAATAGCTAGGAGAAATTAAAAATGCATAACAAACAAAAGTTAAGGTCTCAGGAGGATATAAAAAATGCACGGTACTGGCGAAGATCAAAAAACCGAACACTGGCATGGGTCTATTTGGAAAGAATTAGGTTGATTCACACAAGTGGAATTAACACAAGTGACAAAATAGACATTATTTAACACTTTATTTTAAGTTGTAAACATCTTTTAAACAAAAGGTTATGGCATCTGTTACCCCCAATTTCCACCAGATGTGTGTTGGTTGCTTCTGCGCTCCGGCACGGCAGTTGAGCCGATTGGATTCAGTTCTAGTCAATGTGTGTGTTTTCACCGGCTGCGCTGCGTTCCGGCTCCGTCTCAGCTGCGGCACTCCGGAGCTCTCCGCAACAGATACGCAGGACCTCTATTTTTGCCAGGCACCGGAGCACAACGCAGCAATTCAGCACAGAGCAGATCGTTGCGGATCATATTTCCCTGCATTACACCTTGAAAACTACATAATGGGCAGAGGCAGGCCTGAAGTCAACAGGTCAGAGGTTTTCAGACGGCATTTCACCCCGTTGACACCATGGATGAGGAGATGTTAATCATGGAGGTGCACCGAGATGTCTTCCGGAGCTGCACCGCTCTGCACAGCAAACGCAGCCGGTGGGTGTTGACGGACGGCGGAGCACGCAGCGGATAACCAGCGCTGCCGTTCCGCATCGGACACGCATCCAGTGACAGTCTCTTCCTCTTGTCTATCGCTCATCTTCTGCTTGGTGTGTGCTGCGTGACAGACTGCATGTGCATAGGGAGAGGGGCTGACTGAGAGCGCAGAGCAAGGAGCTGCTTCAGATATGCTTTTCTGAAGCAAGAGAAAAGTTGACATGTTCTTTAAAAAAAAGAAAAAAAAGAAAAAGAAAACATCGCACGTCCTGCGATGTGACTATCGCACATGCGCACATCACGGTTTTATATTTTTGGTTTTATATACCTCTTATTCATTATATTTATATATCTGTACTTATTTCTATCCTCGTGCTGTTGCAACAACTGAATTTCCCGTCTGAAGATCAATTAAGGCTTATCTTATCTTTACCCTATTGTGATCACCATTACCTCGTGTCCAGCTGCAGCTCTGCTAACTTGGTCCGAAGCTCCTCCTTGGACATGCGGTTGATGTGTCCGTTAGCCAGAGCGATCTCTTTGTACACGGGATGACTGAAGTCGTTGTTGGACTGAGACGTGGACACCTGAGGTGCAGATTCTCCAGCGGGATATATCCTGCTGCAAGGCTTTGCCTAAAGAGGAATTACATCAGTCAGTATGTGTCACAGAAACATCACATACAGAGCATTAAACAAGCTGTAGGTCTATTTTGTTTATCATAAGGGAGTAAAGTCCAAAAAGTGTCAGTTGATCATCTGTAAAGGTCCACAGGTCACAAAGGTCACTCAATATCTTTCGAAATTAGAAAACTGAAAAACTGAACTGAACGAAAAACATTCTTCGGAAAGAATTACGCCAAGATAGGCTATCAGAAAATCTTCAATGTTCTTTAGCAAAGTTTCTAAAAGTCTCTTGTTGAGGTATGAAAGCCATTCTTCTCTCATTCCCTTTTGTAGTGTTTTGATGATGGTGGTAAATGTTTTTCTCTTACTTCGTATATCTGTATTCTGACCAAAGAAAGACTACTTCATAATAAATAATCTTCTTTTAAATCACACATTTATGTTCTGTTGTATTATACTATGATTATTCATTATATATACATGCAACTATTTGTAACACCAGAGTTACTTTTACTTATGATTTATCTTCAGTTGCTCTGGTATAGTTTCTATTTTGGCTTTATATGCCTCTTATTCACTTTTTTTTTAAAACTCCTCTGTATATTTGTTTACTTATTTATATTATTGTGCTGCTGCAGCAACCAAATTTCCCTTGTAGGGATCAATTAAGGTTTGTCTCATCTTATGATCCCTCAGCGTGAATGAATAATTATCATTTTCAACCATTTTGTATCTGAATTATTTTAATCCCCCACTTTTTCTTTTATGTCCAATGCAGGGGAGGGGAAAATGGTGTTCCTGTGCTATATGCATTCATTCTTTTATTGACTGACTGCTTTATTCCCAAACAAAATCAATCAATCAATCAGAGAACAATTAAACTTAAAGAAAAAAAAGGGAGAAAATGGGACATTTAAGTTTCTGTGCAGGTGATAATAGAATATTAAAACATGCTAAGACATGGGTGGAATGTAACACAGTACCATTACATTTTCTGTACTTAAATACAATTTTAAGGAACATGTACATGAAAGAAAAGGGTAGCAGGAGCATTACTGGTGTCCCTAAAACCAACAGTGCTCATGGAAAGGAACGCATAAAACAAACAAGAGGAAAACTTACTGCCACAAAAAAAGGCATAAATACTTCAGGTCAAAGTACTCAAGATAGCTTGAAAAATATGAAAGGCCTTTATTTCAACAGGCTAGGAACATTAATAATACACTGTGTGTGTGTGTGTGTGTGTGTGTGTGTGTGTGTGTGTGTGTGTGTGTGTGACTACACCCTGAGGATTGTATTTTTTGTGTTGGTGTATTTAATGTTTCTAGCGCTTTGAAAATAAGGTGTTTTATATTTTTCAAACCATTCCGAGTGCCTAGACCTGGATTATTTGAAGTATTGTACACGACTGAAGTATTTCCATTATATGCTCCTATACTTCTGCTTCACTTCATCTAAAGAGTAAATAATGTAGTATTTACTTCACTATATTTATTTGACACATTTAATTACTGGTTTGTAGATGTAAATTAATATTAAAATATTATCCAACATATCAACAAATTAAATAAGATGTATTTCTATAGATTAAGCTACCCAGCACTATATAAAAATATTTCAATTTAGCTCCACGTTAACTAACTGCAACAATAATGATGCTTACATATGAATACATCAACATTTATAAACAAGTACTGTATTTTACATGTACAGTTCAATTAAAATCTACAGCTTTCAGTTATAAAAACACTACAACTTGTTGTAAACATGGAAATACAATGAGGATACACTGCTGCTCATGCTTGTGTACTTTTACTTAAGATTTTAAAAGTAGGACTTTACTTGTAACAGAGTGATTCTACACTATTGTATTGCTGCGTTTAACATTTTTTTGAGTAAGTTTTTCACCACTGCAAAAATACCATTGTGACCTTTTAACGCCCAAATTTAGAAAATGGCTGCTCTAATATCTGGATCACACTAACACGTTAATGTAGGATTAGCTTTAATTTAGCATTTAGCGTTTAAATTGTAGCTGTATTAAATGTAACTGTGAACCAAGCACTTGTTCATAATTAACCTGTGTGTTGTTACTGGATCTTTGCACATTAGAAACTCAGCGTTCAATTGTTTGCATTTCAGTGACACCATCAGAGCATTATCATGATGCTAACGTTAGCTCGCTGCTAACACCAACCTTTTCGTCTTCTCTTGTGCTTGACATCTTCACATTGACGTCCTCGGCGTGAATGTTCTCCTTGTGCTCATCCATTTAAAGTGGAAGAAACTACTCGGCGATTAAAAAACTATAATCTAACGTGGATTCGTGAAAATAACGTTTCAATATAACGGTTTAGCCGCACATGCTAACATTAGCTAACAGGACAGCAAACATTCCGGTGTCACTTCTTCACGGTCCTCCACTTTAAAGCCGCTCAGTACAACGTTGATTCATTCAGTTATTATTAAAACAGACGTCGAAGTTAATCGATATTGGCACATTTAATCGATAAGGTTATTATTTCTGCGCCAGGTGCAGGTATAGACGTGTGAGAGACCTCCGCAGCAACATTAAACTTTTTTTTAAGGTGAACGGTTATGACGACTTCCGGTTTGCGCCAAAACAGAGTGACGCGCACTCACTGCCGCCATCTTGTGTTGCGGATGATACAAACAACTACGGAATATGTTTTTGACACATCTTTTCTAAAATAATAATAATAATAATAACAATAATAATAATAATAACAACATAATATAGAAGCTTAATATAAATAACTAATTGTACTTTATTATTTTAATATTTTTTAGGGATTAACATCAATATCCATACCTGCAGATTATCTAATAGACACCATAACTTTTATTTATGTATTTTGATGAGTTCTTTCTCAAATTTATTTCAAAGATGTTAAGAAAAAAAAAAACATGTCAAATTGTGGCTGATGTTTGTTTATTTATTATATTATTGGCCTCTACATTATACACTGTAGTGTCTTGCCTGTTTTTAAAGTGTTTATTTTTTCCTTTCTTTGTAATTTTCATTTATTTATATTCATTTTGCATCACTAAATAAAGCCGTTGTTCTCACCAAGGGGTCCGGGGATCCCCAGGGATCCTTGGGGGAGTTCTAGGGGGTAATAATCAAATGAGTTACATGCTGATCTGTGATTAAATTGTGCATTTATTCTCATGTAAATCTAGATTTGGAGACAAAAATTCCAAAATGTTCATGTGTATATCGCCTTGTATTTCAGTCGGTCAGCTCCAGTTGTTTCTAAACATGCTATATAAATACTTAATTTGATTTTGCAGAGCTGAAATTAGACATAACATCTTTAGTAATGCAGGAACTATTTGTTTGGTTAATGGTGGGTTATTGATGTTATCTATAAAAATAACCTGTCCACTTACATTATAACATACAGGTGTACAATATAAAATTTGTGTAATGTATAAAATTATATGTTAATCAGACTGAATGTAAAACCTTTGAACATCATACATAAAGATATATCTAACATGATTTTTTAAATGTTTACTGTTGTTTTTATCTTACTAGTGTTTATTATAATCACAGTTGTTTTCTTTACATCTCAAATTCGTATCTATAAATAACCTTTTTTGAACATTAAGATGTTGGACACAGTTGATGTGTAATTTCCTGTCTGACAGCTAGGTGTCAGTCTCCTCTAAGTTTTATTCCCTGCCATGCATGAACACATACAGTGGATTATAATGTACACAGGCCTTAAGTCAGTGTTCTTGACACAGTGCAGGTGTTAACCTGCCTTGGTAAATCATGAGGAAAATAACCTGTGGCAGAAACAGAGTGAAGAGCAGCAGGACAGAAAAGCAGCAAAACACTGTCTGAATAATGAATCTGAGGCCGGCAACACCGGATGAAAGATTCATGATCCACCAAACAGCTGGAACATGTTCATGAAGCTCTGACAGGTCCGTCAGTGTGAAGGCTTCTGGGATGAGAGAGTGTCTCATCAGATCAGATCAGATCAGATCAGATCAGATCAGATCAAAATCTTAATGGAGATCAATCAAATCCAACTGACATTTATTTCAAGACGCATCTGTGTCGAGTTCATGTCCTGTCAGTCATCTGTCATTGATTCACTTCCTCTCTACAGGCAATATCACAGTGTAGAAATACTGATACAAGTAAAAGTCCTGAATTCAGGTATTGTATTGACATCAAAATATACTTAAGTAAAATTACACATTGTGCAGAACGGCCCATTTGAGACTCATAATATATAAGTGGATTATAATTATTGATGCACTGATGTGTGATGCTAATTCTAATTACTTTTTATATACTGCTGTATAGCTTTATCTTTATTGAGACCTGGATCGACATCAAATTTCTTGTGCTGTGTTAGGTGCCTTTCACAAGTATTTAAACTTTTGAACCCAAAGCAAATTAGTTGGATTTCTTTTGAAAACATGGGGAAAAGGACAATGAGCAATTTGGCAGGAAATGTCCCAAAGATTGTAAGAAATTAGTCATTTAGAAAAATTGTAAAAATAAATAAATAAATCCATGAAACTCTATTTATGATTATCATGATAATATCTTTGCATTTTTGCAGAATTATTATTATTTTTAAGCAGATTTTCAAGACATAATTATATTTCTATTTTACTTTATTTTATTTTGTTGCTGTTTTCGGGTAATATTCTGATTTGTTTTTATTTTTTAAACTAATTATATAATAATAAAAATATATACTATATTATAAATAATTATTATATTTTCCATTAATAATCTGAATCTGTAAACTGAAAACAAAATATATTTTAAAAAAGTGGAGTAAAATGTACAATATCTTCTTCTAAAATGTAGTGAAGTAGAAGTATAAAGGAATCAAAGTAAATTAAGTACAGTAAAAGTACCTTACATAGTACAGTATCTGTGTAAATCTACCCTCCACTATGCTTATCTCAAAGTTTTGGAAATGTATCAGATTTTTGTGCCAATATACAACAGCAAAAAGTGGACTGACCTGCAGTTAATTTTAAGTACTTCAACAGTTGTTATAAAAGGTGATAAAGATCTTGGATTTTAGAGGCTTCATAAATCACATCAGTCAATGACTATACTTACTCATAAACTCAAAAACACATCTGTTTGCCAAGAACTGCATTTAATATGCCACTAAAGCCATCAGATATAAGACTCTCTTCTTCAGTTGAAAAGGAGCATTTAAAAAAAATCAGTTCCACGTCCTTGATAAAGTTTTAGTCCCCCCCAGACAACACAACATTTCCACAGTAACCATGTCTGACAGCTGCACACACTGAGCTTGTCACCATCCATCATTATAAACTGATTTGTTTTTCCATGACGGTCAACAACTCAGTCTGTCTGATCCTTGTCTCTCATCACGGCTGCTCTGAAATGTTAGTCTAGATTGTTTTATCTTCAACACATCAGAGTGACTGCAGAAGGGCCACAAAATTAATGTTTGGGAATTTAAGTTTTAAAGGAGCAGTGTGTAGATTTAGTGGCATCTAGTGGTGAAGATAGCAGATTGCAACCAGCTGAAACTTCTCCTGGTTAGAATTCCTTCAGTGTTCATTGTTCAGGAGGTTTTTACCAGGAGCTGAATTATCCACAGAGGTCTCTTCGTCTCCAAAACAAACAAACCAGGTGATTTAAACGGGTTAAAACACTGAATAAAGCAGTTTGATTTGTCACACAGGGCTGCCAACTACGGTGGCCGATGCGGAACCACAAATGGTCCTATCTAAGGCTACTGTTTTGTTTGGCCATTCTGGGCTACTGTAGAAACATGGCTGACTCTGTAGACGAGGACCCGCTCCCTATGTAGATATAAACGCTACATTCTGAGGTAACAAAAACACAATGATTCTTTTTTTCGAGTGATTATTCACTAAAGAAAACATACTTGTTATTTTATATTCCATTTCTGGCAATATGTCCACCTAAATCCTACACACTGGAGCTTTTAAGTTTTTTGGGTCAAAAATACAAATATGTCTGAAAATACACATTAACATATATCTAACTTAAAAAAATAAATAATTTTTTTTGCAAAGATAAATCGGCCTGTTTATTTAAAAGAAATAAAATAAAATTTACAGTACATAACATCACATCATTAAAGATAGGCTAACTGTTACCCATGAATCATTGTGCAATAGTTTGAGCTAGCCAACGCTAAATCACAGTTATCCATGACGGTGAGTTCAACTACTAAATGGTTGCTACATTTACGCACTATTGAAACATATTGGCCAATTAGCTGTATTATTATTCCAAGTGTACAGACAATCTTGTGAGCTTCGATGGATCGTTTCGTAACTTTACGAACAAGAGACTCGGACACACCGTCCACCTCAGAAACAACCGAGGAAAGTGAAGATGGTGAGGCTAAAGCAGCTAGCCGTGCTACAACTGCTGCTGAATTAGCAGCTACAAACGAGAGAAGGCCCAAAAATATTCACAGAATCATCTCAAGTATGACTCAATTTTGTACAATATATGTTGTAGGGGGTCCCTGCTCCGTCTTTCTTTCAGCTCAGGGGTCCTTAGCCTAAAAAAAAAAAAACGTTGAAGACCCCAGGAAAAAAATTAGCTTTCAATTTTGGGGTGTACTGTCCCTTTAAATTTCAGCAGTCTGGCTACTACTTATGATTTATCCGACAAATGTAAGTGCAGGTAAGAGCAAACTTATTATTTCTTGATTTAAAAGATGAAACAAAGTGTTTCAAAAGTAATGGAAAAATGTAGTTCATGTATATTTAATGAGGACACTGTGACAACAAATAATTCTGAATAATTCTGATTTAAATGAACCATTAAAAAACATCTAAAAATAAATATTCTAACCGTAGAGAGCATCCTTCAGTGGGGTTTTCTCCTAAGCAGCGCTCCACGCCGTGCAGCTGGTGTTTGTCAAAGTCATTTACACCCATTTTATGTATGAATTCCTTATGATGCTCTCAGAGCGGTTTGATCCCCGTCCTTACATCACATCACACAGCCTGTCTGATGAGCCATGTATAATAAATGAGATGTTAGGAATGGGAAACAGGAAAACAGGGGAACTGATAGGAAAAAGAAGATCTGGAACAATTTTAGAAAAACAGAGATTTATTTTCTCTTTTGAAAAAACAAAAACTAAAGCACATAGAAGAGACATAAACGTGAAAATATAGAGAACAGCTTTGGAGAGGTGGAGCACGTCTCTCCTGAAGAGCAGACAAATAGTTTCTGAGCCAATTTGGAAAAAAGAAAAACATCAGAGACTGATGGTAAGAAAACAAGGTAGTAACAGTGTTACTTAAAAAGGCTTGTGTGCCTTAAAAATCTCCATATTTGGCTTTCGAAGGGAAACAGAATACAAAGGAGGAGGAAATAAGCTGCATTGAAAAGGCATCAGTCCCAGTTCACCCCCCTCATCATCATCATCACAGTGATACAGGGTTGGGGAGCATGGAGCTACATTGTTCAGTTTCCTCTGTCTAGTCTGTGATGCTGCATTCAGGTCACGTGGGAAAAACAGTCGCTATAGTGTTGATATTAACTGGTAAATGCTGCTTGGGAATTTTAGGTTACTGACACTTCAGTATTTTAGTACAACAGACAAACTTATCTGAAGTAAAACAATCTTCATCCTCCAAGTCATTAAAATATGACAGCAGGGCAGGACTTCCTGTGCTGGTTTCATCTCATATGAGTCACTTCCCAGCGGTGAGAGTGAAAAAGCTGAGAGGAATTATCATGAGTAACAGAAATATGTTCGCAGTAATCACTCATGCTCTCTGCGTGCCATGACACAAGTTTCAACAGGTGGGAATCCCTTCAGGTCAGGACTTTGAACTCTCAGGAACGCTTTGCTGTTGTTATTCCCACAGGACATGAAGGCAGCACGACATCAAAGGCTTCACACAGACGTCAATTTGTTCTGTTCGCCTTGTAAAAAAAAGGCAATTCAATAAAAATCAAGCATGCGCACGTTTAGAGTTTTCCTCTAATCATCTCGGCCGTCCTCACAGGTCACATGCTAGCTGCTTGTTGCTAAAGCTGCAGTCTTTGTGTAAAGCACGTCAACGCAGGAGTTTTTTCTCAATTAGCTTTGAGAAGCAAAACAGTAACCCGACAAACATCAGACTGATTTTACAGGACGAAAACCCCGAAAGCATCAAATCAACAAGACGGGAGGCAGTTTGAAAGCTTTCCTTTAAAAAGGAATAGTTTGACATTTTGGGAAATAAGCTTAGGAACACTGATACAGAGAGGAAGGTGAGACTGATATCACCCTCACGTCTGTACAGTAAATATAAAGCCACAGCCTGTTAGCTTAGCTTAGCATAAAGATTGGAAACAGAGGTAAACAGCTGGTCTGAGTCAAACAAAATCTACCAATGAGCACCTCAAAGGCTCTCTCACTGATTAACATGTTACTTTGTGTGTTTACAGCAGGTTGCAGGAAGTTCATGCAGATTCCACCCAATAAATAGTCCTGCACAATGTTTTCTGTACATATCAAACTATATATATATATATATATATATATATATATATATATATATATAGAATGTTGATTAGTGAGCTTTACAGAAGCTGGTAGGTGGAGTTTGTTACTGTCTGACAGAGCCAGGCTAGCTGTTTCCCCTTGTTTCCCATCTTAATGCTAAGCTAAGCTAATCGTCTCCTGACCTAGCTTCATGTAGACATGAGTGTTGTTAGTAGAGACGCACCGATTGACATTTTCTCAGCCTATTCTGATTTCAGATTCTTTAAAATTCTGACCTGCTAACTCCAATTTTCTCTCTTTCTAAGAGCTATAATCGACAGCATGCACAAACATACTTGGAACTTTTCTTAAAAACCCTGGAAACTTTGCTGAAATAATTCATATGTGGTATCAAATATGAGTGTCATTAAGCATCCACAAACCATTTCTCAGGATTGTGGAGGTGTGATCAGATCACGTTTAATGAACAGCTCCCTTTCAGCTCAAGTAACGTTAAGGCCCGAACGTACTCGGGCGTACTCTAAGCGGAGCGGACTCCGCGAGGAATGTCTGCAGTCATTCGGGCTTTCATAGTCGAGCACACTTCCGCGTTGTAGTTTCCTGTAAAAATGTGAAAAATCCCCGCAATGTGAAAAATACATGCCGAGCAGTCAGTGGTGCGCGAAGCGGAGTCCGCGCGGTCGTAAAATCTGAGCTTTGCGCGCACAGGGCTTGCGGATGTCCGCTTTGAGTCCGCGCGGACCTCCGCGGAGTCTGTTCCGCGTACTTTCTGCCCGAGTATGTTCGGGCCTTTACCGTTTCCTTTCAGTCACTGGCACTGAAACGTTTTGCTGCAACGGAATCAACTACCAAATTTATCACATGGACCTACTTGGTTCAAAAGCTAACTAGCCTAACTAGCAAACTACGGTAGGGGCCGAACACATGCGGTGAGGAAATCAGACTTTTAGACCCAGCGCAATGAATGGTTAAGTTTCACTATCATAGCGCCTACAATTCTGCTGCTCTGTCTGTTCCGAGAGTACGTTCTGCGTTCTGAGAATGGTATCGGAAAGCTACATATATTCCAACAGCGCACCTCATGAATGGTCTAGCTCCAAATAATAACTGTGTGGGAAACTCTGCACTGACATGAAACAGTTAGCATTAGCTTGTCTATGTGAAACTTTACATCTTATTGTCAACTACCCCAGAGGTCTGCTAGTTATCTAAACGGTAAACCATCCATATTTGTGTTTTCATCGAGCTTTACCCTCTGGAATAAGCTAAGTGTTTTAGCGTAGTCCAGTCTGCTAGCTAGTTTAACACCGCAGCTTTCAAACCATGTGCAGCGTGCGAGGGAATGGATTACAACTTCTGACAATAGTCTGTTTGTGACGTGAATCAACATGTGGGGGCGTGCAAGTAAATTTGATCGGCACAGGGTCAGCTCCATGTGGAGCAAGCTAAAAATCTACCGATTTCGTTCACCAGCTGATCAATCGGTGCATCTCTAGTCGTTAATGTTCTCACCAACCTCTCACCAATAAAATGAACATTTCACAAAATGTGAAACAACTTCCTAAACACAGTAGACACACACACAAGCAGGCGTACACGACATGAACACACACTCAGACAAACACAAACACACAACAGCTTAAAAATGTCCTTTTTAATGAGACACTGACAAGAAAGAAAGAAAGAAACGTCACATAAATACAGAAGAATTGAGTACACGCAGTACAAATCACCCTTCAGGTGGATGTGTCTTTGTGTTGTCACAGCTGGCTGGTGTACGAGGAGGCGTACTGTGTGCGGGCTCAACGCTGCTCGACTGGACACAAACCGCCAGCGAGTGTTTGTTTAGAGGTGTGAGGTGGTGCTATCACAGATACGCTTCCCTTTAAAGGGCAGGAAATAATCGCTGTATTTCCACGCACCAATGATATTCTCTATATTTAGATTTTAGCGCGTGTTGTTGGTGCGATCCAGAATCTTCTGACGACCACATGACAGCAGGTGACGAGTCACAAAGCCGATAATGCGGCTGATCACTTCCAGCTGATTGATCTTTTAGCAGTCTGATACTTTGGACTGTAGTGATGCACTTTAATGTCAGTGTGTGCAAAGTGTGTGTGTTTGCACCTTCAGCCTTTGTCACAGTTATATTTATATCAGCTTACATCTGTGTGTTGGAATTACAGTAGAGGTGCATTCTGGGAAAGGCTGTGTATTTGTGTGGACCCATTTAGACATGCAAAGCACAGCCATAAATCACGGCGGGGCCCAACATCTCTGGGGAACTGGGGCTGGTGTAAGGCTACATGTAAACTCCCTCCCCAGTGTTTTTGCGTTGCCATGACAACACACCTCGCAGAGAACTTGACTCCAGGGTCGGCGTACGTTTTCTGGTCTCACTTGTGCTCTTGTGCATCAGTGCGGGAGGAGCAATCGTTCCAACACGCACGGTAGATGTTCCCAGTTCTTCCACAGCAGCGCCAACACGGACACGCCCACGCAGGTAAGCGCCAGGTGGAGGCGGCTACGCAGCAGCGGGGCGGTGAACTTGGCCGCCGTGGAAACGCACACGAGGATCACGGTGACGATAGCGAGCATAATGTTGATGCACTTCCCCAGCAGCACCTTTGCGTCGGTGTTTTCCAGCTGAACCGTCTGCTGCTGCTGCTGGTGGAGCTCCAGCTTAGATACACGAGTCTGGCACGACTCCAGGACCTCCTACACACACACACACACACAGACACACACACACACACACACACACACACAATCTGGTTGAGATCAGGGAAATACTGTAGAGCAGTGACTCAGAGGGGAAGGGCAGTGAAACTGGAGGATTAGATATGAGTTGACATCAGCTGCATTAGAAATGAACACGAGTTGTGTTTAACATTACAAATGAACTGGAGATGCTGAAAGCAACTCGGTGGCTCAGGTGAGTCTTACTTGTCTTTTTCTATAAAAAGACAAACATCCCAAATTGAAAACAAAAATGGGAATTGTACAGCCAATTAAAAAAGAACAGAATTTTCCTTTTAATGGTACCAATATTACTAAACATAGAAATACAGGAGGTTACCGAATTACATAACAACCTAGTCAAATCAGCTCAAACTACAATACCCATGATCCTTAGCCACTTTTGGAAATATTGAGCTCTTTAGCAGAACCATTTCTAATGGATTGTGTCATTGTTCACTGGCGCTCTGTAAATATGCTCTGTGATTTCAACATTGGATTAATGTGCTAACTGGCTAACTAGCGTCCAGACAGTCTTCCGGTTTCCCTTTATGAATGACGATTACAGACGGCTGCCGTCTGCTGGTATGGAGGGGTACGTCCTCTCACACAGGCACAAAACACATGCACTCGGTCGTCGGTTTGGTGAGTTCATGTGCAACTTTGTGGCTGAGACACAGCGACGAGAGGCGAAGCAACAAGGGGCTGTCATCATGGCTAGTTCTCCAGCGTTGGTTTGGTGTGTCTGGGCCTTCAATCTTAAAACTCTGAGGTTGGATGGTTCTTACCAAAATTCACCTTAGGGTTCGGTATTAAGTTTTCTTATTACTACTACTACTACTACTACTCTGACATTTTATCAAAGAACCAGATGTTTTCTAACACAACAGGGCTGCACAAATAGATGAGATCACGATAATTTATCAGTCATTCCATGATGTGTTACAGTTATGCTAATTAACAAATATCTGCATCAAAATCAGACTTAAAAAGATGGTTCTTCTCCTGAATTCTGTGCAATTCTTAGCAGCAAAATAAAAATACCCAATGTACCCAAAGATATAGGTTAAAGGGATAGTGCACCCAAAAATGAAAATTCAGCCATTATCTACTCACCCATATGCCGACAAAGGCCCTGGTGAAGTTTTAGAGTCCTCACATCCCTTGCGAAGATCGGCGGGGGCAGAAACTAGCACACCTAATGGCAGACGGCGCCCCAGACTAACGTCCAAGAACACAAAATTGAAACCACAAAGTATCTCCATAGTGATCCAAGTGACATGAAAAGTTGTTTGGAAAAACGTCATATGAACTCTGTTTTTAGCCTCACTGTAGCCTGTAGCTCTGACTGCTTCTCTGTGCTCCGCGCTCACGTGTGCGCGCTCAGGGTGATCGGTGATGCACGGTCTCTGAAGAGCAGCAGTCTCGTCAGTACTGATGTCCAGATTCTCAAGTGCAGGCATCGCCAATTCCCAGTCTGAGCAGCAAAGACTTTCCTCATCCGTTGGCATTGCTTTGCATTTGAAACAACTACACCACCAGGTTTCCAGTGCTCGACTCTGGTATTCTGCGGCTGGCTGAGGCTCATGAGCTGCGGCGGCTGCTTCGTCCAGTAGCCTGAGTTCCGTGTCCGTATACTCGGGCTCAAACAAATATGGCTCAACAAAGAAATGCTGTTCCTCCTCAATTTCAAAGTCTTCAGACATGTTGGGCTGTCCTTTGCTAAAAGACCGTAGTGCAAATTATTTTTTAGCTCTGTGGTTACTGTTGTCTCTCCCTGCAGTGCACGTGTCACGTGATGTAAACACGAGTAAGCAAAGCTCATGCTTTCGCTGGTCTCGCACAAGCGCGCACACATGTGCGCGGAGCACAGAGAAGCAGTCAGAGCTACAGGCTACAGTGAGGCTAAAAAAAAAGTTCACATGACGTTTTTCCAAACAACTTTTTTTCACTACGGATGAGCAGTATGGAGATACTTTGTGGATTCAATTTTGTGTTCATGGACGTTAGTCTGGGGCGCCGTCAGCCATTAGGTGTGCTAGCCGCTCCCCCTGCCGATCTCCGCAAGGGATGTGAGGACTCTAAAACTTCACCAGGGCCTCCATCGGCATATGGGTGAGTAAATAATGGCTGCATTTTCATTTTTGGGTGCACTATCCCTTTAACTAAAAATAAATATACTATAACAAAATTCAACCAAATGAAAACTTGTGCTTTTTGGACACATACTTGAAATGAAATGGGACTGCATTGGTCATTTTAGTCTGTCTTATCTGTCTTTGAGAGCTGGATGGTTAAGCTGACATGCTGTGCAGCGTCAGTGTTCTAAATGTCCAAGTTGACGCTGGAAAAGTTAGCAACGCTATTCTTCTTGGCTTTCATTCCTTTCATGGTTGTTGAACAAGATGGTTGTGCTGCTTTGCTGCGGACATGAGTCTCATTTACTCGTTGCATATGATTTGTTTTTGCTTAATAACACACCCTAAATCTGAAATTCTTCCAAACAACAGATGATCCATTTTGAGGGATTAACTTGGCAACTCTGGTCACTCTGTTCAATTTATAATGAAATAAAACTGACATCCTCACATTTGGAATCTGCAAAGGGCACATTTTAACTTGATACATGCCTTCAACACTTAATAGATTGTAACTTTCTGTCCATCATTTAATCAAATAATGATTTCAGTACTGGACTTCTGTGTCTGTATACTCAGAACAGAGAAATTATAGTGCTGCACTTGTTCAAATATATGTTTAAATTGAGTCAGTGGTATATTACATAACTTGTTCTTTTATATGTGTATACAGAAACACACATTACCTGAATGTCTCTGGCCCTCTCATAGGCCTGGTACGCCACCTTCTCCTCGATACTGGCCAGTTCCTGCTTCAGATTATTGGTCTCATGCATGTGGAGCTCCGTCAAGTCGTTTAACTGGTCCTCCAACCGCTCATACCTGACACACACACACACACACGCAGAGTGACAGGGCCAAGGAGAGAGAGCAGGAGAAAACGATGCATAATTAAATGTATGTGTGGGCGAGTAACAGTGCAGCGGTTTATCTACTACTGCAAAATAGCTGAAAACATTTGCCCTTGGTTGACTTAGCAACAGTCGGGAGGTTTGTGTGTATGTGTGTGTGTGTGTGTGTGTGTGTGTGAGCTCTGCCGTCTATTTTTAGTTTAGAAAAGCGTATATTAACTGTCAAAAGCTCTTTAAAGCTCAACAGATGTACAAACAAACTGCTAGGAGTGTTACTGTAGGGTGCGGGTTATTGACACACCTGCAGCACAAAAATATTTGCACTGATATGTTGAGGTAGATTTTTAAAAGGTTTTTTTTTTTTGCTCGTGACGCCTTAAAATGAAGTACAGTACTTGTGACCTTTCCTACTTCTACAGGTTATGGCTTTAGTGTGGCCATGCATATGAGCCGCTCAACCAGAGAGTCATTTTGCCCTCAGGGATGGTTTCATCTGAAGGACTTTAAGGGGTATAACAAAGATTAACTTCTCAGTATTTTGCGAGAAAAAAGAGGAAAATATACGTTATAATTTTGTCTATCCAAAAGCAATATAGGTTTCTTTCTAATGTCTTTAATCTTCTTGCAGATATGGACCTTGTGTATTTGAACAGACCATTACTGCGTGTGTGTGTGTGTCCTGTGTGGGTATGATTATGATATGGGGGTTACATTCCTTGACGCTGTGATGCCGCTGGGACCTACCTGTATCTCTCCTCCTGCATCATCTGTGTGAAGTAGCTGTAATCTCGTTTGAACTGTGTATTCAGAGTCTCCATGTCCTCTGCCAGCTGTGCCTGAGCCTCCCTGATCTCCCGCACCATGTCCAGCACCTCCCCCAGCCGCCCGTTGGAGTCCGACCTCCCCGCACCTCCAGATCCAGCCCCGGAGCCCCCAGCCGGGTTCCCGTTTGAGTCAGCGGACGCGGACGTCCCCGTGGAGCACTCGTCGTCACTGTGGTACTTACTCGTCTTCGCTACCGTGGTGGCACTCCCGCTCAGACCCCTCGCCCCAGCGTCCACCTGCAGCCCCGACCCCGACTCCATGGAGTTCTTGAGGTGGGCAATGTTGTCAGCGCTACCGAACTTGTTCCTAATGAGGTTGGCAAACTCCCGTGACTTGTTGAAGAAGAACGGTGGTGAGAGCGACACCCCGGGCCCGATTGTCTTCACTTTATCCAGCGCCGGGTGCCGTCCGGTGGCGCTGACGTCCCGCAGGCTGCCCTCCTTACTGTGTGTCCCGGACTCCTTGCTGCTGCCATCCTTGTGGCTGTGTTTGCCGTTGGTCTCACCGTCCTTCACGCGGCGGTGGTACTGCTCCAGCTTCCTCTGCAGCCGGGCGATGGAGTGCGCCGACTTCTGGTTCTTCTTTTCAAAGACCTGACGTATTCGTGACACCTGCTGCTTGTCAGCATTGTTCACAAGCTTCAGGTACTCGGCGACATTCTGGTCCCGAGCCGTCTGCTCCACCTTAATCTGCTCCGTCACCTGAAGGCAGAATGAAAGGAGAAGCATGGATTTAACAAACGCTTGATTTAGAATGTTAAATAAATTGCGTCAATAATTTGGAAGTGTATATGTATCCTTATACACATGCATTATTAATCTGTTTGTATCAGTGGTATATCAGGGTCTCAAAATGACAATAATGTTGTTGATTGCAATCATTTCTGGAAAATATATCGTCCCATTAAAGTAGTTATAGTGACAGGTCTAATATTTGGTGCCCACTGACAACATAGACCCTGCCAAAATAAAATGCTTTGTTGCTTTGTTTGTATTTCTCACTGGGAGCAGAACTTCATTACATTATTTGTCGTTAATCTCTTCATTAGGTTAGGGTTACGGCCCCAAAATACTTTTAAAAATGAGGATAAACCATTAAATCAGCTGAAAATGATCAAACTAAATTGCACTGATGCCTAATGATCGTATAGTGGAAATAATTCCTCTCTGAGAAACTCTTCTACCAATGAAAGCTGAGACAGAAGGGACTGAAATGAAAATAAATCACAAGATAGGATAGAATACATTTTCTTTGTAATTAAACCAATTAATTTAATAGCCATTTTGATTGGTATCTGTGGTCTCACCACTGAAATCTAATTAGCTCATCATTGAATTAATGTTTTCTTTTACTGCTCTACGAACCACCACCAGAACGAGCTCAGCAGGTATTTCATTATATCTCTGTGGTGTATGTTCGGAGGGCCTACATGTCTCACAGCGCTCTGCAAGTCAAACACAGTAAATCCACAGTGAGAGCACACAGGAGGAGATGATTCGTTTCCTCTGACCTTGAGGATCTTCTGCTGCAGGCTGTCGATACCCAGCGCTCCCTTGGTGAAATCCAGGCCCACTCCGTCATCGCCGACACTGTCCACCACGTCCAGGTTGGACTCTGAGCCGCCGCGACGAATGGGCACCGGGATGCTGAGGACATCGCAAGAGCTGCGCTCCGCCTATAAACACACACACAACAGAATGAAGAGGAGTGAGATAAAGACTGCAACTAAAGATTACTAAAAGACTGTGGAAAAACAATGCCTGTTGCATTTTCCTGGAGCCCAAGGTGACGTCTCATTTTGTTTGACTGAGTCTGATATACCCAGATATGCAGGTCACAGTGATATATGATGAAACTAGAGAAATTTTCTGCCTATTTTTTCTGTTCATTGATTCATGCAGTCGGCTGTAAGGCCGCCAACACACCACGGCGACGGTTGGCTCTCAGTCAATGTCGGGCCGTCGGTGAGTGTCTGTGACCCTAGTTTTTGCAGTGTGTCCTTGTCGACCCTTGTCGGCTTTTTTTCTGCCAATTCAGCGTGTTAAATCTGTGTCAGAGCTACTGTGAAAAGTTGTGGATGGTCCCAACTGAACCGTTCCGTACTGTCCCCATGTTTGGTCCTCCTCTGTTGGGGTACCTAGCACACAGATCTGGTACTAAAAGGTGGAGCTGTGAACACTGCAGTCTGATTGGTCAGTAGAGGACGGTCACTCTGCTCAGGGCTGAGTTGTGTCTGGTTTTGAGGCTCATGTAACCACTGTTCATACTGTGGAGAGTTTTACTAGTAAACTGTAACTATAAAATGAAAGGATAAAAATAATCTAATTCACTGGGACTGATAAAGGAGGAAATACAGTGAGTGCTGGACGGAGCAGTGAGTGACAACAACCCCGCCCACATTCAAGAGGACTGTTTGTGGTGGAAACACTAGGGTCTAGGTACCATGTCTGAAGGGTTACTGTTGGTTCCAAAGGTACCATACTGAAAGTGTTTGGTAGAAACGGGGCTTTACTGAGAAAAATCACTCTGATTTTTAGCCCAGACACAGCCAATGCGAAGCGATGCAACAGTCAGCTTTTCTTGACACTAGTTCTTTGATGTCGGTTTGTTGTGTCGGGCCTTAAGTTATATATTTGAGACACAAAAATTCAGCATCCAGGGTGTTATCAGGAGTGGAGCTGATGCCATGATGGCTTTAAAATCTAAAGCCTGACAGTCTGACACTCTTATTGTTATTATGGCCTTGGAGAAATATCAGCCCTCACACATGGTTCAGGTATACATGTGATAACTGCTGCTGAGAGGTGCAAAATTGTGTAACGCCTCATTCAACAGCTTCAGACACGAAATGACAGCCCTTCTATTGATTTTCCAGACAAAATACATGTTGTAAAAAGCAATGCCCCTTTTAAAAACTAAGGGGACAAAAAAACATTTGCAGACAGACGCTGCAGTCTGCACAGGCTTTTAGGCAAACTCGAGTACCAAAAACCTGCTGCCTCTTGAGCCATTAATATAAAACACCCGGTGTGTTCCTATGGCCTCACATGAAAAGCTTCTTTCATCCTCACCAGTTTTTCTCAATCTCTCAGTTTAACTGTCTGTCTTGTCTCTGGGCAAAAAAACAAAACAAGAGGATCTAAATAGTATTGACTGGAGAGTGTTGGGAGGATACTTGTGTTTGGACTGGAGGGAAAGCGGAGGAAAAAGGCAGCTGATGACACAGTAAATCTGTCTGAAGACTGCACAATGGTCAGTTCGTGGAGCAGTGTGGAGCCCATGGCTCCAAACAAAGCAGCCTCCAGTGCGTCTTGTTCTGAAAATCCACTCTCCGTATTGACAAAAGCAGACCATTACGTAAGGCTAACCTAAAATATTAGTATGTGGTAACTCTTGTTGCCACGGCAGCAAAGCGCACACAGACAGACTAAGCTCTGAAACACACACACACACACACAAACAGACGAGCAAACTGCTGACATACCCTGAAGACCTTTTCTGTTTTTTCGGCTTTATTCTCTTTGTCTCAGGAGCAGAGTACATGACACTTTAATTGTGTCCTGTGGCTTTGTGATGCATCCTGCCGAGTCAGCACTGAGTAACAGTCCAGTTACTAACTTTGCATCATTTTTATCCCCCAACATAAAAAGCCATTCATGTAAATCTTTTGTTCTGAATCACAGTGGACTTCTTGCTACTCCTGAGTACAGATGGCTAACACCCTCAGAACATCATACATAACACATCCATCGGTCCTACCAGACGGCCAGAAATGCAGCCAGAACAAACCTTTGCTGTAAATAAACACTGATTCAATCAACATTTAGTCAAAAATACAGAAACATTCACTGTGTGTAGCTTTTTTGACTGCTGGTCAGACTCTGGTAGCTTCTGATGACATTTTATAATGGTAGGGTAAGGCTACTGACCCTTGGAGAGACCAGGTTTTTAAAACGCAAGTTCATTATTTTTCAACCTGGACCATATTTCCCCATGTTTTTGCGTGAAGGTGATTAATGGAGACAATTTATTTTTTAATTGGTCCAATATTGAGCGAGAGCGCTGCAGCTGGCAGCAGCTGAACAGGCTGCAATTAACCAGTCGGGGCATGCTCACACCGTCATTTTACATCCTCTAAAAGTGTCTGAGGACATTATAGAAAGGATCCCAACAGAGATATAGCCTTTGTTGAAGAGTAAGATCCTTTTTGTTTAACTAGAAACAACCCTGAAGTCACTATCACCAAACCCACCAGACCCCATTTAAATAAACAGTAATTTTATCATCATAAAACATACTTCATTCAGAATCGACAGTAACAGAATACAACCCTCAAAAAACATGTTGGTTCATCTTTCAACTGTTCCAACAATCACCAAATCTGGTTTGGTTAAAATAAACCCTTAATTCACCCAGTTAGACGTTGAGAATATGCTGCCACTATACACGCTAAAATTATTGTTTATTTAAATGAAATCTGGTGGGTTTGGTTATGGTGATTTCAGGGCTGATTCTGGTTAAACAAAAAGGATCTTACTCTTTAGCAAAAAGGTCTATCTCTGTAGGGAGTCTTTACATAATGCTGTCAGACACTTTGAATAACAATCTGAACCTGTCTGTGGCAAAAACAAGCATTTTTAGCAGACGTACACGACACCGCAAACATGGTCCTAGTGGTGACATTTCTGCCAGTTTCACCGCTGCCGGCTCCTTTTTATTGTTTATTTAACTGTTCAGTTATACTGTGTTTTCTGTAAACATAGTCTCCCCAAATAATCATCTAAATGTGGTTTTACGACAGAGAAATTCTTCTAAAATTTCCTTTATTTAAATGTATTTAAATAGCTAGCATATCACACCCAAATCTCTGAGCTGCATTGTGGGTAATGTAGAGGCAATATTTTGAGAAGGACGAAGACGATATTACTGCTTCTGCTGCATCGATTTTGTTACTACTTTTAAAAATAAAACTGTTCATCAAGAGTCTGACGATGATGCTTAATCAGTGGATTAAAATCCCCATTTCTTTACGTCATTAAAACTTGAAGAAACAATAATTAACGTGGCTTTCACTAGTGCTGGCGTCACAAATGTTTGTGTCCTGCAGCTGGAGCAGCGGGTGTAAAAGGTTAATCAGAAAAATCATGAACAGATGATTTAATAATCAAAGTTGGTGAAGTCAATCAGCTGCAGCCTGATGATTAGTGCTTGATCACACTGTGAGCCTATGGCAAAGAACAAGTACATTATCTTCCCACTGCAGCGTACACAAAACCTCACGAAAAAACACTTGAATATTTTACATTTGTGACCCGATCACGCTTTCATTTGCACAAACCAAACATTTTTGCCTTCCCTCTCACATACACACAGCCCCGTCATAAATCAGCGGGTTGCAGGAGAGTCAAGTGTACAAACATGCGGCTGGTCGGTGGTGCCTCACACTCAGCAGTCCACACACGTATTGGATATCCATTGGAAAGTGGGTCTGAGGGTGTGGGAGTAGGAAATTATTAACGTGAACTCACAGAGGCACCATATGTCTCTTAGGGCACACGTGTCTGTTTTACAGAGCAGATATCAGGTCACAGGTCAACTCGTCCTATGACCCAGTCTGCACTGAGGCCATTTAGATTATTATTATACAGATGGATGGTCACACAAGCAAAACACACAAACAACACACACCAGGGCATTCATCCACTGGGAAATATGAAGGAGATATTCAGATATGTCTGAAACTAGACGATTCATCTTGTCTGTAAGACATAAAAAACGAACGGATGTGAAGGCAGAATGTCTCAGAAATGAAACATGGGCTCCGATCCATTTCCTTGGAGAGAAATCCTGGCCATGAAACTTCCTGCAAATATGTTCTAAATTGGATTTGTCGCAGCAGATGGCCTAAAAGTGAGAAAGCTGACAAAAGTAATGTAATGTCCTGGTGGCTGAGCTGGTTAATTTACATAACATCTGCAGCCTCCTGGGTTTAAATCGGGTCTGGAAGCTTTGGTGCATACAAAAACATCTACATACACAAAAATCTCACACGCTCTACTGATCTTTGATTCTGTCAAGGAACAACGATCCTTTCACTAACAGTCACACAAATAAATGAACACTGTAAAGTATTCCATTTTTGACAGGACTGGTTGATTAATTCATTTGTCAATCAACAGAAAATACACAGTTGACAACTTGTTAAATACATCTCAGCTTCTTAAATGTGTTAATTTGCTGCTTTTCAGTGTTTTGTGAGGTTGTAAGTAAATACCTTTGAATTTTTAACCTTTAGTCACACAAAACAAACAACCCGAAGAAGTCAACTTTGTTCAGGGAATCAAGATGGATTTTAAGATTAATCAAAAAACAAGACAAGTTTACAGTGATGCTAGCTGCTCTGTGAAGCTGTATTTTTAGGCACAGCAGAGCTCTGAACTAAATGCTAACATCACCATGCTAACCAGGATTGGAAACTAGCACTAGCCACCAGCCAAATGCTGGTAATCTGCAAGTAGCTGCTAGATTTGCTTCACACACTAGCCTTAAAAGAACAACAAAGGTAATCTATTGAGTGGCTGGTAGACTTTGGAATCCAGTAGCCACAGTGGTACGTGGACAAAAAAGTTAATTTCAAACTCTGATGCTAACACGCAAATAATGACAATGCTAACATGTTTAGCAGCCAATGTTTCCAATTTTCACTGATTTAGTTTAACATGTTAATTAACACTAAACACAAAGTATAGCTGGGGCTGATGGGAATCTGATGATTTTTGCAGGTATTGAAACTAGGGCTGCCACGATTAGTCGACTAATCGATGACTAATCGACTAGTAAAATAATCGGTGACTATTTTAGTAGTCAACTAATCGGTTTGAGTCATTTTTCATAGAAAAGTACTATAAAAGTACCCCAAAATACTCTTACTACAGCTTCTTACGCTCAGATACTGGCAGCTTTACACACTCTCCCGTGACAGTGAACTAAAACCCTTTGGCGTGAGTATGAAACAAGACATTAGATGACGTAATTTTGGGGTTTGGGCGAGACAGACCGACATTTTTCAACATTAACACATTTTTCGATGAAATGATTAGTCGACTAATCAAAGAAATAATCGTCAGATTAGTCGACACTGAAAATAATCGTTAGTGGCAGCCCTAATTGAAACTGAACAAATTAAAATGTTACCCTGATGATGGTGATAGATACAAAGTCAGATTTGTACTTCAGTTATTCCAACTCATCTTGAAGGGAACATGAATTTGTGTTCCAAATTTCATGGCAACGCATCCAATAGCTGTCCAGACATTTCACTCAAATTCTGTAGAGTTCAACACTGGACCAAAATGACGGACGTGAACTCTAATGGCTGCGGGGGAATTTGTTCTCAGATCCAACTGGACTAAAAATATACATACCCAACCCTCTTTTCCCGAGATACAACAGATCAAACTCGATGCATGTCCATGAGGAGAGAGACCAAGACCTGGGACATGAGACGCTTCTCTGGTCTATTTTTTGGGCCTAAAAAAATCCTGGGAATTAAAACTGCCACAAATTAATGATGAGTGTTACTCATCTCAGATACATCAAACTGTTCTTACCCATCACACTATACTGTTTAATAATGTTTCTGTAGATTAAATGATAATGAACATAATGATCGCTTCAAGGCAAAAACAAGGACAAAATATGAGACAGATCCAAGTGTGCGTTGGTGTGCGATTTATATTGGCTTTCCATACCCAGAATCTAAGATTAGAGTCTGGAGAGGATGCTTGTGATGTGTACTGTACTGTATGTGAAAAGAGAGAGTGGGCCAGCAAGTGCTACTCCAACTCCCACTAAGCCAGCTCATTGATGGAGCTGGGAGTAGGGACCTTGCCATGGGGAGACGACGGCCTGGCACCACCGCACAGGAAATTGCCAAGGGAAGCCTTTCTTTCGTTACTCCCAGCAGAGAGTCAGGCGCTTTTTATCTCTGCCTCTGATCCATCAATTTATGTTCCACTAACAAGATTTAAAAACGTCGTCTCTCATAAGCAACGCAATCCTCCCCTTCAGCTCATCAGTGTACATTTTTTTCCAAAACACAGAGGTGACACTCGACCATTTTATCAAAAACCAATCAGCAACTGTCCGCCAGTGAGGAATAAACAAATCGACCCACAACGCTAATCCATCAACTCAAGGCTGTTTTAAGGACACACAAAATCCCCTCTGAGTGCTAGTTAAGATGAGGACTGTGCGTGAATGTAATGCATCAGTGTCATCAGGCAGCTAGTGCATAAGCATCTCATCTGAGTTATACATATGAATGTGCTGATAAGACGTCATAGTCATATATGTATGTAGATAACTCACGGTCACCTACAGGGCTGGAAGGTTTGGTAAATATGGAATACAGCTCCAACAACTTCAAACAGAAATGCCAAACTATGCTGGTTCCAGCTTCTCAAATGTGAGGATTTCATGTTTTTCTCTGTCGTACATGATAGTAAACAGAATATTTTTGGGTTTTGGGCTGCTGGTCGGACAAAACAAGACATTTAAAGATGTCAGTTTGGGCGGTGGGGATTTTATTTTCTGATATTTTATTGACAGACAGAAAATAATAGGCAGGTTAATCAGTAATAAAAGTTATTGTTATTTGCACCCCTAACATGGAATATAACAGGCCTGCCTCATGCACCTCCCTTGCTACGTGATGGAGGTGGCCTGGCCGACTGCCCCAAACCCAGGCCCGCGGGAGAAGGGGGCCCGGGAGCCGCTGGCCCTCCCTCTTCCCTCTAACGTTTATACATACTATATAACGTTTTATACACAATAATAGATGGATTAGCAACCGTTTTACTTCTGACGATAAATAGTTTCCATCCTAGACTTGTATGGCTTTGTAAATTGTTTTATTTAAGGTGTAAAAAAAAAAAAGAAAGAGAGAAGACGCTACCGCAGTATTATACCGTCACCGCATCCCCCCAAAATAATACCGTGATATTGATTTTAGGCCATACCACCCAGCCCTAGTCTACAGTGGCAGCTGCACTTATTTTTCTTTTCCGAGAAAACTATTAGTCGATTAAAGGTCTACTATGTAGAGTTTAGTGCCATCTAGTGGTAAGGTTGCAGATTGCAATCTTAACTTCAACTTAACTTAAAATTCGCCTGTGTGCCAAGTGTTTAGGAGAACTATGGTGGTCTGACACAAAATCAACGACACTATCTAGAGCCAGTGTTTGGTTTGTCCCTTCCAGACTACTGTAGATCCAACATGGTGGACTCAATGAAACAGGACCGTTCCATGCGTAGATTAGGGCTGTCAACGAATATTCTAAATTCGAATTCTAATTCAAATTTGAAAAAAAAAAAAGGACCTTCAAATGTGAAAATTGATATTCGATTGTGGAGAAAAAAACCCCACACCACCGCAGCTGTCCTCTTTGCAAGTGGGCGTTGGCCTGGGCCACTGCACTGAACGCACTGCGCCAGGGCCACACCGCCCGCGGAAGTGCTGCGAAGCGCAGCGCACCGAAATTATCACGCGAGCCGGAGCACTTCCGTTCACATCAGACACACATTTCTCCACGCTGGTCGACAAGCGGTTCTGCACCCAGCTGTTGTCTCCGTCACCCGGCTTGACACATTTGCTCGCGGCTCGCACAGAAAATAGACCAGACGCCAAAACGAACGCTGCAGGGCGCGAGCCGGCCATGGAGCAGCGCGGCGCAGCCAGTGTGGATGACACAATCGGTTAACATGGGCGCCGAAAGGAAACTGGCTTCGCTTCTTGGCGCTTCGAGGCTATTCGCAGCGCTTCCACGGGCGGTGTGGCCTGACAGGTCAGAGAGGGGGGGGCAAGCGAGAGGTCCGCGGTCGTTTTAACGTAATATTATAGATAATTGTTTTATGTGTTTTAATGTGTAGGTATGCAAATGTTTTCAAAGACGTTTATGTTGAAATAAAAATACCTATAAGTAGTTATGTTTCCTTGTATTAATACATATACAAGTATGTTTCCTTGTATTAGTTTGCCCTCTTGTGGACATAATGCGAAAAAAAAAAAAAAAAAAACATTGAATGGTTCGAACCTATGAGTTATTTTTAGAAGGAATATTCTAACGGAACCTATGAGTTATTTTTAGAAGGAATATTCTAACGTCATTTTTGAGCAATTTTGACAGCCCTAGCGCAGATAGAAATGTCTCATTTCAAGGTGACAAAAACACAGTAATTCTTAAGCTAAGATTTGCGACGAGACAAAAACGTTTTAAAACGTTGCAGAGAAAAGTTGCCACACTGTGAACTGTCCATCTGAGCTCAACTCAAGAGGGCTAATGATGTCACCTGCAACTCAACTGGTCAATTTGCCGGTGCCTGATTTCAGAACATAAAACTGGTCGCCTGTTTCAACATTTAAATGGCTTGTAATGAAGTCCGCTGGTGAAGTCAAAATGACCACAGACGGCGGTTTTACTCGCTGCAGCAGGTGCTCTGTACCCACCAAGCCCTCCGTTTCCATTCTCATGTGCCGGTGCTTCTACTCGCTGTATGTGGACTGTTAATTGTAAAAGACAAACAGTAAGAAGACACATTGGGCTTTTTGTCTGATGATACACGGACTAAACAATTAGTCAATTAATAAACAAATTAATCTGCTTCTTTTTGTATCAAAGAGAGACTGCATATGAAGCACAATATGTGAAATCAAATAACATGACGTATTTGGCGTGCATGATTCTGTATCGGTCTTCTCTGTGACAAATGAGCGTTTGAAAACACTGAGTGTAAAAGAGATTATTGCACATTAATCATCTATTAGTCGGCTCTAAACCAGCATGGAGCCGCACACTGCCTGTACCAGCACACTAGATAAGCTCTGGCTGAATTAAACTGGTGTGTGTGTGTTTGAGTGTTGGAGAGGAAATAATGGGATTGAGAGATCAAGAGATTTGGGAGGAGATGTTTAAAACTCTGCTTTTTAAGCCAATAACAGGAAGAGATGACCTGTAACTGCCTCAAACATGGATGGAGGCTGAGGGCCTGGACTGCCTAAAGGAATATATTGATGACATAGAAAGCCAGCATATAGCTGCAAAGTAACCATAGCAACAACCCTAATGCACTATGGTACATTAGGGAAGCAGTGAAATGAAGAAAACCTGCGTTAACAGGAAAGTATACTAATGACTCTGAGGCTGTACATGTACACAATGACTCATGCTAACATCCTGATGTTTAGCAGGTTTAATGTTTACCATGTTCACCTTCAAGTTTAGCATGTTAGCGTGCTAACAATCACTAATTAGCAATACTTGTTGGTTCCAGCTTCTCAAATGTGAGAATGTTCTGTTTTCTAAGGTTATGGAGTAAATATCTTTGATGTTTAAACTTTTAATCACACAAAACAAGCAACTTGAAGAACTTGGGTCTGAGGAGTTCGGTTTTGTCATATTTTATATAAGTGTCAAACTGATTAATTTATTGTAAAAACAAAGTATCTGCAATCATGCTAGCAGCTCAGTGTGCTTTGAGCTTCATGCTAACATGCTCACAATTACAATGCCAACATGTTGAGCAGGTATGATGTTTACCATCTTAGCATGCCAACATAACCATGGTCATGAGCTCTGGGTAGTGACTGATCACAGATACAAGTGGCTGAAATGAATTTCCTCTGTGGGGTGGCTTAGAGATCGGGTGAGGAGCTCAGACATCCTGAAGGAGCTCAGATTAGTGCCGCTGCTCCTTTGCGTCGAAAGGGATCAGTTAAGGTGGTTCAGGCATCTGATCAGGATGCCCCCTGGGCACCTCCTGTTAGAGGTGTTCTGGGCACGTCCCACTGGTAGGAGGCCCTGGGGGCAGACCCAGAACACACTGGAGGGATTACATATCTCATCTGGCCTGGGAACACCTTGGGGTGCCCCAGGAGGAGCTGGAAAGTGTTGCTGGGGAGAGGGACGTCTGGGGTGCTTTGCTCGTGACCTGGCCCCAGATAAAGAAATGAAAATGGATGGATGGATGTCATGCTAACATTGCCTAATTAGTGCTAAATGCAAAGTATAGGTGAGGTAGGTAGGAATGTCATTACTTTTGGAGGTACTGACCTGGTGGTGGTGCTACATGACATCTCAGGGAATCACCAATGTCAGTAGGCTTTATAGTCGTGGCACCATGGATGTTTGTAAATATAATGATAATCCAACCGTTGAGACGTTTCAGTTTGGACTGAAGTTGTCCATCAATCGTTTTCTTACATAGCACAATAAAAACATAGTTTGAAGTACAGTTTTCTGAATACATGCTCAATTTTTTGTTTTTAACTATCAGTATTTCGTGTATTTGTCCTTCTTCCTCAGCACTTCTCAGCACTGCCACAGCCAGATCCAACACTGACTGCTGCAACATTTATTTTTTCATGACAGTTAAAATATGAGGAAATCGTAAGTGTGTTAAAACGTAATTTAAGCTGACTTTTCCTTTAATTTTCTCTGTAACTGTACAGTTAAATAACTTCGTATTTTACATGGTCATAGACAGGGTCATCCTGAACAAGATTACATTGATCAACAAAGCTGTTAAGGAAAATATTTAACTGTTTAATTTATGGACTTTAAAAATGAGGATATTTTCAACGTGTTATAATATTGTTTGAGCTGACCTTCCCTGTGCAGTAATGTGGAGTGAAACTACGTCACATATTATATGGTCATAGGAACAAATCTGCCTGGTAAAATAAAGGTTAAATAAAAAATAAAAATAATCAGCAAGACTTATTTAATATATAATGTGTGATAAATTACTGCTGTAATGTCACTCTTTGTTTTGTCTCTTATGGCAGCTTCAAGTACTGATCTCATAACAGAACGGACAGACGTGCATCAAAATCCAAGTGGCGGCTGGCTTAAGCGTATTTTACATGGTGCTGTTATTGTACTGTGCTGCTCTGTCTGTCCGTGTCCTCTTTTAATGGTGTGATGTTATCAGTAACACATTTGTTTTTCAATGCCTGAGAAAATGGACGTGTGTGAGAGCATGTGAGAGGTGCATGAGTCTCACATTCAGTGCATGAGAGTTAACAGTCCGGCACAACATATTTTCTGTACCAAGTAACGTTCACCGGTGCATGTGGAGCTGAGAATTACCTGCACAGCTCAAATTTTTCATGCATTATGGTGCATATGCTCGTGGTATTTTGATACAGCAGCCTTTGGACAAATATGGAGTTGTCCTCAGACACAATGTAGATACTGAAGTTTTGAAAGGCTTAATCCACTCTGTTAGGTTTGCCAAGGCCACTCTGTTCCAAGAGACTTGAGAATAACACAGATGAGTATCCCTGGCAATTTATGACTGCACTTCCTGAGAGGCTCCAGAAAAAAGCTCGTACACTAAACCTAATGCATCATGCTGCCACAGAGCACAGTGCAGGTTACACAAACCACTGCATCTGTAATTGAATTCAAATCCATTCAACCTGTGAAGTACAAATCAACTCCAAACTGCTAAAAAGACAGAGGGCATTTTGTTTGTGCCGTATGAATAATAAATGAAACAGTCCCATACTGGGTCTCTAGCAGAGCTATTCATCATTGAGATTACCATGTGCACTCTGTGGGCTGCTAAACACTGTGCCGTATAATTTCCACATTATCTTAATGTTTTCTTAACTTTTACACTCACTGCTGTGATTTAGCTCAGAACATCTCCTTTCTCCTCTGCTGACTTAAATCAAAGTGATTTTTAATAATTAAGCAGAGGTCTCTTTATTCAAGTCAGCAACCAAAAGACAACCTGAGTGTCTTAACACATAATAAATATTTGATTAGCTGATATTAAACTGTTGAATTTTTACAAAACTATTTGTGAAGAAGAGGTGAGAGAAAAAAAAACAGAACTTGGTTTGGTTTTGGTGACAGGATATCGTCTGGGTGTGTTCATTCAACCGTTCCCAGCTGTATTCAAATCACGTACAGAGACAGAACAGAGTTTTCAGCTCACCTATGATAAAAAAAAAAAGAGGACAGTCTGAGGTGAAATGAGACATTTGGTTCATGTGAATTGGACTGGAGGGGGATCAGCCGTGACTCTGTGGCCAGAGAAGAGGAGCCTCCTGTGGGGACGAGGAGCTGACAGGCAGGCACACCACCTCCCCATGGGGCTCCAGAGATACAACAGACAATTACCCAGGAGAATAAACGGAGAGCAAAGCAGTCACAGAACAGACGGAAAAATGGAAAATGGGCCAGAATACAAAAAGGGGTTAGGAAATATTATATATGTGAAGTCTTTCCTTATCTGACTCGAGGTTTAATAATAGAGGGTATCGTATGCTGTACAGACTCTTCAGACTTTATGATAACTCAGTATACTTGATTAAAGTTTTGTGGAATTACAAGATCTTATCGTGTTATTTCTGAACATTCTGCTGTCAAAATGAATGAATCAAAGCAGACTAATAAAGATCTCAAGATTACAGTTTAGATTTTGGCATATATATTTGCAGTTACAGGATACATACTGCCCACAGCAAAATAACTTCACAAAGGCTGCAAGTAGTGACTATTTTCATTATCAGCTTGCTCAAAAGAGGCTCTGTGCTTTGTCTCGTCGAGGCGCTTCGCATTGCCGCTTTTAATAATCCCCTTGGAACATGTGATGAGACATACTGGTTTTGAACTGCCAGTGGTAAGAAGGAACATGTAAGAGTCTGTCCATCTTTTATCACAAGCTCTGTTTTCGCTGTCTACTTTTCTCTCTTTAGAACACGTCAAGTGAAATTACTTTTCTCTGACTTATGTCTCCGACTGTTGCCTCGTGTCCTGTCTCTCCTGTGTGTATCTTACTCAAGTCGCAATGCTTATCAGAATGCCTAAATTTAGTTGGCTGAGTAGCTTCATGTGAGATGATTTACGCAAAACACAATTAGTTTGTAAGTTTCCTGGTCAGTAAACCAGTGCTATAAATGCGGCGTGGGTTAGAATAGAAATAATCGATCTAAGTTTAATAGTTCTCAATAATTTACCAGCTATAGATAGGGCTGCCCTCGGCTAAGAATTTTCCTAGTCGACCAATAGTCGTCATTTAGGGCCATTAGTCGACTAGTCGCTCGCACAATTACGATATTAATGTAATGATTAAATGATATATTTTGGTGGTTTGAGTTGAAGGTGTGAGAAAGAATAGTATCAGTAACATTGTTAACACTGTGCTACATTACAGAGAAATACAAAACCGTACTAATGAACCTTCATTAATATAGGCCTATATTTTATCTACAAGTGCACGTCACACACTGAGCGAGCCGCCTGTTAATGACGCTGTGGGCTAATGGGCATGTAGCTACTTCCATGTTTCAGATGATACGTCATGTTTGTAGTCGACCAATGAAGATGAGTTTACATATCACCTTGGGTTCGTCCTTCACCTTCTCAAAATGATCCCACACTTTGGATTTCCTGCCCGACATGTTATTAACTAGTGTGTTGAATAACCGCAGGTACCAGCCCTGGAAATTAGGGGCCGCACACATGCTGCGTCTTTAATCGCCTGGAAAACTTGAGGTCGGGTGCTGGGCGCTACTTTTTTGCGCCAGCTTTAAAGAGCACGACAGCAGGCTTTTTTTCCCCTGCAACTAAGCAACCAATGAAATCTTGAAATGAAATGAAATGGTCGACTATTAGGGGGGCAACACTAGTTATAGGTTATGGTCCGGGCCTGAGGGGATAGAGAGAGATGGCAGATTAACGCCTTGTCCTCCCTCAAATTGCCTTCTGGTTTCAGCTGTAATCTTAACACTCATTTCAACCATATTGCCCAGCCAACTGTAAAGTGCCTGTAAAGACCTGCCTGATGAACTCAGACTTGCAGAATCAGTATCTTCTATTGATCACTCACTGCCTTCTTAAAATTAAATATGTGTGTATGTAACATAAGTACATAGATGTGTATGTGCATATCTATGTTGGAATTTTATGAATCCCCTCTTCTTGCTATTTGACTTATTCAGTGTTCACTTTTTGTTGTGTTACATATATTATGCTATATTATGCATAAACATATTATGCTATTATAAGTGTGGGTGAGAGTCAGAGCAAAACAAGGAGACCAATACACTGTCAGACTTGAAAAGCAAGTGATGCAAAGACCTCCATATCTGGTTCTGCTTTCGCGTTGTGTTGACAACACTACCTTTGTTGTACCTGTGGTAATGCCCACACACGCGCGCGTACACACACACACTTGCACTGAGGCCAAATCCAAGGTGAGGCTGAGGCTGAGGGGAAGTAAATAACACGTCTGATTACTGTGTTGCTGCGCTGACTAAAAAAAACGATTTCAAGTCTTAACAGGCTGCTCTCGGCACACACCCACACATTCACTGAACACGTGGCTGTCTGAACATGATGTGTCCACATCATCCAGAGGCTAAATAAGAGACACACAGGTGATGTCAGACCACGCTGCAGTCTGCAACAAGCCGCTGCCTTTAATGGATCCTTCATCACTTTGCTTTAGAGAGAGTATAATTATTTACAAATTGCTTTGACACGGCGTTCAATTGCCTCGTTATTCAGTGACATTGTAATTCCAATCACCACAGCACTCCAAGTCATTACTGCTTTTGCCATCAGGTTTAGTCCTGCTTCTAAAGCCGCTTTATTTCATTCAATAGCTCTTGCGTCAAATTCTCATAACTGCCTCGGTACTGAGAATCTATACACTTGACCTCTGCATTGATGCACCATCTGAAAAGCATTAGTATTAGAACTGGTGCGATTGATTTCTGAGTGCATGTATCAGGATTTAAAGGGGACCTATTATACTCATACTTGATTCATACTTGTATTGGGGGTTTCTACAACATGTTTACATGCTTTAATTGTCAAAAACACTTATTGTCTTTATGCTGTCTGTGCTGGAACACCTGTGTTCAACCTCTGCTCCATTTTAGTGTCTGTCTCTTTAAGATCTTTTTTTTTTTCGGAAAAAGCCCAGTTTTCTCTGATTGGTCAGTGTTTCCAGGCCATCTGTTTCATTTTATTCAAAAATAAATTCAACTTCATTAAACATATTCATCACAATTTGTATGTTCCAGATTTTCATTATAAAAGTTGTAGAAAATATATTTCATAATATAATTAAAAAAGTAAAAATAAATTGAAGAAATAAATAAAATGTAGGGGGTCTTCCATATCTACACCCTCAGCATCTCTACACCATCATTGTAACTGGAGGAATTAATATAATGGAATATAGCAACACTTTATTCCATGAAAAGTTACCTTCGAAGCTTCGAAACTGAAATCCTCACAACTGGACATGTTTTAGCAAGAATCTCATCTGAAATCAGGGGAAAATTAACAACATCTGCAACCAAGATTACATGTCTCCTTGATGTTAGCATTTAGCTACATGTAGCAGTGCACTTGCAGCCAGGAAAATGACTGTAACAGTCTGTAGCAGCAATTTCTACCATAAGAAATCACCAGTAAAAGCTTCTAAACCACAATCTTTGCAACCAGACACGTTCCTGCGGGAATATGATCTAGATTTGGAGAGAATTTAACAACATCTGCAACTATGTTTACATGTTTCTCTGGCATTGGCATATAGCATATAGCTACACGTAGCAGTGTACCTACAGCCAGGGATCGACGGTGTATAGCGGCACTTTCTCCCGTTAATAAATCACAAAGAAAAGCTTCCAAACACAACTGCATATGTTCCAGCAGGAATCTGATCCGAAATCAGGAAGAAATTGAAAACACTGGCAACCAAGACTACATGTATCTCTGACGTTGGCATGTAGCTACATGTAGCAGTGTACCTGACTTTTACGGTGCATAGCCGCAATTTCTACTGTGAAAAATCACCAATAGAAGCTTCTAAACCAAACTCTACACAACCAGACATGTTTCAGCAGAAATATGGTCTAGAATCAGAGAGAAATTCACAACATCTGCAACGAAGTTTACATGTTTCTCTGATGTTAGCATTTAGCTACATGTAGCAGTGTACCTGCAGCCAGGGACTGTGTATAGCGGCAGTTTCTGCTCTTGAAAATTACAAATAAAAACTTCTAAACACAACCAGAGATGTTCCAGCAGGAATATGATCTGAAATCGGGGAGAAACTGACACCATCAGCCACCAAGGCTATATGTATCCCAGACATTGGCATGTAGCTACATGTAGCAGTGTGCCTGCAGGAAGGGGAATGTCAGGTGGCGATTTTTACCCTGAAAACCCACAATTAAAGCTTTAAACCCAAATCTTCACAACCAGACATGTTCCAGCAGGAATATGATACGAAATAGGGGAAAAATTACTAGCAACCAAGACCGCATTTTTCCCTGACAATAACATGTAGCTTCATGTTAGAGTGTATATAATGTAAATACCTGACACCTGAAAGTCTGAAGCCTGAGGTTGGTTCCCCTTTGTACAGACCTATTTTAAATGACTTGTGCATAAATCAATGTCAGGATAATCAATACAGAGATTATTCTCTTACTGAAAGAGCATTAACTTGAATGCAGCACACTATTAACATTCAGGCTGTCAAGTGCTATATAGCATTTAATTTGATGGCCATTTAATTGAACTGGAGCTTCTAAGTTTTGCAGCTTCTCTCTCGTCCCCTATATAAATCTACAGACGCTTAAATCCAGAGGTGTGTCGCCTAAAGGTAAACTTGCACAGGGTTTATAAGGAATTCCAAAAAGTTAACAGAAATATTTGGGAGTCAGCGCCACATCACATAAAACTTGCAGTTCACTCAGTGCTTTGCAAACACTTTTGTGTGCAACATGTGGGCTATGAGATAAGAAAAGAAACCACATTTCTAGCACAGTAGCAGCTCTGTGGTTTTCGCAGCGTGAGATGTTCATGCAGTATGAAAGTGTCATAGTGTTGCAGCGACATGGCCTAGGAAAAAACCCCAGAGCCTCATTAACAAATCACAGATGGAGGGATGAAAGACTGACAGAGATATCCTGCTCTCATCCTCTCCTCATTTATTCCCCTTTACACTTGCTGCAAATTTAAACTGTGATCAGTTCTCAGAGGAAATACGGCTGGTGTAGACCATTGCAGCAGAGCAAATTAAGTAACACAGTGTTCTGTAATGAATGTACTTAGTTGTGGTGTTAAATGAGCTAAACAGCATGTTTTTCGAGGGTTAAATGCTTAGGAGGAACAACTACAAAAGTCTCACACAAAATAACAGACTCGACTGGTACATCAGACAGGACAAACACATACATAAAAAGGATTAGAGCCATACTGAAGCAGCTCTGTGAGGCTCTTTGCATTGCATTTTGTGCTTTCAAAAACTCAAACCGCATTTTGCACAAACTCCAGAGCCTCCTGATGCAAAGAGGATGCTGCTGCTCATCACCACTCTCCGCTCTCTGTCGCAGAGTGAGAAGGATAAGAGCTGACAAAAACCTTTCACAATGACAACAGAGCATTTTTATGCATGAAGTTGAAACTATTATCGAAGCAGAACAATACACGATTTGCTTTAGAAATCAGACGGAACGGCGCACACTGTTAAACACAGTGTTTAACACAGTGTGTGCAGCTGCCAATCTTTTCCGTAATCTGGTTTCATCTGTTTGTAGTAATTACACTAATGTTTCCAAATGAATGATATCTGATGATAAAGTGCCATGTTTAGAGAGAGGTTCATTTCATTTTAGATAGAGTTCATGTGGAATACTTCCTCCAATTTAAACGGACCTCCCTGTAATAATTAAACCCACCTCCCCGTTGAAGGGAACATTTAAGATAGTCGTGTCTTTCTGTGTTTCAGGTTTTCAGCAGGGAAAAGAAAAGAGCAACACTCTTCTGTGATGAACACTGCGAGGTGGTTTGGTCGGCTGCATTGCTCTTTTAACTACACCAGAGAGAAACTAGGTAATATAGTGACTCAATAAATCACTCCGCAGTGAGAAAGACAGCAGCCTGAATGGATATTGAGTTAAAAATCAATTAGATGTTGGCAATCCATTTAGTATCTGTGTAGCTCAGCATCTGCTAACGACGTCATAATACATATACATAAACAACAAACATATATGAAGCTTTAAATCTGAGCACAGCATGGAGCTGCTACACAAGCTGAAGGACGACACAGAATCTGTACACAATCTGAACCACGTGTACGTTTGTATATGACCTGTTTTACACACCCACATGTAAAAAAAAAAAGTTGTAATCCCTCCTCTTCTCTCCCTCTTGTAATCTGAGAATTTAATCTGTTGCTTTCCAGGGCAAAGATTACCCAGCAGCCCTTGCTCCCATTCTAAAATACTCAGGGAGGAAAGGAAGAAAGGGAGTGAAGGGGCGAGGATACAGATGTGTGAGGGAAAATAGTAAGAGATTTAAAAATGGCGTGGGAGATAAAGTGATGGAGACACAGGGTGACAGAAGAAGAAGGGAGGAGAGAGAAAAATAAATCCAGATGAGTTGAGGTCAGTGTTTGAACTCCACAGGTGGACCAGCAGAATCGGATTAGAGTTTTAAAAGACAGAGTATTCAAACAAGTTAAGGTCAGAGTTTATACTGTGGCCTTTAAGGGAACATTTGCCCATTTTAAATCACAACTGCAGCCTGCTTTATCCAACCACCGACCATATGGTCAGATAAACTATTCTATAACCTCATGGGATTATTCAGAAATATTAATCAACAACAAACACCAGGCATCAGCACAATATTCTGACCTCATACAAACGTCAACAGCAGTAAAATGAATGTCCCAGGAGGTATCCAATACTGAGCAACACCTTTAACTAAATACTAACATTAACACAATTTACATATATCAAATGGACTTCAGTCTTCACTCTACTCAAAGTACATTCACCCATTTCAACACACACATGTATACACACGTGGCTGATGCTACCATTCAAGGTGCCACCTGCTTCTCAGTTAACCACTGACGCACTCGCAATTTGGGCAATTTGGGGGTTCAATATCTTGCCAAAGGATACAGGAAGAGCAGGCCATCATGCTGCCAATCTTGCGATAAGTGGACAACCCACTCTACCTCCTGATCCGCAGCCACCCATCAACAAACTACAGCTGCACCCGACGATTATCTTCATCATCAGTTCATCTGGTGAGTATTTTCTTGATTTTTCTTCAGTCTAAAAATGTCAGAGAATAGTAAAAATGTCCCCCAGAACTCAAGGTGGCATTTTCAAATTGTTGTTTCAGCCAATCGACCGGAAAAATATTTAATTTAAAGAGGCAACAGATAGGATTCGGTTTTTTTTTTAAGCTTGGCGCCACCTACCGTCAGTGGTGTTGTGTCGCACTGTTGCAACGACCACCAGTATACCTCTATAGAATGAGAAGGTGTGTGGACACTCTACTAAATAAATAAGTAAAGAGACCGAGCAACAATCATCAGATTTATCTGAAGAAAAAACAAATAGTAATGCAAATAATTATACCAGAATGCACAGTACGAGTACAAACAACTCACAGTAAATTATACCAATATGTACAGTATCAGTACAAACAACAGTAGACACAGTGGAGTTATACCAATATGCACATGTAAACAGTCCTGATTCTAGAATAGGCCAGCTAGGAGTTAACTAGCAGCCAGTACAGTCCTCTCTCGTCTAGCTAACATGTAGCCGTGTTACTTACTGATCCATTAGAAAGAAAGCTAGCTGGACGTGGGTTTTGAAGCCTCTTTGGTCACGGAGCTCCCTCCATCTCTTGAACACCTGACTGAGGTTTACTCTTGTTTTTCCTCTTCTTTTATCACTCTCCTTTTTGCTCTTCTTTGCCTCCTCAGACAGAGGAGCTTGTTTTCTTTCGCTAGGCCGTTTTTCACTTGTTTCCAACTTTGTCCGTCTGCCATTGTGCTCGTGACTCAACTATCTCATGCCCAGCTCCTCATAAGGACCAGCTCCAGTCCCTGATTGGCTGACCGACCAATTTCGCAATACATCACACGTTTCCTGCCGTAAAGCAGATTTTTTCCGCGAAATTTCAGCACCGGTGGCAGAAGCTTATTGCAAAGATTGCAAAGCCACTAAGTAACCTATGTAAACACTGATAGTCTGATTTTACTGTGGCCACTACCCTGTGCAACCCACATTATTTTCATAATGACATATTTAGGAAAAGATGCTATCTGTGTAATATCCCATAAGATAAAAAATGCAGCAAGTTCTCACATCTGAAAAGTAGAAACTAGTGTATGTTTTGCATTACTGCTTGAAAAAACTTAAAGGGATGGTTTACTTTGGATTTTTTGAAGTGAGATTGCATGAGGTAATCATCCATAGTCAGTGTATTACATTCAGTAAATGTCAGTTGGCACGCCCCCAGTTGGGAGAAGTAGGCTGGAGCCCGACACTACGCAAAGTGGTGGATTGCTGTGGATGGAGGCAGCAGCAAAATGTGCTTTAGCCACCTAAAAAAAAAAGTGTAGGCTATATTTAGAATATTTTCACTGTTTTACCTGCAGTCAGACAGTGATTTCCGATCAGGAAAATGAAGCCGTTACATCACTCTCATAAAGCCAGACTCCAGTGAGGAAAACAGGGATTAAACACTGCAGAACACAGGAGCTGCTGGTCTACCACAGCCTCCATCAGTTAGTCCGTTTGTGTTACTGTGTGACTTTGGTGTTTTAAATGGTTATTTTGGATTCACCAAAGTCCAACAATAACACAAACTTACTAACAGATTGAGGCAGTGGTAGACCAGCAGCTCCTCCGTTCAGCAAACCAAAGTTACTGTTTTTGTCAATGGAGTCTGGTGGTTGTGGAGAGCATAGATAGCAAGCTGCTCCCTGGTGGAACAGGCCGTCTGCTGAAAGGTAAAGAGGTGAAAATACTCTCAATATAGCGTGCACTTTAACATGGGGCGATATTTTTAGATGGGACTTTTTTAGGGGGCTAAAATATGTTTTGCTGCTGCCCCCCACCACAGCAGTACATTGCTTAGCTTCTATAGTGATACTCCTGCCTGCTCCCTCAAACTGGGGACGTGCAGACTGACATCTACTGCATCTAATACACTGACTATGGAGAAAGTCTAAAATCTGAACTATCCCTTTAAGACACTGTGTGCCTGATTCAGTTAATTAATTATCAATATTAAGTGTATAAGGTTTTAATCTACCATATGTTATCTTTATTATCCGATTCCAAGCTTTTTCAGAAAATATAAAAACATTGATAAAAGGTGTTAAATTAAAGCTCAAACACCAAATCTGAATCTGGGACTTGAATTCAGTGCCACAGTGAATCTAACGAGCAAAGAAAGCAAAGCAACCATTCCTATAAATGTTACGTGTGCGCTATAAGATGCTCATATAGACACACACACTTTCATTTTGTATTTTAGTACCAAATGTGAAAGGAAAGAGTTCAGCTACAGTCAACACCTCTATAGAGATACGCTCCATTTTTAGACGTCTGATTCATAACACACCACTGCTCTGCACTTACAGAACACACACACACGCAGACACACTAACGTACTCACTAGAGCTGAGTGCACTGAAATGTTGGCATGTGAACAAATCAGAGCTCTCATGATAGTAACTTTGAAATGTGTCTGCACAGTCTGAATGACCTGCGTGTCGACATGCAAATACATGCAAACGCTCCCTGTGAATTACATAACAGTGACTGGCAGGTGTGCGTGTGTGTGTGTGTGTGTGTGTGTGTGTGGGAGGGAGGGGAAGCAACTCGGTATTATTCATTTATGATACAGACTATCTACACTAGAGCTGACACAATTAGTTGATTCATTGACAGAAAATTAAACTGCAACTATTGTGATGATTCAAAATGAGCCATTTAAGACATTTTTTAACCAAAAAAAAATCTATACAATGAGTGAAAAGTAAAAAATTGTCTTCTGGGAATGGATACGATTTTATTGATACCAATTCCCTTATCGATTCCTGATCAGTTCTCTGTGTGGAAAAAGCTCGGCCTTCACAGGTTTCAAGTGTCGACTCAGCTTTTTAATTATCTCTAAGTTGGAACAAAGCGAAGATAAAATGAGAAAATATTTGTGCGATATTACAGTATTAGGATATTGTATTATGATATATATATATATATTATGATTATGATGATGTGTACAGTATGGCTGGTGTTTCCACCCTTATTGGAAATGATCATTTTACAGACATATAATAGCTGTCAGAAATACATGGTGGCACAGATAAAGGGAACTGATAAGCTCGGAGGCATACAATTTCAATGGATTTGTTCATTTGGAACCGGCTCTTGATTTCCATCCCTTGTCTGTTGTCTGTTTAATTCAGGGAAACTGTGTTGGACATTTTTCACTGTATTCCAACATTTCTAAGGCCCAATTAATAATGAAAAAAAATGTGTAGCTGCAGCCCCAATTTACACAAAATTGAGCATTGTCTTGAATCAGGCAGTCACGTTATGCTCACATCCCAGCTACATCAGCTGATTGATAGAGGGGAGTCAGCTGATAGATCACATGATTCCTTTCTTTCCAACCAATTTGCAAATCTCATTCAGGGCGCCCTATTCAAACTGCTCTGGCCTGCCTACTGTTGCTGCTTCCTCTACAAGCTGCTTTGCAACCTGCCTCCACCCCAACTCCTCCTTTTCATGCTGTGTCTGACTTATCAATGTCGTTTCTGTTTGTCATTGTTGCTGCTCTGTTCCCTGCTGCTCTCCCTGCCTTACTGTGCATTCACACCAAAAGCATCATGAGCATCATAAGCAGCCGGCAGCCATTCATTTTCAATGTACGCTTGCTATGAAGGGCGTTGGGAGCGTCGGCGGCAGCGAGCAGCGCGATGCCAGCGACCTAAGTGTCACTGTGAAGTTGAGAGAAGCTCAACTTTATGCAAATGAGCAGCGCCGCCGCCGAAGCAGCAGCGAGCAGCAGCCAATTGCAGACCGTGATATTCCCCGTGGAGTAGCCGGGTTCGCAGGACTTGGTGGACCCAGATGGCCTGATGGTACCGAGCCCTGCGTTTCCTCAGCAAATACACCGCTGCAATACAAAACAGGCTTCCCAAAGTGCGATCCATGGTGAAAGAGGAAGCAGAAGATGTACATGCTATATATATATAGACACACTTTTTCCCTCCAAAGAGCTCCCGCTTGTTTACCACCAACCCAATAAGTTCCCGCTTATTATTTACAACCAATTACATTTCTCTTGGTCCTACGAGTCATCCTGTGCAAAGCTGATCAGCTGAACACATCTGCAGCGCAGCTTGAAAGCCCCGCCCCTTGGCAGCCTTCTGCAAACCCTGCCAGAGCTGCCAGGCAGCGCGATGCCAGCGACCTGAGCGACCGCTGGCGCTCATGACGCTTTTGGTGTGAATGCACAGTTAGGCATAGGGAGGGCGGCTAGGTTTACCATCTCCACCTTCTGCTTTCCGTGTAGGTGCATGGAAGGGCAGAGAGGTCCCAGAACAGAGCCATACCACCAAATATCAAAATCATCAATTACTCGTAATCATTCCATCTTATATATCCCACCACAACCACTTGTTTTGACTGATCAATATATCACCCATCCATAATCACCACTATGCTAAAAGCCCACCAAATTGACGTGTGAATTCATTCATGCCTGCATCTGTATTTTTCCATATTTCTGACTAACCTGTCATTATAGCACATAGTAATTATTATACAGAAGCTGTTCTGTAAGTTTGAGTGGACTCAAAACAAAATGCTAGTGCAGGTTGAACCAAATTTAGACAGCTAGCTTAATACAGCTGCTCGCCGAGTGTAATAATTGGCAATGAATGAGTGTTATATATGACTAGGAGGAAAAACAGCTGTGTGTGTGTGTGTGTGTGTGTGTGTGTGTGTGTGTGTTAACCCAACACAGGATCTCTTTGATGGGCAGAGTATTTGTGTGTTGGTTAATCCACACTGTGTTACTCACACACCCGGCATCGCTGCTGGTGTGTCGATTCACTGTCAGCTTAGCCCACTCAATCCCTTAATCCAAAAGCACAGAGCGAAAGAGATAAACCTGTGTACCTACATGTGAAACGTCTCAATCATTTACATTTCACAGACTGTACTCCGTCCTCCTCTCACGCTCACATCACTTCCCTCATTTCAATAAGTTTAAGCGTCATTTATTCTGGGATACGGCACAGATTCCACCGGTTGCCCTGACAACAGACGCCATTGAGCTCGCACCTCGTCGTAATAAACCAATGAAGCGAGTCAAAGGCGAGGACCATCAGTCAGCTCCCCCATTCAACAACATTCACTCCTCCCATTTTGTTCCCTCTCAATGGGCAAACAAAGGCCACGGCTTAGCTCATCACTGTGATTTGTGGTGCTGATGAGGGACGTGTATGTGTATGTGTGTGTGTGTGTGTGTGTGTGTGTGTGTGTGCTGCCCATAAAACTAAGCCAACTGCAAAAACTGGTTTCCTGTATCCTGCAGAAACAAAGCAAAACAAAAAACAAGCTCTGACCTGTTGAGTATAATTGTATGTGGTGGGCCATTACCACCCAATGCTGGGAGCACATTTTATTTACACACTTTAATATTTAAGAGATAGATAGATAGATGGAAAATAGAGCGTAATTTTTCATCTCGAATCTTAAGTTGATTATCGATACACAGCGATTCTGAATACTTGAAATACATCTGACTCTGCGACTCCAATGGATAAATCAATTTGGAACCGGACCTCGAGTACTATCCATAGTCTTTATGATAGTAAACTGAATTTAAGGAGGTTTTGGGCTGTTGGTCTGACAAAGCGAGACATTTATTAATGTCAATTTGAGTTGACATTCACAAATGTCTCGTCAAGGACTTTCAAGTACTTTTTCAAGCTTTGCTTTTCATTTTCAAGGACTTCACTCGAAGCAATAAGTTAATTTTCAAATCTAATTTTTTAATCAACTTAAATAAATGAAGTGGTGTCTCTCTGTTCAGTGGAGGGTTTCTTACCACACTCTTTTTGCAAAGAGTCAAAAAGAATTGTAGTTGAAAGCCAGTGTGCAGCTGTTCATCATTACTCCAGGGAATTACTGTTAACCCTGAGGGCAGACACCGGTCATAGCCAGTGAGGGATAAAAGCCACAAAATGGAAAGATAAAAACTGTTTTGTTCACACATTAGATGAACTCAACTTACTTTTTCTTTTTATTGAATCACTGGCAACAGACCGCCAAACACACAGACGCTTCAGGACTCAGCGAGTGCCAATGATTTAATAAAAAAGAACAATGTACGAAAACATTTTGTGAGTGCTCACCTAATATGTGAATTCAATAGACTTCTGCTGCTGGCTGGCAGCACCCGGGAGAATTGAAGAGACTAAATATAAAGGCAACAGTAGAGCCTGTTCCTTCCTTTGTTTTAGTGTTTGTTGTGGCAGCCAGCATTGATGGAGCTGAAACTAACTGTGTTTTCAAAACAAACTGATCTGTCCATTATTTCTTTCCAATTAATTCTATTTCCAAAGCAGCAAATCCTCACATCTGAGAAGCTCGACGCCGATGAACATTTGAATTTTTTTGCTTAATAAATGAGCAACAATTTTGATCATCAATTAAAAAAATAAAAAAAATGCAATGTTTTGCCTTTTATATTCTGTTGGCTTTGCTGACGGACAGCCAGCAAACCATATTAACGTGCAGGACATATGATGCCCAGTCTCCGATAGTAAGCTAGCCACTCTGCACAGCGCACTGACCGAGCAGGAGCTAGCTAGAGGCTAGGCATTTTGCCCACCCTAAAAGCTGCGTCATGCTTTTACTTGTCCTCTCCCTTCCTACAGCAGACATCCACCCTGCATCCACACATAGCTTTCATTACCGACTTTACAGACCTACACACTCCCTTGTTTACTTAAGTTAATTCTAACCAAATAAAGTATGTTTGTTTTAACTAAACCTCTTGTGGGGGACTTCCTAGCTCATGTTTTGTTTGGTTTTGTGTGAGCTTTGTTGTAGCCTGGTTTCCTCTTTGTGTTGTCTATCTTGGTACGACTTTTTTTAGAGGGACCTTTGGGTATTCTATTTTGGTTTGGCACTTATGTTAATTCCAGTTTTAAGTTTGTTTAGTAACTGGAATTTGTGAAGGCAGAGCATCCTGAACTATGTTTTGTTTGGCTGCAGGCCTCCTTGTTAGACATCAAGTGATTAGCTTCGGTGCTCGTTCTGAGAGCGACATTTTTATGAGTACTTTGGGTTGATGTTTTAACCGTCTCCTGCTGAGTCCACCTCACCTCACTGCATTTTGAGGTGGGTGATGTTTTAAATCATATCAATTAATGCCTTTGTAACTAGCCACCAGTCCTCTGTTGTGACCATTTACTTCCCAGTGCACTGGCTTTCATTTACCAATGGTTTCTCATCCTTAATTTGCTCCACTGGATCCAAGAATGCTGGGTGAGGGATTGGATCTGGTAAGATAATTGGTGGAGGTTTAGGTCACTGTCCATATGGAAGTATGTTTGTATGACAGCCAGTCCAATGTAAAGGGGACACTTGGTAGACAGGTTAAAAGGGGGTGAAATGCTATTTTTTTCCTCAAACTCTGTTTAGTATATTCATAGCATGCATTCCCAATGTAAAGGTGGAAGCTTGATCTTAAGAGGGCGGGTGTGACATCCCTCCCACAGTCTTGGAGGATGTTTTATGGCCAAACATCATCAGGCGGTTGTCACAAAATGGCTCAGCGTATGTGACAAGTAGGGAGTCCACACAACAGATTTAGTCCATTTAATTCTGAACTGTAAAACCCCCTTCAGCATTGTTAACTAAGTAAGCACCACTAGCCCTGCTGATGCTGCTAACAGTGCTAACAGAGCTAACGGTAATAGTTAACAATGCTGAAGGGGGTTTATAGTTCAATATGAAGTGGCTTACTCACTGGAGCAACCTGGAGGGAGACCAGAGGGTGGGCCCGCAGCCACGTCACAATGAGTCGGGACAGCGCTACTAGCCCCTGACATCCCAAGTAGGAACCTTTGATGGACTTTCACTGTTTTGACATTTTAAAGGCAAAACAAATAACAATTTGTCAGGTTAATTAACAAAATCCAATATAATCATTTACTGCAGCCCTAAATTGATCGTCACAACAGGTGCCGATTAATTTTCTGTCTATCAACTAAATGTTTCAGCCCTAACTGGAAGATAGTTATGGCTATTGAATACGGCGGGGAAATAGATCATGCACAGTTGGATTATTTGCCTTTTCTGGGTGTTTAGTGATCTAAGACTGAGGCCTGGTGAGGACCGCCTCCTTTAGACGGCTTACCTAAGTCTTTGTATTGTGCCATTTCCAAGCCAAAACAAACCTGACTTGACTGGTGGAAATCAAATGGTCTTAACAAAATAAACAAATTCCTGTTATGTCTTTGCCAAGAAAGCGGAATTAGGCTTTAGGCAAAAGAACCTCCTCTTTATTGACACGAATCTAAAAAAAGGACAATAATCTTAGGAAAACACACTGCAGGCCAGAGGGAATTCTGTCAGGAGCAGAAGGAAACACTCCCCATCCTCTTTCCTTTGAATCAAAAAACACATGCACACACAAACAAAAGTCCGGCCTGCAAGCACGAAATCTTCCTCTTTGAAAGTGATGTAAAGACAGTGAGAGCAAAGGCGACCGTGATGCATTAATTATACACCACCACCCCCACACACTCTGTTTAGGCTTATATAAACACACACACACGAGAGACCTTTAAGCACTGTCCATATTGATATTTCAATAAACCAAGTCCACTACAGTCTTTCTACCCGAATAAACAAATCAATGGACTCACTGATATCAGTTGTCATCCCTTTTCATCACAACAGAGGTGAAGTCGGCATGTTGATCTCTAACAGTTCACACACACACACAAAGTCCTTCAGAAGACTACAACCCTCTGAACTGAGGAGTTGCTGAGGAAATGCCAAATGTTATATTGTGCATTATGTATGATGGGACAGAGACAAGGTTGAGACACACATTTTTCAGCCTGCTGTATAATATCCAGGCCTCTCATTAAACAACATACTGTACCGGCTCAAGTCTAAAACAATATGAAATCCTAGAAATGGGAGGTTGTATCATATTCAAGGATTTGCTTGATCACAACATCAAATATTCTTTTTAAACACAGAGTACTGGCTCCGACAGAGAGTGTTGCATTGTGGGTTGTCTGTAGCCTTAATGTGGTTAGTTTAATTAGTTTCTTTAAAGCCTGTTCATTCATGTGCTCAAACAAAGTGTACCAAAGAAGAAAATGAGCCATTCAACCGGGGTAAAACATGAAGGTTTGAAAACGCCCTTATTAGTCAGCCCTGTGGTGTTGATAAAGAGTTTAAGTTGGTATTAGGTGCATAGGTGTTTTAATGTTTTTAAATGACGTACTATAATTATTGGTTGTTTATTATAACCTTTACCACCTCAATATACTTTGTCTACTTTTAGGCCAACAACAAATACATTAATAAAGACAGGGTTTCCACCACACATTCATTTGTGGCGGCCCGCCACGATTAAAACATCTGCTGCCACAGTTTGATTTTCTATTTTTGGAGTTGGGCTGCTAATTAGGTGTTGGAATATATATACTGTTCAATTATTCACTGCTCCACAGTCTCGAAGCGCAGATCATACTCTGAGCCCAGACGTAAAGTGAAAGTGAAAACTTAACCATTGTGCTGAGTCTTAAAGTTAGGCTAGACAAAAAACCACATTGCAAATGAAAATGACATAAATGTATACTGTGAATAATCAACATATTTAGTAACAAGAAAAAAGGTTTGATGCCAAATAAATAGAAAGGAAACAACAGTGAAATAAAATAAAAATTGTTATATATTGTGAGAAACCTGCACATAAAGTGGCAGGAACTGAAAAATATAAGATATGTATGACAGTCCTTGTCGTACATACCTTATATTTTCAGTTCCTGCCACTGGTGTTTTTTTTGTCTACAAGGGTTACACCAATATGTCACATGACCCTCACATGAGCTCTTATATTGCACACCTACTTCCAGTGCATTTTACACCCTGATGAAGACTCTCTCGTTGAAACACGTTGGTTTATCCATATATTAATAAAGATTTTTAACAACAGTCATTGTGCCTTGGATGCATTTTTGGACCATCTGCTTGTACTATGGACTTTTACAATGACTGAGCTGGACAGTCGATGTTTTTTATCTTTAAATGCAAAACATTTTCTTGGATTTTTTTCCCCGTTCATATATGACAAACTGAATATCTATGGGTTTCGGAGAGTTGCGTGAATATAACAAGCAATTCCAATACATCAACTTAGAACGAAACTTTGAACGTATACAAACATTAAAACTATTTTCTGACATTTTATAGACAAAACAATGAATTAAGAAGATAACTGGCAGATTGATTGATCATGAAAACGAATTGTTTTCAATTCAACCAGTTAAAAAAAAAGGTGGAGGTGTTACAGTGGAAACCAAACTTCAGTCAACAGATCCTACTCTAAGTACTTCCTCCACCTCCTCCCATGCAGACTTTCCAGTCTACTGTCTGGAAAAAATGCTTGAGGAGAATGACTAATGCTATATCCCTCCACAACAACTGCCACTCAGGTGCCCTTGGGCAAGGCTCTTCATCCTGCACCAACATAGCTGCTCAGCAGTAAACTATGTTTGCACTGGGCAGCTCCCCGGGTGCTGGAAAGATGCTCAGTAGACACTTTTGTCAGCATCCCTCGATTGTTGTCAAATAAAGGTTAACAACTGAGGACGGGATGATCTGCCTCCAGTCCCTGAGCAGCTCATAAAGGTGTCATGTGGTGAAAAATGTCTCCATGTGTTATTTTGTGTGCCTCTGTGTGCCGATGCTTCACAGACAGCAGGACTGTGTACCACAGAGACATGGTTGACTGTAAGTGGGTGTCAGCTGGCAAAAAATCCAATCTCTCTAAGGGTTGTGATGGCTCTTTTAACAATTATATTCAAATTTAGCCACATTGAAGGAGAAAATTGGGGTTTTTTAAGCAATTTTATGGGACCTTCAAGGCATGGCAATTTCCATTTAGACCTCCTCCTCTTTGGAAAGCTGTCGTGTAACTATCAGCTTGAAAGTATGTTCTGTACAGGGCTCTCTGTACTGTACGTGAGCCTTCTGCAACTGGGTCAGAGAAGAATGGGAAAAAAAACACCTGCATTTTCTGTCATAACATGTCATGTTATTCAACCTTTGGGGAGGAAACAGACAGTAGTGACCAAAGCATGTCACCATAGCATTTGTGGCATTCAACAGCAACATAAGGAGCTCTGTGATACAACAGAAACTTGAACCCACACCTTGGGAAAACAGAAACCTCCCCTGGCGTCTCATTATTTCCATATCAACTTCATATAACTGCGTATGATAACGGAGAAAATATTTGAATCTTCCTCTGAAATCAATGCAACACCTGCTCACAGACTGGAACAACCTGCTCCACCACTTGGATTTGCCTGAGGGTGCTTACTTTGCAAACAGGCTACGTGATATGTAGACACTAAAAAAACAAAACAAGTCTACAACATAAAAGCCACCTTAGCACAGTGTCAAAAACATTACAAGTGCACCTGCTGGTCAGCAGATTATCTGTAAAACAATCTGTTCATCTCCACCAAACTCCATTATAAAATCTGTCAATTTAACGATGCCTCACACATAGATGCATATACACAGAGTGATATTAAATATACCATAAAATCAGGGAAATGCAGTGAAAGGAGTGACAGATCTGAGCCGAAATGTACAACAGCTCCTAAGGATTCATGTGGAGTGTCAAGATGTTGTGCTGTAGCCGACATGCACATTTCCAGGCAAGCGAAGAAGAATTCAAGACTTTTAAAATGACATGTTGGTGTAGGCGCAGAAGAGGAAGACGTGTAGGGACTAGTCGGTGTGAGCGGTGTCAGCTGTTATTAGAGAGTCCACTATGGAAAAAAAAAGATGAAGAGGAGGATTTCCAACTCCTCTAATGACGGAAACTCAACGGTTGGTTTGTTAAAAGACGAACAGCCATTAGAGTAACTTGTCAACTCTTTGTGTGTTTGTCAAACTGAACACTTTCCACCTAATTAACACCACGTTTACCTCCTATCGACGTGGCCACCATGACACAAGGTAATGTATGGGATACTTCAACATGGAGAAGTCGCTTGTTTTCCCTACTAACTTCATTCGTCATGTTTTATAAGTCAAGCTAGTTAGCTAACACGAGCTAACTTCGTCACAGTAGTAAACGTATATTTACCATGTTACCGCCGCTGGTGTGAATGTATGCCTACTCCTGGTAAACTTTTCTCCACAGCAGCAAGACAAGCTCCGGACATAATCTCGGGACTCAGCCTGGTTTGTTGTCCTCAAGTGTAAAGTTGAACGCTGTCCGTTAACGTCGGTGCCACACATGCCATCACGGCTCCCTCACGCCGCCACAGCTGCTGGAAAAACCGAGCGACGGCGACGGTGTGATTCGTCTTTCAGCCAGCCCGCCGCGGTAATCCGTCTGAACCCAGCGAGCCAGACGAGCACAATGTGCGAGTACGCCCCGCCCACCGTGTTACACACAGGGAGGGGCTGCGGGGGATATCGAATACACCCACATTAATTAATTCATACCCAGAGAAGGCAGAGCTCCAAATTAAAGCTGCTGTTTTGCCAAAATATCCACCACGTTTCTGTACTATGGAAGACAAAGTATACACAAAGACAAGCACTTAATGGTGGAAGAAGAACTAGATTGTGAAATCATTCATTTACAAGTAAAAGTTCAGACTTATAAGCAAATTGAATAATTCATAGCCAGAGGAGGCAGAGCTCCAAATTAAAGTCGCTGTTTTGCCAAAATATACACCATGTTTCTGTCAGCCATTGTTCTATAAATTTTTCATAAAATAAATGAATGAACTTTTCAGGCTACTGTCCGGTTCTGCCTTCCACCTGTTGCTGCTTGTTCTCGCGATATTTCAGCCGCGCTTTGGAAAGCAGAGCTAGATGGTAAACAAACATGGCAGCACACCGGTAAGGTAAGACAACATGTTTACATGTCGTTTTCTATATGTTCTCTGACATTTATCCTAATGATATGAGGCGGTCTTTGTGGAGAAAAAGCTTGTTTAGTGGACTAACTTTGCACTTGAAGGTTGCCCGTTCACTTACGTTTTAACAGGTCTGATGCTACTATGCGCCCTGGCTGTATCTAGGCTAATGGCTAACATGCTAACTATTATTTTTATGTCACTAGTCACTTGAAACAAATTTAGGACGATAGGAGACAGGTTGAAATAAACCGAAATTTCCCTTTAATGGTGGAATAAGAATTAAGATAGTAAAAGCATTCCTTTACAAGTAAAAGTTCAGAAGTATTATGAATAATGATAATAAAATGAATAATTCATAACTAAAGGCAGAGCTCCAAATTAAAGTTGCTGTTTTGCCCAAATATTTTGTACAATAGAAGACAAAGCGTACACCATAATAAGCCCTCGGTGATGGAAATTAGTATTTAGATTGTAAAATCCTTCATTTACAAGTAAAAGTTCAGAGATATTACACGCAAAATGAATAATTCATACCCAGAGAAGGAAGAGCTCCAAATTAAAGTTGTTGTTTTACTCAAATACACACCAGTTTTTTGTACTAAAAACGTCAAAGTATACACAAAGAGAAGCACACAGTGGTGGAGGAAGTATTCAGATGATAGAATTTGTCCTTTACAAGTAAAAGTTCAGAAGTATTAAAAGCAAAATGAATAATTCATAACCAGAGAAGGCAGAGCACCAAATTAAATTCAATATTTTACTCAAATATACACCAAGTTTTTTACTATAGAAGACAAAGTGTACATTAAGATAAGCTCTCAGTGATGGAAGAAGTAATTCGATTATAAAATTGTTCCTTTACAAGTAAAGGTTCAGCAGTATTATGAGCAAAATGAATAATTCATAACTAAAGAAGGCAGAGCTCCAAATTAAAGTCAAGATTTTACTCAAACCTTAACAAAGCTTCTTTACTGTGGAGGTGAAAGTATACATAAAGAGAAGCACTCAGTGGTGGAAGAGGTATTTAGATTGTGAAATCATTCATTTACGAGTAAAAGTTCAGAAGTATTATGAGCAAAATGAATAATTCATAACAAGAGCTCCAAGTTAAAGTCGCTGTTTTGCCCAAATATACATCAAGTTTTTGTATTTTAGAAGTCAAACTGTACAACAAAACGATTATTATTATTATTATTAAGATTATAAAATTATGCCTTGCAAGTAAAAGTTCAGAAGAATTATAAGCAAAATGAATGATTCATAACTAGAGAAGGCAGAGCTCCAAGTTCATTCATTCATTCATCTTCTAACCGCTTCATCCTCTTGAGGGTTGCGGGGGGGCTGGAGCCTATCCCAGCTGACATCGGGCGAGAGGCAGGGTACACCCTGGACAGGTCACCAGACTATCACAGGGCTGACACATAGAGACAGACAACCATTCACACTCACATTCACACCTACGGACAATTTAGAGTTATCAATTAACCTAGTCCCCAGTCTGCATGTTTTTGGACTGTGGGAGGAAGCCGGAGTGCCCGGAGAGAACCCAGGAGAACATGCAAACTCCGCACAGAAGGGCTCCCACACCCGGGATCGAACCGGGAACCCTCTTGCTGTGAGGCGACAGTGCTAACCACCACACCACCATGCCGCCCTGAGCTCCAAGTTAAAGTCATATTTTTTTTTTTGTCAATTAGTCAATTTTAGTCAGATATACACCAAGTTTTTGTACTATGGAAGACAAATGCTGTGTCTCAAATCACATACTTCCATTAGTACGCTTCCATGTAGTATACTATGTGCACTATGTACTTATTGGCGTAGTGTGCGAATTTCAACAGGGTAGTGTTGTCTCAAACCAAACACGGCCGTTGTGCACTCACCGGAAATGACGACCGCAAATTAGCTAGTTAGCAATCTAGCATTAGCATTTGCGTTATCGTTTGTGGTACCAAATCATCACAGACTGCTAAATTAACCCAATAAACATACTGCTAGCTTATACCCGACAACAGTATAGTGGTGCTTAGTGCAAAAAACACATGTATTTGTAAAATGCAGCGACGTTCACAGTCGCACAGCCCTCGGCCGCCAGTTTTCGTGCCTGTAGATTTGGTTGTTCAGTTACAGCTGAAAAAAGACAACAAAAATAAACAAGTTTGCCGGTTTCAAATATCTCCGCAATTCAAACCAATTATCCGAAAGTACAATATTTTCTTTGCTTTAAAATGTAGTGATGTGTAAGAATGAAATGGAGAAAAAGGAAAAATTCACGTACTTCATAGGTAAATGTAATTGTCACATTCCACCAGTGTTATGTGAACTTCATGCGTCAGGTGGTCCTTAATCAAAATGATCATCAGCTCCTGCTCTGCTACGTTTTCATCCCCAGTAATCCTCAACTTTCTTGATCTTTTACAGGCAGACTTTTTAAACGACCCATGTTTATAGCTGATTAAAACACACAGTCACCTTCATAATAAGATAAATGAAATAGCTAAACATGACACTGACCATATCTCAAGTGAAAGGAAAGTTGAATTACACCACAAAGGTCTGGGGAATGAGTCATGAATGATTTATGGGCAGAGCAAATCTACTCCGGCCCTGCTGACAAAAAAAACAATTAGTATGGTTAGTGACCCGGTCATGTGATATGGGCCTCCTGATAGTTTACTGTCCAGACTCACATTAAGTATTCATTCACACAATATACTCTTGCACCTGCTGTTTCAGAACACACTCGCATACTGACAGGTGTTTTTATTCCCGTCTTACCCTCCTGTCATTCTTTCTCACTTCTCTCGTGTGCACATCGACCCGAAGCCCACTTTACGAGCACGGCGAGTGAGTCAGCCGTCTTTTAATCATTCGTGACAAGTGTGTGTGCTGACAGCTTGGACACTCTGAGGTCGGGTGATTCAGTCTGCAGGGCAGAGAACAGCACCTGGCACCGAGTCTGTCTGCAGGGCAAGAGCTCTGCGATTGAAAGTTGAATGTGATCCAGGCTGATTCAATCATATCATTTCCGTGAGAGCGTGTGTGCGTATCTAGAAAGATCATTGCACAGCTCTGGGATGGATCCGCAACTATTCTTTCGGCCGGGATCAATCCCAATAACCTAATACACTTCCAGTCCATTTCCCCTGGGTATTGATTTGTTATATCCATGCTTACGCGTGTGTGAAAGAGAGGTAGCAGACAGAGAGTTAAATGTGACATTTAATTAGGCCCAGATTGGTGCTCTCTTTGTATGTTGGCATTGATTGGATTCAGAGAGGGCACAGGCTGCGGGCTTACAGCAAACAACTTTAGCCTTATGTAAATGCCATTAGGAGCAGGTCTCTAATGGGCACTGCAGCACTGTGTGACACTTGTAAGGCTTTAAAACAGCAGCAAAAGAGCATTTAAAGACTCCCTGTCTTCTTCGATTCATAGCAAGAAAATCGAAGAATTCTGACAGCGTTTAGCGCACACACACACACACACACACACACACACACACACACACACACTCTCTGACATGCATGCGGTAGGGATGCTTCATCTAAATGTCACCACATTTGACTTTTAATAAGAGCAATAGAGTTCAGATTACAATTATGTGTCAAACAGAGACATGCAGCACAGCAGTTGTAATCGCAGAATTCATGGTTACAGGATGATGTCAACTCCATGTGTGCGTCAGGGTCTGTGTATACATAGACTTAACTGTTAATCACAAGATGTTATTGTTCCCTTTCCCCACCAGCCATGTTTGTTCTTTATGAACTTCCTGCAGCCCTTCCTGTCTCCATCTCAGCTGTGACATCACTCTGACCTCCGTAACACCAGAGACTTCCAGAACACTGACACTGGTCGGGAGCGTTTAGGTGGGGCTCTGGATTGTTTAGTGGAAGAAGAGGATCGGGACGTTCTGGTGATTGTGGAATGTTTAGATGAGGGAATCAGAATGTTCCCGTGGGATTTGGGAATGTTGGAGCATTCTCTAGGGGTTCTGTAATGTTTGACTTCGGGGTGGTTCAGGATGTTCTGGTGGGATTTGAGAATGTGTGTGGGGGGTGTCAGATTATTCTGTAGGGATTGTGGAATGTTTAGGTTCAGGGGTCAGAGCTGGAATGTACATGGGGATCAGATAATTCAGTTGGGATTGTTCATTGCTTTGGTTTTATGGCCCGCAACTGCACTGTCTTGATTCGCTCTAGCCTTTCTCATCAGCAGCAGGCAGCTGTTTTTAGTTAAAGAGCTCTAATTAACCAACTGCGCACTACCTGCCCAGCACCACACAACAGATAGATACAGAAACCTCGTTTACATGCACATATATTCAGGTTTTTGCTTTTTAATTCCAAAAAAGACCATATTCCTGATAAGATGTTTACATGGCTAATGACATCAAGTATTCCACTAATATTCCTGATCACATGCAGCCATGCATACTCTGATCAATGCTCCCTAACAGGCCAATCAAGATGTCAAAATATGGAAAGTGGAACAGCTGGAGCTGCTTTACGTCTTGCATCAAAATAGGATTACTTAATAAAGTTTTCCTACCAGTGGCGGACCTGTTATGAGTTAATAATCCTTTACATTATCAGAAATTAATTTCACACACATTGCTTGCTACTTAATTCTACCGCAATTATACCGACCATGCTGGCTGGCAAAACAGAGAAAGCACACAATGCTATTCTACAACCAACCTTATTATGGCCCTAATAAAGAAGTAAAGCTGACCTATATAACTTAACTTCTAAGTGAATTATACAAATAATCTAAAGCACACATTACCATGTATTTGGTACGGCCGTACCCACGTGACAAGTGGAGGTTACAGCTATCGGCCACTATCGGAGCCCCGTTCCGCCATTAACAATAGTTCATATTAAGTGGATAATCAGCCAAACCAATGAATTTCGTCAACCTCTAGTTTAAAGTCAGTGTGTTTTTGCTTCCAACCAGAAATGTGGGCTTTTCTTTTGAGCATCCCACACCCTTGCAAACTGTTGGCTATTCGGTTTGTGTCTAACACAACAGGCTGTGTGTTGCATATTGTAATAATACCCCCCATTTGAGATGCATATTCTGCATGAGAAAAGCTCCTAAAAGCGGAATAATTCCGGCATATCTCACGTCTTAATTGGAAAATTTTACATTTGGTAAAAGGCTTAATTCAGAATATCCAGAGAGAATATGCAGTTTACATGAGCCGTATCAGATCCAGAATATTGTCATATTCTGAATAACAGTGGAATATTAGTGTGCATATAAGCTGATCAGTGACTGGCTGGTGAACTAGGGCCTGTCCCAATACCCACACTTCCCTTAGAAATACCCACTTGCACTTGGTTGTGCACGTTCACGTTGAGGCTAGAGGTGTCCCAAAACAGAATGGAGGTAGTGGAAATGGTTTCCAACACTTAAACCCGCCCTAGATCCCAAAGGAGCCCCGACCCACGCTTTCAATGAAGTGGATGATGAAATTTCCCAGAACACCTAGCCAAGTCAGCAACTTCGGCAAATTTTGGAAAACAATTTGTTACTGTACGATCAGAATGTAGACTATACAAACAACAGATGGTTGGACTAGCGTAAACTCATCAGCAACTCGGTTGAACACAGCGTCAAAATATTTAAACAAATCGACTTACCTGAACAAAATCAATCAGAACTAGAAGACGTCGTAGGCGCCTCCTGTTTTCAACATTTTTTCTCCGTTGATTCATCAGACAGAGAAGAATAAACATAGCACACGCCACAACACTAGTGCTGGAGCTGGCATTTTAAAACTTGAATGACTACCGGTCTCCTGCATCACTACTAAGCGTGACGTATGCTTGCACGTCGGCCACACCGATTTGCATGAAGTGGTGTCCCATTTCATAGGGAAAGATCTCTGCCCTAATATTTCTCACTTCCCTCATCAAGGGTTATCTCGCAAACGAGGGCACTCAATACCAAGTGGAAGATCTAAGGGGTAGAAACGGGATCCATCTGAAAGTGGTGGAGACCAAAACAGAGATAAAAATTGATAACAACTGATAAAACATAGACCATAAACATTAAAATGAACCAAAAAGAATGCAGCTTTAAAATAATGTCACACAACTAATTTCATTATACTCCTCCACCATTGTAAATGACTTCAGTGCAGCTGCAGGACCCAAAAAGACAGAGACACCTGTATGATGAAATGCAGTGCAATGCAATAACCTTGCATTTCTTAAGAGGTTCTCCTTTTGTTGAGACTTCTACGTCAGCTGTTTGACTGTTGGCTCAGTTCTATGTTACATACTGAGGCTATACTTGTTTTGGTGTCGACGTGATTTCATCCCTACTGGTTAGATTTTGCCACTTGGCCAGATCCTGGGTGTTACTGAAATGATGCAAGGGCAGCCCTTGTGTTGTATCTTGACGGGGTCGGAAGTTAGGTTTAGGCAACAAAACTACTTGGTTATGGTTAGGAAAAGATCACAGCAAGGCAGCAGTGTGTCACTAAAAAGACACCTTATTTTGAGTGGCACAAACACTGCAACCAATGTTGTTGTTTATTGGTCACGATCACAAGTCTCCTGGGTAGAAGTCTGGTGTGTTTAAGACTTATTAACACATGCGCAGGATATATGCCAGTAAAACTGACGTCAATGCTAATATCACGTCCCGTACCTCAGTGACAGTAAACTGACCTCATCTAATATGTGTGAAAAACGAAACCGACAGATGGAAAGAGAAAGTGAGACAAGAAACTGAGAGCTAATTGACAGCAGTCCGGTTATTGTTGTGTGTCTCTGAGTCAAACAGGAAGGGAAACTCTCCAGAGCAGACTGTGTGTTCAGATGTGTCTCTGTGAAAAGAAGCGTCTCTCTGCTTCCTCATTTCTTTTGTTGCCTGTAAGATAGCACGGCCACTCAGACAGTCGGAGACAGACAGCGGTGCACACTCAGGTTTTATGGATGTAATACTGACTGTCAAATCTACGGACGTTATGAAGATGAGATATCACTGAGAGGAGACCATGTTTAATTAATCCTGCATTCATTTGTATCCATTACATAGACAGGCGATGTATGTGTATGGCAAGTAAATGATAACATATAACCTTCGGAGTGCTGGGGAAATGAAGAGAGAATTATATTAAGATCTTGAATATTTCACTGTTAGGACTCCCGCCCAATGTCTGGCTGATATCACTGTCGCAGAGCTCGTCTGATGTGTTTATAATTCTGCTATTGTCAGTTGGGAATATGTCGACATCCAGATGAGCGCAGAGGTGAAAAGCTGTGACCCACTGCTGTGTGTGCATCACTTGGCAAAACTCATCTTTCATCCCATAGCGCCACGCAGGGCGAAGACAGAATCAATTGAACAGGGAGACGCTCGCACACACACACACACGCACGCACATCCTTTGGGCTCAGTAATTGGAGCAATGAGGTTATGGTGTATTTTTGGATTACATAACCACACAGACAGAGGCCCCGTCCAAAAAACAATCCCTTCTTTCGTCACACCAACTCTTCCTCGATGTGTGCAACCTGTCCTCACGTCACACTCTCTTTTTATTAAAGCTCTCAAACTCCCGCTCGCTTCTTTTATTATGTCAATGCTCTAGTGCCAGCAATTACATCTCCCTTTCACGATGTGTCTCCTTCCCTCACCTCACAGCTTTCATCTCTCCTTCAATCTCCCCTTCCTTTCTTTCACTTATTGCTTGTACCTTTAGAAGCTTATGACACTGCAGGTTGCTTCAATCCAACAAAGCCACTCTGACACACTGAAATTATGTAATCCCTCTGGATGTGTCTCTGCCAAAAATGATGGATTTGTCAGCAAGGCCAGTTTCAACTACATAAACGTTCTTTTCACCTTGTGTTATTGATGCCGATAAGCCCCATTAGGCTCAGTAGTGGACGAGTAATGATGCTCACTCGCACACAAACATGTTACAGAGACGGGGGGGAGAGGGATTGCTGATGCTGTTGCTCCGTTTGGCAATGGGGACAGTGACTAATCAGCCCCAGCATCCATATATCACCAGGCAGAAGTCGTCAGCAGAGAGGACTCAGTCTGACACACTCCAGCAGCAGGGTCAGACATGATACCAAGCCTGCATGAAATGTAGACTGAGTTGCACTAACTAGTTATAAACCCATTGCTAAGTTTGTTAAATGAATAGGCTGCTTCATCCTCCAAATGATCATTTGTACATCATTACTCACCCTTTGTTAAATTGAATTTGTGGAGAAAATGTTTTTCTTGCATGTCGTCGGTGGAGAAGGGATCCAAAAATGGAGGAATTTCTTGATGAATTGAAGTCATGGGCGACTGCGTTTAACAACTGCAGAGCTAAATTAAAACATCTGTTTACAAACTCTCACACAACTCCATCAGTATAATCCAAGTCTCATTTACCCAGTCGTATGCTCAGTACTTTCAAAACACATCCCCTTTCACTAATTTAAAACTGAAATGAAAGTAAAACTTATCTATGTTCTCTTCAAAGACAGGCACAATTGACAAAAACAGTAATTTTACCTCACTGTACACAGGAGCTGCTGGAGGTAAAATTACTGTTTTTGTCAATGGAGTCTGGCTTTAAAGAGAGCATAGATAACTTTTACTTTGTGTTCAGTTCTCCGTAAGAAAGGGCTGTCTGTTTGGGAAGTACTGAGCAAACAACTGGATAAATGAGACTTGGGTTATACTGCTTGAGTTTTATGAGAGTTTGTAATTGGCTGTTTTGATATAGTTTTGCTATTGTTAAATGCGGTCGTCTATGACTTCAGTTCATCAAGAATTTTTCTCCATTTTCGAGTTATTTGTTCAGAAATCACAAATCAGAAATACTTTATTGATCCCAAGGGCGAAATTGGGACATGTTACGGTTACTCTTACACTGTATACAAGCATAGAGAAATCATCTGGACAAATGGAAATAAGAAGCATACACAAATATGCACAGTGCTACCATATATAACACAATATATGCATATAAATAAAAAACACGAAAGTAAAGATATGTTTTAGGAGAAATATGCACAAATATGTGCATCGTACTACAAGTGTGCTAAGTATAAATGCAGAAGTACAATAGTAAGAGTACTGTACAGTTGAAGTATTGCACAATGTATTGCACAGTTGAATTATTATTGCACAACAATGTAGAGGACATCAGGTCAGTGTTGCATATTGTACAGATTTGGAGTTTAAACAGAGTATTGCACAGTTGAAACTATAAATAATAAATTAATAATGGGTTATAGCTGTTGCTGACATGTAAAATAAGTCCAAATGCTTGAGTGTATGGTTCAGAGGAGGCATGCAAGGAAAATTAAGTTTTATTGACAGATTTAATGTAACACAGTGTAATTGATACACAAATGGTCATTTGGGGGGTGAAGTATTCTTTTAAGCCAGGTTGCACCATTAAAATCCACACCTGCAATAACTGATTTTTTTGGCCACTTGGGGGCAGTGGAAACAAGCTATAAACACAACATTGGTGTTATTATCATCTTTCAAGTTGAACTTGTTAGCAAACAGTTAGTTATTTACACATCCAGCAGGTACGGAGCAACATTAGTATCAGTGTGGTGTCGTGTTTCTGGCCACCTGATGAATGTAAGCTCTCTTTTAAGCTCTGGTTTTGGTCTCCACCAACTCTTTTTCAGACCCTAAATGCTCCACTTTGTTCACCAGATAGTCGCTATCTTTGTCTGTGTGCTGCTTAGTGCTGAGCTTTAAGTGACAATCCTTTGTGAACATAGGTATGACTTAAGTTGTATAAGGAGAAATATGTGTGTTTCAAAGTCGGTATTCATGTGGTTAAAGGGATAGTGCACCCAAAAATGAAAATTCAGCCATAATCTACTCACCCTCATGCTGAGGAAGGCTGTGGTGAAGTTTTAGAGTGCTCACATCCCTTGCGGGGGGCGGCGGGGGGAGCAGCTAGCACACCTAATGGCTGACAGCGCCGCAGACTAACGTCCAAGAACACAAAATTGAATCCACAAAATATCTCCAACATGCTCATCCGTAGTGATCCAAGTGTCGTGAAGCCCTGACATAAAAAGTTGTTTCGAAAAACGTCATTTGAACTCTGTTTTTAGCCTCACTGTAGCCTGTAGCTCTGACTGCTTCTCTGTGCTCTGCGCTCACGTGTGCGCGCCTGCGCGAGACCAGCGAAAGCATGAGCTTTGCTCACCCGTGTTTACATCACGTGACACGTGCACCGCAGGGGGAGACAACAGTAACCACAGTAGCTAAAAGATAATTTGCACTACGGTCTTTTAGCAAAGGACAGCCCAACATGTCTGAAGACTTTGAAATTGAGGAGGAACAGCATTTCTTTGTTGAGCCGTATTTGTTTGAGCCCGAGTATACGGACGGAACTCAGGCTACTGGACGAAGCAGCCGCCGCAGCTCATGAGCCTAACCCTCAGCCAGCCGCAGAATACCGGAGTCGAGCACTGGAAACCTGGTGGTGTAGTTGTTTCAAATGCAAAGCAATGCCAACGGATGAGGAAAGTCTTTGCTGCTCAGACTGGGAATTGGCGATGCCTGCACTTGAGAATCTGGACATCAGTACTGACGAGACTGCTGCTCTTCAGAGACCGTGCATCACCGATCACCCTGAGCGCGCACACGTGAGCGCGGAGCACAGAGAAGCAGTCAGAGCTACAGGCTACAGTGAGGCTAAAAACAGAGTTCATATGACGTTTTTCGAAACAACTTTTTATGTCGGGGCTTCAGGACACTTGGATCACTACGGATGAGCATGTTGGAGATATTTTGTGGTTTCAATTTTGTGTTCTTGGACATTAGTCTGCGGCGTCGTCTGCCATTAGGTGTGCTAGCCGCTCCACCCGCCGATCTCCGCAAGGGATGTGAGGACTCTAAAACTTCACCAGGGCCTTCCTGAGCATGAGGGTGAGTAGATAATGGCTGAATTTTCATTCTTGGGTGCACTATCCCTTTAAGAACGAGAGGGAAATATTTAAAAGTGATTATGCTAACCTAGCTAACGCTATCAGGTCATTTAGCTAGTGTTAGTGACATTCAAAGTATATTGTTTAATTTAAAATCTTCCAGTTATTAAGCAGCAAGTGTTGGGTGTTGAACATATTACTGCATCACTTCTTTTGCTCCTTACTAGCAAGGTAACATAAGCTTTGTCATTTAGCTTAGTTAGCTAGGTAGCAGTTACACCTGGACATTACTGAGTGCCAATATTGAACACATTCTCACTACGACCTCATCAATTATTGATGTTTGGTCATGGACTTTCCACGTCCACATACGACGTCCAAGGTACCCTGGGTGCGTTGGCTGTTGATGTTCTGGGACGCCGTGTCAAGTTCTGCCTGTTACATGCATTGTCTTCTTTCAAAATACACTTGCGTTTTCACAGGAAGTTCACAGTTTACATACAGTGTCTTTCAAAATAAATACACTACGTCTGTACCCATCCACCATTGCAGGTCCGTTACGTGATGCCACTGGGCCAAAAAATACCCTTTTCCACTTAAATTGGGAAAAGGGTGTCTGTAAATCGGTGGATGCTTTTCTTTGAGCATCACAACCCCAGCAAGATAACTCGCTTCACTATCTGGGTTTGATCTGTTTTTTCCAATAACATTTCCAAGTCTGGGAGCCCAATATACAATCAAATCATTTTTATCTACATTTAAGTCAGCGGGGCGCAAAATCAGAAGTAGCCAGCTTGGCTGTTGGAAGTTAGCCACTCAGCCAGAGAGGTCTCTAGTAACTTTGCCCTTGGGGTCTATGTGGCAGAAGATCTGGGTAATTTTACACCCGGGAAGTCAAACGTTTTGGCTTCATGCACTTTTATAGGAATGAGCAAGGGCCCGCCTCCAACGGGCATCAATGGCTGCAACCCTATTTAATTTAATAATACAATAAATGTCCACTTAGTAAATTAAAGTACTTTTTTTTATAACTAGGTTAAGCCTGAACCTCTCCTCTTTTTGCTATCTCTACCTCAAAAGCAACTCTCCCTTTCAAACAAATGAACAGAAGACGCTTCACTCCTCCTCCTCCTCCTCCTCCTCTTCAAGCTCCTCAAGCTCTTTTCAGTTTTTATAATAGCATTTCTTCAGGGAAGGCTAAGTTTCCCTGCTTTCCAGCCGTACCTTTTGTCCCAGCATAGCAGGGGGACCAAATCAATGGGGCACTTGAATGGGCATGCTGGGAATGAAAAAGGTTGGCGGTTATTAGGGGACTCTGGTGGTAAATTTAAGCTGACTGCAGTTGAAATGATGCTCCGCGGCAGATAGATGCAGCACTGTCAGGCCTAATCACACGGCCACTATTTCACAAACCCTGATGCAGTTTTATTGCATACAGTAGTTCCGCACAGTAAAGCATCTGGGAATAAAACAGATGGTCTGAGACGGAGGATTTTGGAGGCCTAGAGGTGAAAGGACCTCTGGTTATAAATCATCCGTGCTTTCACCTTCCTAAAAAACTTCTGCAGAACAGAAACTAAAACTGTTAGAACCATTTCTTGTAAGCCCTAGTTTCCTATTATTTTTTGAGTCACTCTAATGCGCCACAAAGGTAGGTGCGATGAAGTGACTGTGGAGCGTGGAAGATGCCACAGGGTTACAGTCTATAGATAGATAGATAGATAGACTTTTATCTGCAGCTCGGCTATCAACCAGAACCAAGAGGAGAGGGCACATCAGGCCAGTCTGTGCTGCTCTACACTGGTTTCCTGTTACATTTAGATTTGATTTCAAGGTCCTCCTCCTCCCTTATACAAAAACCTAAATGGGCTGGGACCGAGCTACATCGCTAACTCCCTTGTTAACTATTTTCCTCCAAGAACACTGCTGCTGGTTTATTGGAGGTTTTCAGCAACAGCCAAAAGACAATCAGGGATGCAGACTTTGTCAGTTACGCCCCAGAGCTATGGAACAAACTACCTGTTCACTCTGGACTTTAACTAGCTCTGACTTTCCTGATACAGGTCTGAAACTCTCTCTTGTTTTAATGTGAAGCATATAGTGCCCTTATTGTAAAGCACTTTGTGTTGCATTTCTTGTACAGGATGCTATATAAAAAAGTCTATTGATATTAATATTACCTCAATAAATAAAATATCAAAAATCCAAATAATTCTTGAAAAGGGCCTGTGGACTTTACATTTCCTAAAATCATTGCCCTCACTGGATCCCTGCGTCTGGTCCCAAACAACCAGCATTTCAGGGGTTATTGATTCTACACAGTGATGTGAATTCATGCTGACACTCATTATATTCACAGTTTGTGGCCCTGTCTTATAAAGTAAGTATAATTTTTTTTGCCATTCTTCATTTACCTTCAGTTTCATCAGCAAGCTGCCTTCACCCACAAGCAGCTTCTGGCTGTTTCCTTGTCACTTTGTTCTTGATGCATGAGCAGCCTTGGATTGCATTTGCTTCCAGACACCTCACACTAGTGATCATGCCAATCTCAAATCTTCTGCCTCCCCACTGATTGTATAACACTGTAGTTTGAATACAATGACATTGTGTATACACGAAACTAAAACAGCAGTGCTGCACGTTTTAATAAATGCAGGTACATTTGGCACCAAAAGGCAAAAACAATTCTCTAAGAAGGCGCCCGCACAGAGTTGATGATGCCAACATTGTTTGTAACGCAGCTACAATGCAAGTACACACACGTGACTCCAAAGGTTGAATTCAGATTCTGCACTTGTTTCTCGGAGCTGTACTCGTACTAGGAACTAAAATGTCAGGACATCGGCCGCACAAATATTAACCATTCTGTTCTGTCCGTCACTGAAGTACCTGCAAATCAAGCAACACCAAATACTGTAGCCTGTAGAGTAAATATCCATCTCACTCAAAAGAAGCCCACACAAGAAAACTCCAATCATGCAAATGTAGAGAGCAGGAATAAGTCAATGATTGATGAGAAGATTGGGGGAAAATATATCGCCACCAGAGAGCAAAAGTCACATTGACAAACTACTTATCTTTGATGAACTCTTTGATTGAATCACCAGGTAACATCATCATTTAGGCTAACAAAGATCAAAACCAGGCCTTACATATAAGCCCCTTTTACACTGCCAGATTTTCCGCGAATGTTGGGCCGTTTTGCCGGCAAGCTGCGAGCGTTTATACACACAGAGCCGGATTGGCGAGTTGATCCGAGGTGCCCAATTTTCCACCTCGTAGGGTAGACATATTGGCGGAACATTTTTAGTTTAAAAAGACCGAGGCGCCCTTCTGCAACGGGAGGGCTGTTGATGACTTGTGGGAGGAGCTGTTGATGATGCCGCACGTGCAAGCCACTGGTGGTGGATAAACAAGAAACAGCTGATAGCAGGAATTAGCGAGCAGCTAGTAGCAAGAGGGAAACAAACCTGACAGACACTGTAAAGATGAGCAACTGGGGAGACAAGGAATTGTGCGCCCTCCTTGTCCTCGCAAACGAAGAGGCCATTAATCGTCAGATGACGGAAACGGTGAAGAACGGGCTGATTTACGAGAGAATCGCAGAAGGACTGACCAGCTGCTGCTTCCCTCCCACGTCACTGTTTACGTCACACGCTGAGCTACACGTTTTGTTACTTGCTCACGCCCCCCATTGCCCCGAAAAAGGCACATTCTGTATAAACAAAAGTAGGTAGGCGGCATTTTGCTGCACTCCCCGATTTTGTTTTTATACTGCCAATGCTGAAAAAGACTGATTGGGCTTTCCTGCAAATTTGCACAACTCCTATCTAAAAATGGCTTTAGGTAGCTTTAACATTTACACTTTGTCTGGCCAAATTAGCAGCCAAAAGCAGCTTTTAAGCATTTTTCTGCTGTTTGCTAGCAGACGTAAATGACAAGGAGGCACCAGAGGGTGATAAATTATTTTCCCCTCCAGTGTGGGTGGGACTTGGATGAGCTCTGTCTCTATTGGGTAGGATAGTCTGCACACGGTTCTCAGCATAGGGGTGGCTGAACTGGTAGCTAGCAGCTAACGGTGTTAACTCAATAAACAGCGCTAACCCTGTGGACTCTTGTGCCCAGAGGGTGGGCGCTACGCCTCTGCGACAGCACTGATCCGTTATCAGCTGTAACCACTGTATGAGTGCAGAGCAGAGCAGCGGTGATTAGCTAGCCAGGGGGATACACACACAGAGACCCACATGCACTAACATGCATGTGCAGCCAAACCGTCTACCTCAACAACAAAGAGAGAAGCACTGATTACAACACATGCAGAGGTAGTGTGGCTTCATTCTCTGGTCAGGACGCCGTTACTCCATTATTGCTTTACATAGCAAATAGTGGTTTGCCACTTTAATGATGCTGTGAATGTTGCATACAGGACCTTTAAACACATGATCTTAGAATCAGATATGGGGTATGGGGGAGCACTTCTACTTTGGGTGCTTTAAGTACAAAGTAAAATGACTTTTACTTGTAACAACTGTGACATATTTTAACTTTGCCTTTGTCTCTAACTTTGATGTATTCTAGTGATCCACACACTGCAGCCACACTGTAATGCGAGCTGAAATGACTACCAGAATGTGTGAATGCTTTCATAAAGGACTGCACGGCCTCTCTGAACGAACACAGGCACCAGAGGCCGTTTGAAATAAATATCTAAGGGGTCACACTTTCAAAGTGTACGTAGGGGGAGGAGGAGTGAGGCACCAGCCACGCTTTCATGTGTCATCCCCGCTACACGCCCACGTCACTGCCCACCTCGCACCACCAGCTTGTGACATTTCATTTCCCTTTGTCTTCCTCTGAGTGGTTTGAGACCTCTTTGGAAAATTAATTTATTTTTCTAGAGTAAATGACAGCTGCTGTGATATGTAGGCGTGGAGATAGAGGAGTTAAAGGAGCTGAAAGATGCAGAGGTGTGACATTAAAGCAGGAGGTCAGAGAGAGAGATAAAAGGTCCAAGAGACTGACGTATGACAACATCACCGCCATTAATCTGTCAAGGTATCAAATAACTCAGCGGGCAAAACATTCATCTACTGTCGGCCGACTGATGCCCGCTAAAACTCTCTTTCAGTGCTGAAACAAGTTGATTATTGGATTGTTGATACAAAAGAATATTTACCTTATATTTATTCACTTTCCTGCTAAGAGGTAGATGACCAGTTACAGCCATTAGCCTAGCATAATGGCTAGAAACAGGGAAACAGCTAGCATGTCATTTTTAAGGCTGTTGTCATTCACTGAGAACTGACACACTATAATTGGTATATAACCCACCTAATCATGATGAGCCAGGAGGCTGTGATCACATGACCTACAGTCAGGTCCATAAATATTTGGACAATGATACAGTTGTCATCATTTTGGCTCTGTACACCACCACAATGGGTTTTAAATGAAACAATGAATACCTGCTTAAAGTGCAGACTCTCAGCTTTCATTTCAGGCTTTTTTCAAAAATGTAGTATGAACCGTGTAGGAATTACAACCATTTCTTCACACAGTCCCCCAACTTTA
>NC_065528.1:28483370-28493334 GCF_006386435.1 Epinephelus moara | reverse complement strand
CTGTGTGAAGAAATGGTTGTAATTCCTACACGGTTCATACTACATTTTTGAAAAAAGCCTTAAATGAAAGCTGAGAGTCTGCACTTTAAGCAGGTATTCATTGTTTCATTTAAAACCCATTGTGGTGGTGTACAGAGCCAAAATGATGACAACTGTATCATTGTCCAAATATTTATGGACCTGACTGTATGTACTGCAGGCTGTCCTCTGTCATATGATGAGAGTGTGGGAGGAAGTCAGGTCACATAGGGTGCATTCATAAATCCAATCTGACGCTTTACACTAAAATGAGAGCGTTGTTATTTGAAGTAACAGAGCATTTTATTTTTACATGAGTTAAGGAACAATTAAGTTAATCACATGTACTCCTCGCTTAGAGCTCTACTGCTATGTCTTCCCAGACAGATTGCGCAGAGTACACTCTGCTGCCCAAAGAGTGTGGTGTTCTGAAAAACTGAACGGTGCATTCCAACAGAACTCCAAATTTACCAACAGTCCAGTTTGCGACAAAGTGCCGAAAGGAAACTGGCTTTGCTTCGAGGCTATTCGCAGCGCTTCCGCGGGCGGTGTGGCCTGACGGGTCAGAGAGGGGGCCGAGCGAGAGGTCCACGGTCGTTTATAACGTAATGTTATAGATAATTGTTTTATGTGTTTTAATGTGTAGGTATGTAAATGTTTTCAAAGACGTTTATGTTGAAATAAAAATACCTACAAGTAGTTATGTTATTAATACATATACAAGTATGTTTCCTTGTATTAGTTTGCCCTCTTGTGGACATAATGCGCAAAAAAAAAATATTCGAACGTCATTTTTGAGCAATTTTGACAGCCCTAGTTCAGTGCAGTTTTGCCTGATGAAGGTCTAGTACCGAAACGTCGCAAATAAATTATATATTGCAAGTTGAACAGTGTGCGGGAGTCCTTTCGCAACCAAAAGGTACGATACCAAAAGACCTGGTAGGGCCGCTAATTCGCAAGATATCATGGTGCTTATTTGCAAGATATTGTTGTTTTTGACCATATTACAAACCAGCTACATGACCAGAGTGTAATCCATGTCTTGCCCTGCCTCCTGCACGCTCTACCCAGGCACCAACCCTCGCCTAAACCTTATGGAGCATGTCCAGTGACGAGAACACCTCTCACCGATAACCTCCTTTTGTGTGCTACATGTATGAAAGGGAAACTCTGGGCAACATCGGCACCTGATTCTCTAGACAGTGTTTAAAGTGTATTTGAGAAAACTGCTACACAGCTATTAGCTGATTAGCTTAGCTTAGCATATAAACTGGAAACAGGGGGAAAGGGCTACCTTGTAATTTTTACACTTCAGTTTGTGCAAAGATTTAACAAATGAGATATAGCATTTGTGACTGTAGCTTCATATTAACCAGAGTCTCATCAGAGGTCTCTAATGTCTCCTCTGACTCCCAGCAAGAAATCGATTAAGCCCATCTCCCAAGGTTAATGAGCTGTTGCTTTGAGTAATTAGACATGCCAAACATTTAATGCTTGCCAAATATTAGAATCATTTCTCAGTCAAACAAAATACAATCCAACAGCACCACAAACAACAGACACCAAAAGGAATATCAAGTTGAATCAGCACCTTTCTGAAACTGAACATTACAACCTTTATGAAGACAGGATTTATTTTAGTGCCGTAATATCAGAGCAAATAAACTGACAGCCGGAGCGAACATTAAGTCAAGACAGTATCAAATAAAGAGCCAAGAGAGGATCTGACATTTATTTTTTTCTGCTGACTTCACGGAGAAAACAGATGATGACAGAGAAAAGACTGAACCTCTGTTTACAGAGCAGAGCCTGTTTTTCCTCTTCAGAGCAGGTAGCTAGAGGCCACTGACACAGACAAGGTTATATGTTAATGAGGCTGAGCACACACACACACGCACACACACACACACACACACACTTTAACTATGATTTGACCAGACAAGTAAAATATGAATACATTCTATTATATCTGGTGTAATGTTATTTACTATGTGGGAAGAAAATACACATTTAATTTCTGGGCTTCTTGTTCAGACTCTAATTACAACACACACACACACACACACACACACGATAATAAAGGTTTGACATGAGTCTTGACATCATTAATGCTCAGCTCTCACAGCAACAGGTGGAAACAGTGTATGCATGTGTGTGAGGACAGCAGTGTATCCAATTAATCCATCAAAAAAACAAAATTCCAACAATAGTAAATATAATACCCAGTTCTTCTCAGCTCTTTTTCCATACACACTTTGCTGCTAATACTTTAACCCACATCTGAACTCAGATCTGCTACTTGCAATGGCATAATTTAAAGTGTAATATTGCTAGTTTTACCTCAGTTAACGGTCTCAATATTTCTCCCACCACTGAAGGACGACTTTAAGTTATAGATCTTGAGAATGAGGACATTAATTTTTGAAAATGTACAGCCAATAGATGACACTAGAGGGAAGAGTCAAAAGTTTCGGACAACATCATACGAGGTGACGGTGGAGGAGGTCGTAATAATGTACCTTTAAATGGCGGCAGTGGTCTGTTTGGTCAGTATATACATCTTCAAGTGGACGGAGAATTATTTTAACTATACTAATGATTAATTCCACCCCACCGTTATTTAAAATTCTTTCTCTGTCTGTCTCTGTATCTGACGTTGAACTTAAGTGAGCCCTTAAAACGAAATGTCACTCAGGGGTCTTAACAAGAGCAGACATGCAAACATGTGAATGTATGTGTGGCTGCTTGCATCATCTCCTGTTGCCATGGTGATAAATTGAGAGGTTCATCTGCAGCAAACATGATGAGAAATGGATGGCGACGATATGATGACAGTTTACAGTACATGCATGAAGCCCTGGTCTAAGTAGAGACGCCTGCTGTTGATGAGGTCGTGTTCAGGTTTGTGTGTGTCTGCTGTCGTCTCCTAGTGACAGACTGCAGTGTGTACGACAAATGCTTGTTACTTGTTATTGTGGAAATGATTCAGTAACGATCAATGAACTTTGTTTAATAAAGAAAAACCTCTTTTCTCTTCATTTTGAATGCTAACTTTTACTTGTATTATTATTTCTTGTATTCTATGTTGTATTTCTACACTGAGGTTTTACTAATCTTACGTAAACATATCTGAGTAATGAAGTTCATTCAGGACTTTCTTTATGCTTCATGAGAAGCAGGTAATTGTTGGTGCATCCCTAGTCATAACAATAAACTTTGACATTATAACTTGACACTGTTCCATTTTTCTCTGTCTGCCGTCTGCACAGACACCATGAATACAGTCTGTGAAACGTCCGGAAGCAAAAATGGAAAGTTAATGACTGTGATAAGAAAAGATGAGTAATAATGGGACTGCACTTCACCAGCTGTGGCGAATAATAATTCAGGGCCGACCACGAAATATCAAATGTATTTACTTAACAAATGAGATGTTTAGTTTGTCATGCAGAGACACGTTGTTAGTGCTGACTTTTCCCCTGTTCATTTTAATATTCCCATTAAACAGCAAAGTCGGTGGCGGTATGTGATTAATCTTTCAATTTTCTAAGATGAGTTTTTTTAATTAGACAAGTTCTGGGAACACTGGTGCAGTTATTGTGTTTACTTCACCCTAATGGCTACACAATGTTTCAGTACAGCATGGTGAAATGTTTCATAAACAGGTAAAGCAGCGTGGTATTCAAACAGACTTATATCACAAAACAAATAATAATCACATCAATTCTTGGGCAGAGAAAGCCACTTTTAGAGCCATGCTGATTCATATAATAAATAATGAACTGGTTTTTGCCACAGAGTTGAGCCGATTTGAGATCTTACTTTATGTTACAAAAGCAAAAGGGGAAGGAGATTTGTGAGAAATGCAGAGCTATTGAAAGCAGTAGGAAAGTATAATTTTACCACTAATGTCACTTTAACCCTTATGTACCATAAACTAAATCCTAATTTAAGTTTTCATATTGCAATACCATTATTATATATAATTAAATCAGCTCAGTTGCCAGAACAAAATCCTGTGGGACACCAGGAAGCTGCCAAACAGCAGACGGCAGTGAGAACACTGTTCGAGACCAGTGACATATTTTTAACGAGCTTTCTAGTCGTGATTTTGGCAATTTAAAAAAATCACATTTCCAGCCACATTTGTGTCGACCAAATGTTTTTTTGTTTTTTTTTTAAACAAGAAGTTGTGACATTTCTAGCCATGTTTTTGGGGACCACACCAGGTATTTTTTAAAGAGACTTGGGGACATTTCCAGCCATGTTTTTGGCAGCCAAACCAGGTATGTTTTAACAAGATGTCCGCATATTTCCAGCAGTAATTTTGGTAGCCAAATTGGGTAGTCTTTAAAAAGATGTTGGGATGTTTCCAGTCGTATTTTTGGCAACCAAATCAGGTATATTTTAACAAGACATCAGGACTTTTCCTACTGTGTTTGTGGCAACCAAAACGCTTTTTTTTTTTTTACAAGACATTCGACCATTTCCAGCCATGTTTTTGGCAACCAGACCGGGTATTTCTTTGCGAGACAATGGGACATTTCCAGCCGTGTTTTTGAACCAAATCAGGTATATTTTAACAAGACATCAGGACTTTTCCTACTGTGTTTGTGGCAACCAAAACAGGTATTTTCTAACAAGAAGTCGGGACATTTCCAGCTGTGTTTTTGGCTACCAGACCGGGTATTTTCTGCAAGATGTTGGGACATTTCCTACTGTGTTTTTGGCAACCACAACGCATTTTTTTTTTTTTTAACAAGACATTCGACCACTTCCAGCCATGTTTTTGGCAACCAGACTGGGTAATTTTTTGCGAGACATTGGGACATTTCCAGCCGTGTTTTTGAACCAAATCAGGTATTTTTTAACAAGACATCAGGACTTTTCCTACTGTGTTTGTGGCAACCAAAACAGGTATTTTCTAACAAGAAGTCGGGACATTTCCGGCTGTGTTTTTGGCAACCAGACCGGGTGTTTTTTTGCTAAACATTGGGACATTTCCAGCCGTGTTTTTGAACCAAATCAGGTACATTTTAACAAGACGTCAGGACATTTCCAGCCAAGTTTTTGGCAACCAAACCAGGAATTTTAAGCCAAAACATGATCTTTTCCTAACCCTGGTAGACATTGGGACATTTCCAGGCATGTTTTTGGTAATCAAACTGGGTATTTTTTAACAAGACGGCGGAACATTTCTAGCTGTGTTTTTGGTGACCAGACCTGGTATTTTCTGCGAGACGTTGGGACATTTCCAGCGGTGTTTTTGTATCAAACCTGGTATTTTTGAACAAGACGTCGGAACATTTCTAGCTGTGTTTTTGATGACCAGACCGGGTATTTTTTTGCTAAACATTGGGACATTTCCTGCCGTGTTTTTGAACCAAATCAGGTACATTTTAACAAGACCCGTGTTTTTGAACCAAATCAGGTACATTTTAACAAGACGTCAGGACATTTCCAGCCAAGTTTTTGGCAACCAAACCAGGAATTTTAAGCCAAAACATGATCTTTTCCTAACCCTAACCAAGTATTTTTTTGTGCTTAAACCTTATCAACCTTTAACCACAGCAATTTCACAACATAAAACTAAAGAGTTAAGTTTTAACATATTCGCTACGCATGAAACAGACAAACTTAACATATCTGTATTTTGCAGAAACGTACACTCCCAACATATATTTTGGTAAATATATTTGTTGAATAGTACATTTTCTAAAAAAAAAAAAAAAAAATCAATTGAGAAACTATTTATGGATAAAAGGGCCAGATGATAATGTCTGTTTTTAGCAAATCTGGCGAATTAAATGATGCAGAAACAGAAACTTGCTCCCTGGTTTGCAACATTGCCACAATCATCCACTACACCAAGAGGTGTTAAAGGGACAGCTGTAGCTACAACAGTAAAAATATCTGACCGTGACACATTTACATCGTGTCACTTTATATATCATCATATCCACCACACCTGTTTCAGTTTTATCCTAAACTAACCTCTGAACCTGCAAAGTGTCCCCATTGGATCATTTCTCTCATAAGGGCACAGAAGGATAAAGGCACACAAACACCCACTCAATGAGCTGTATTAGCCAGAGAGTTGTGTTGTTGACACAAAACACTGCGGTGTCCTCTGAGATATCATCTCTGTTATGGTATAAACGCACACAGCTTAATGACAGAGAACATGGCAGGGATAAAAGCAGAGCTTCGACTGAGGCCTTTGATTGCTGTGTCCGAGGCACTGTGATGGTTACCATGGTAAACAGCTAGAAGTGACCACACTTAACAGTTGGTGGTCATTTCTGAGGCTCTGCACATTAACTGTTTACAGAAACTTTGACAACAACATATCAGGGGTGCGGTAACTGTGTAAACACTGTGACTTGTTGCAGGACTTTTCTGCAGAGCTGAAACCTTGAGAAGGGTTGAAACAAATCCTTTGAGAAGCCATTAAAAAAACCGTCCTGCTGCTTCTTCCTTCAACTATTTCCTTGTTTGTGAACCGGTGAAGGCTGTTGGCTTGACAGGAAGAGCCCCATTATGCTGGATGGGTTACATAACTTTATTCTTTACAGCGTTTTGTTGCGCATATACTGGCAGACTGAAGCGCATAATGCATGCACACACAAAAACATAAAGCGTCAGCAAAATAAGGGCAGCCCAAAGCACAGTGAGCATCTCAGGGCTGGCTCGGGGATGCCTCTTCTTTTAGCCACAGAGTGCATCAAACGGACATTTTTGATAGAGCGGCTGTGATTGTGATGGACAGATAAAGACAGGAGGAACACAAACATGACCTCCTGCTCGAGCACTCAGAGCCAGAGCGAAGAAACTTCAGAGACACGCGAGAAAGAAAAGGAGAACAAGCTCTGCAGTTTAAGAGGTGTTCATGATCTATGGCTTGCTATACACATTCCTTAGATGTTACTAGAGCAGCAGGGTCAATCACATGGACACGAACGTGGTGAAACATGCCTGGCTCAACCTGTGACAGCTTAACAACAGCTTCCATGATCATCTCTGGTCACTACACACGTTTTCACATGACTGTAACCTTCTTCTTTAAAGTCCTGCCTTTAAAACCTGGTATCTAATCAGAGGAATGCCAGCGCCCGCAAAGCTATCACAATGTACTATCTTGGTATGTAACAGGGAACATTCAGAGGTAAACAAGTACAATACGTTTTTTTATCCAACATATTCTCATGTGATCCACATAAATGTTGAGTTTAAAAGGGCAATAATGTACTGCTGATCACATGTGACTCACTGTGACTCTGTACCTGACTGCATTTGACCTTTATACACAGCAGACGTGATTCCCTTATCTACCACATCAAACAGACAGAGAAAATCACAACAAGGCGACAGATTTAAAGTCGTAACAAGTGCACACGCTACCTCTGTCACATAGATGAGCGGAATAGCGCTGTAGTTCTTCCTCATGCCTCCTCTTCCTCACAGCCTGGGGTCAAAGTGCATGTCACAGCAGCTTCAGAAGACCCCTCACATCAGAGCGCTCTGTCTGCCTCTTTGAAGTGTCAGGACTTCCCTCTAAAGGGAGGAGGAGTACACGTATATGTGTTTGTCTAATCGTGTGTGCAACCCTCTTATTGTGAAATCTTTTGCTTCCTGTGTTAGTAGCTATCAGGCTCAAGCCAGCGGCTCCCTGAGCACCTCAACGCTCCGCACCCCCTGCACTACACTGCCTCGTCCTGAGGGTGCGTTCCCAAGCCGTCCTGTTCTGTACCGTTCTCACACACTTGGGAGAAGACCACCTTAAAAGGCATGAAGCAGCCCGAGCCGGAGATTTTTTTTTGATCTGTATCAGCCACCCTCCACTGGCCCGGGTACACTTTGCCACGGTAACATCTACCTCAGCTGCCAATCAGGAGGGAGGAGGCAGAGGATGGAGAGCTAAGAGACGGCCACTGAGAGAGAGAGAAAGGGGGAAAGGAGGAGGGAGAGGAAGGAGGAAGGGGAGAGATTTAAGGGAATGAATGAATGAGTGTGGGAACGTTGAGTTAGTGCAGGAATCCCCGGCCAGACTCGCTCGCTCCCTGAGGGGTGAACGCACTCTACAGGACGGAGACTGCACTTGTAATCTACAGAGCTAGATAACAGCCTCTGGAGTTGTGTGTGTGTGTGTGACTGAGGCTGGACCCTGCACCCACTCCCACTCATGCTCAAAGGCATTCTTTATAAGTGGGAGTGGGAGCCGGCGGGTGAGTGTTGTTTCTTGTAATCCAGCCAACCTAAAGCACAATGTTCTTCATCAACAAGTCAGCTTAACAGCCCAAAACTAACAATACATTTGTCCTGCTGACAAATGCGTCCTGTGCTGTGTAGCCAGCAGTGTTGGAAGAAGTGCTCAGATCTTTACTTAAGTAAAAGTACTCATACCACACTGTGAAAATACTCCACTACAAGTAAAAGTCCTGTGTTCAAAACCTTTGTATGTAGAAGTATGTATGTATTATCAGAAAAATACTTAAAGTATGAATCTGCGCACACTGCGATGACACACAGCTGGTCGGTCTTTGTTTCACTGTTATAATCATTACAAAGCAAAAGCAGCATGTGTATACATTCACTAGGCTATATCTTCAGTAGCTAGCTAGCTAATCCTACACTTTTCAGGGTCTGATTTTGGTTTTGGAACAGGGAAGAAACGTATATCTTTTTCCAACCTCTCCAGGTAACGAGTATCATTAATACACGACGTGCCCCAGGCACAACATTTAGCTCCAAATCCACAAAACCAGCCTGAAAATGAAGGAAGTCTGAAACGATGGAGCACAGCTGTGTTGTTGTCGGACCCTGGTCTGAGCCGGCCTGATGCTACGTTATGACTGGCTAGTCTGCATCCAGGGGCGGGACTTAATGAAGGGTCAATTCAAGGTCACCCACTGTGAGTAACTAATACATAAGTGGTCACTTTGCAGGTGAAATGTTTATTTAGCTTAAAAAGTAGGAGAATTTCTCAACACACAAGTACACCTACCTAAAATTTGTACTATAATTAAGTTGCATTTGACCACTGCTTGCCAGAGCCTCAAACACTGCTAATCTTACTTTATATTTAAAATCTAGCTTGACATCTTCTGAGAGTGGATTATATAGTGCTGACTATGCAAGGCTGTCCAAGTTAAGTTAATGTCAAGGAGTATATCTCTTACAGGAGGATGCTTTGACATTTCTTTTCAGCTCTAAAGTTCATCTTACAAGTTTTAGTCTTTTGGCTTTTCCATGACAGTATATTCTCAATAACTGATGCTTTACAACCAGTTCATTAGAATACAAATATATAGTCAGAATAATCATTAGCCCAAGCATCATGATGCTTCACAGTGTCGTGGCTCACTGGGACACCTGAACAGACAGTGGCGTGCACAGACTTTTTGAAGGGCAGGGGCGAAAAGAAAAAAAAGGGCACATACAGCGCTGAAGAGTGCACTAAGTTCCACGTGTTTTCGAGGGCATTATATATATATATATATATATATATATATATATATATATATATATATGCCACTGCACTTTACTGTTATTTGCTGCCATCTTGTGGACACTAGTTTGGACCGTCCAACTGCACTGTATGTTTTTATGTGTATGTTTTTATCCTCTTTTATTGCCTTTTTATTGTATCGGGACCTGAGTACATATTTCGCTGTGTAGTGTTCAGACACGTACTGAGTGACAATAAATTAACCTTTGACATGTTTATGTTATACAAATGGCACATTATATAGCCTTAAAACAGACTAACTAGACAGTCTACTCAAGTTAGTTTGTAGTTAGGATCAGCATCCACGAGAACTGTGTAGATTCAACGTTGGACTGTGAAGAACACACAGAGACATGGATGTATGAAGGAAATAAATCCCTGGGGGGGTCTGGGGTCCTCCCCCAGAACATTTTCAATTAAGTAGATGCCATTTCCTGT
>NC_065528.1:28474103-28482141 GCF_006386435.1 Epinephelus moara | reverse complement strand
GTTTTGGCTCCCAAGAGGGCACTTTAGTGTGCGTTTTTCAACAATTGGGCCACTTGTGAAGATGTCAGATCAGACACTCACTAAAAATATTTTTAATTGGGACACCTCCCACTGTCATCCCTTGGCTAACAAGTTGAAATCGTTATTTTATTCTAACAACTTCATTATTTTTTTTTAGAACAGGTTACTTTGTGATATTCAGGAGATTAGGGGTGGAAAATGGTCTGTTGACATGTGGTCTAACTGTTGAGAACAATATGAAGAAAGAAATAAAATGTCGGTCTTATCCATTTAATTAATAACCACATCTCCATATTAATAACTGCCCACCTTACACCTTTAGGCATTTAAGAAATACAGACCCTTTCCACAGCGGGACTTGTTTGCAGAGAAAGAAAAAACAGGTGTTACTAATGACACTAATTAACAAACTCTGCTACAGCTACATGTAATCCTGCTTTAATTAACATAAGCAGAAGCACCTGTGCTTTTCCTGCAGGGAGATGTTAAAATGTCTGCCATGAAAAAGGACTATTACCTAATAAAATTAATTTGTTCTGCAAGAATAGCGCACCATCTATACAAAAATGGAGTTACGAGACCTTGCCGGTCAACTCCACCTCCTATTACAGGACACAAATTTTAAGAATATGAGAGCTTTGACTTGACTCATCCTCCATTTAGCTCTGAGTTTCTTCCTCTTGTGTGCCGACACACACATGGGAGGGGAACAGAACTGGGACGTCTGTATTTTTACAGCTCAAATGCTAAGAGGGAGGCCTAAAAAATAAAAGACCCAAGGCACCAACTCTGACCCATTAAGCACGGCATAACATTTGCAGAATTAGATGTAAAAACAGTAAGCCTGGAAATACAAGGATCTCGCACTCAAATTGACGCACGGGGAGGAAGTCGGGCATGAAAGATGCAAGAGATGGAGGACAGGGGAGGGAGAGTAAAAAAGCAAAAGGCAGTGATGTTAAAGAGAGGAGATGGAGGATCGAAGAGGAGGAGGAGGAGGAGGTGGACTACGAATACAGCCCAGAGATATGACAGTTGGCAGGAGGGAAGATGGAGGAGGAAAGAGGGCCAGACTTGGAGTGTGTCTGGACATCAAGGCGACCCTCTTTAGCCTCTTTCTGGTGCCCAGCTGGCATCACTCGCAGCCTCATCGTAATGCTGCATCAGCACTTAAAAGTCTGACAGATTATCTGCTCCACTTTGCAGAGGACGATTCGGACAATGGCTATCAGCAACAAACAAACCATTCACTGAGCACAAATTTAAATGCCACTCAGGCTTATTGTCGTCAGTCGAAGCACTTCCGGCTCATTTTTCTTAATTAATTTCAAGGATTTCGGATGAGAAAGCGCCTCCGTTCTCCGAGCAAAGTCCCCTCTGGTTTCTATATAAAGACGGGAGAGGATTGTTGTACAGTAAGATGCTGACTCAAGAGGATGCCAACAGCCCTCTTCATTCTCTCTGACTGATCTCGCTCTGATACAGTGACAGGGCTGACTCACAGGATATAATTGAAAAGGAACGACGCCCCCTCTTGGATGTTGAACACTATTACAGACACAGTGTGTGCTGAAGCTTACATTGAGCTGACTTTTTTCTTTTTCTTCTTCTTCTTCTTCCTCCTCCAAACCACCCACTCGAACTAAAAGTGATGACACGGTGAATCTCCTCATTTAACAGCTCCAGATCCCTGAAACAAGACAGACAATTTTAAGTTCTCAATTACCAAAACACAAACGTCTTTATTTACATAATGCTTTTCAAATCAGTTACAAAGTGCTTTACATGTCAATAATTTAACCGACACGACATGAAAACAACAACGGCCACTTTATTAGGTACACCTGCTCAAGTTCTTGTTAACACAAATACCTAATCAGCCAATCACATGGCAGCAACTCAATGCATTTAGGCATGTAGACATGGTCAAGACGACCTGCTGAAGTTCAAACTGAGCATCAGAATGATGAAGAAAGGTGATTTAAGTGACTCTGAACGTGGCATGGTTGTTGGTGCCAGACGGGCTGGTCTGAGTATTTACTGGGATTTTCAGCACAACCATCTCTAGGGTTTACAGAGGATGGTCCCAAAAAGAGAAAATATCCAGTGAGACAAAATGCCTTGTTGATGCCAGAGGTCAGAGGAGAATGGCCAGACTGGTTCAAGATGATAGAAAGGCAACAGGAAGTCAAATAACCACTGGTTACAACCAAGGTCTGCAAAAGACCATCTCTGAAGCAACAACACCTTGTCCAACCTTGAAGCAGATTCTCACCATGGATGTGCAGCTCTGAGGAATGTTTCCAGCACCTTGTTGAATCTATAACACCAAGAATTACAGCAGTTCTGAAGGCAAAATGGGGTCCAACCTGGTACTAGCAAGGTGTACCTAATAAAGTGGCCAGTGAGTGTATGTTTATCCGGTTAATGCTGCAGCTGCTAGAGATGGATCTAATTATAAGTAGGCCTACTTTATACTGCTGGGTAGGTTGTTAATTTCCCCCTGAGCATCAACGAAGTGTTATCTTATCTATAATAGGCTAATACATCATTATTTATTTAAGAATTTGAATCTGCACAGTAGGCCAACTAAACTTATCAAATGAATGTAGAGGAGAGTAGAAGCGGACCCATACATTGGTAAATTTAAAATAATTCAGTGAAAATTGTACTAACAAACAGTATTTTAATACATTTTCAAAGTTACTACATTTAAGCACTGGTAATATTTTTCAACACTGCAAACATTCACAACGTTTTAACAATTTTAACTTTGGCAGCTGAACACACAATGTTACAGTGAAAAAATAAAATAACTAACAGCAATTATAGTGTTCATATTTTCATAGTTTATACACAGAAACACATAAAAGGGTTTAAATTATGTTAATAAAATAGTCAAAAACAAAGCCAGACACAACTAAACAACACTTAACGCTCTGAGCGCTAGCTAAATGCTAACATTAGCATGCTAACCAACTCATCGTTGAAGATACTCATTAAGACATGCTAATATGCTAATGAGCAGGTATACTGTCCACCGTCTTTGCTCTTTGTTTAGCTAGTTAGTGGGCTAATATTAGCTAATTAGCAGTGACCAAAAAGACAGCGGAGGCCGATTTAAATGTCAGCTCAACCAACGCGGGAAACATAGAACCTTTTTTGGTTGAGCGGGGAACATAGAACGTGGGAAACATAGAACGTGGGAAACATAGAATGTGGGAAACATAGGGGTGACCCCGTACTGTTCACCGTTTTTGGTTTTTGTTTTGCTAGTTAGCGGGCAAATCTTTGCTAATTGGCACTGAACACAAACCACAGCCGAGGCCGATTATAGTGTAATTTGCAGATATTTGGTCATTAATGAAGGTAAATCATCAGGTCAGCATTTGAATTTTACCTTAGTTTATGGCCAAATATCTGCAAATTACCTGACACTTTTATCTTCTCAGCTCTTATTGATATAAACAGGTTGGATAAAATATTGGAAACACGTCTCAGTGTGATGCAACATAACTTAACAGCACTACAAACTATATCCTCCAATATGACCATAAAGTTATTACACTGTATTATTTTAGCTCAGTGTACCTAACTGAATTTTAACAAATAAAAATGCTCAAATATCCACTTGTAATGTTCAAAAAGAGTAAATAATAAGCACACAGACCTCGCCTTCTGCTCCTGGCTGGAGTTTCACAGGGACACTGAGTCATCATGAGTGTGTGTTGTATGTATGTCCAGTCACTTACACACACAGTGTGACCAGTCAGCTCTGGAGAATCTCTGCACACCTCAGTGGGAAATGCTGCATGTTGCAACTTTGCCTCAGCTCATCATAATCCTCCAGTGATTAACACCTAGCAGAGACACAGTCGCTGTCAGTGTCTGTCCTCATAGTAAGACCAGTGCACTGAAATATAATGCCGATAAGAATTTATCAATTTGCTGTTGCTGCTTCACCAGCAGACTAAGCTTACTATTACTATGTAATATTTAGCCCATATTTTTGCACACAGGCTTCATCAGGCTGTTTTATAGAGGTTGAAATTTAAAAAAAAATATAAAATAAAACTTGTCCTTTAAAGTCCTGGTTGAGCAAAGAAAATATTTTTTTCACATTGATGCAATTTTGTATTTTTCTTTTAAAAAAGTTGTTGATTTTTTTTCCACATTTGTGCAATTTTGTAATTGTTTTTTTTAAGTTGATAATTTTTTCATATTGATGCAATTTTGTAATTGTTTTTTTAAAGTTGATTTTTTTCCACATCTGTGCAATTTTGTAATTGTTATTTTTTTTAAGTTGATAATTTTTTCATATTGATGCAATTTTTTAATTGTTTTTTTTAAAGTTGATATGTTTTTCACATTGCTGCAATTTTGTCAGTTTTTTTTAAAGTTGATATTTTTTTCATATTGATGCAATTTTGTAATTGTTTTAAAAAAGTTGATGATTTTTTTCCACATTTGTGCAACTTTGTAATTGTTTTTTAAAAGTTGATTTTTTTTCACATTTGTGCAATTTTGTAATTTTTTAAAAAAAATTGATGATTTTTTTCACATTTGTGCAATTTTGTAATTTTTTTTAAAAGTTGATTTTTTTCACATTTGTGCGATTTTGTAATTTATCTCTAAAGGTTAATGATTTTTTCACATTTGTGAAATCTTGTAATTTTTTTAAAAAAAGTTGATTTTTTTCACATTTGTGCAATTTTGTAATTTTTTCTTTAAAAAAAGTTGATAATTTTTTTCACATTGATGCAATTCTGTAATAAAATTTAAAAACAAAAGGAAAAGTTTAATAATAACTTTCTTCACATTGATGTAAAGGAAAAGTTTAATAATAACTTTCTTCACATTGATGTAATTTTGTAAAAAAAAAAAAAAAAAAAAAGTCCAAAAATCAAAGCACTTTATTTCCAAACACCAGGTCAAATCATGATAGCCCCAAAGCTATTCAGCCTTTCCCATTAACTTTTCTAGGGCGTCCATCCATCATAGATTTTCCTTAGAATCTCAACAGTGGGGGCGCCGGTGGCTTAGTGGTAGAGCAGGTGCCCCATCTACAAGGCTATTGCCGCAGCTGCCCGGGTTTGACTCCAGCCTGTGGCCCTTTGCTGCATGTCACTCCCTCTCTCTCTCTCCCCCTTTCACACTTGTCTGTCCTATCCATTAAAGGCTAAAAATGCCCCAAAAAAATCTTTAAAAAAACAAACAAAAAAGAATCTCAACAGTGACATATTCCCTTTAAACACGTGCATGGAAATGCTTAATTCATAATTCTGAAAGAGGAAGAAAACCCTTATAAACTCCCTATAAGTGTCTTCAAGTATCACATATTTACTCTACGTGTTGTTCCAGCTCTTCATTGAAGCTTTATCAAGTTTATAACAAGTGAAAATAATTTTATGGCTGCTCCATCACATCAAATGTAAATATCCAACATGTCTTGTGCATCATTTGGGACATTTCCCTCCTCCAGAAATCAACCTGATATATTCTCTAAAAAAATAATCATCATTTTAATGTAAGAACAGCCACTCCCATCATAAATGTCTGTATAGAGATTTTATTGAGGACGTGTTGGCAGGAAACCATAATTTACAAATGTGCAGTCAGAGCTCACTGAGCTCCGGCTTTAGGTGGAACCCACTCGTGGATCTTCTTGCGGGTGGTGGAGTAGGGCACATACTGGCTTGAGCTGCCGCTCACGTTGAACTGGTGGACCTCAGCCAGGAACTTCTTTGGCTCTGGTGGATGTGTGGTGGGGGGGTCGTCTGTCATACAGTGCAGCCAGCGATGCCTGGAGAGTGAACATGAAGAGAGTAGCTGACGGTAGCTTCTGTACACTTTTAGTGGACATACACTGATGGTGCACAAATGCCCCGAGTGGTTTCACAGCTGCCAGCTGCAGTGCTCTCACTCAATACTGGATCAATTTCAAATATTGTTTTTCCTGTTAGTCACTTAGACATAAAAACATGGGAAAAGGGCCCAACCCTTTACATAACAGTAGTTGTCAAGCTAAATCTTTCTTGTTATGCTTTTTTTATTTTTATGTCTTTGAAGTTAAAGTTGTATTTTTGCATGAAGGGAAATAATCTAAATCAATTATTTTACTTGCCAAGACAGTAGAGTAAAGTTAGACAGTCTGAGTCCACTAAACACAACAGCTTATTTTCATAATTCCTCAAAAACTAAACCTCAGCTTTTAATCCAAGAACACTGCCACAATATTCTGTGCAATTATTCAACTGTGCAATGTTTTTCAGTATATGACTTAAGTCTCACTTACATCTCTTGAATGTATATATTCATTCAACATACAATGCACATATTTCTTATGTTTAATCTTACTCTATTCTATTGATAAATATAGTAGGTAAATTTTCTCACTTACAGCCTCAGCACAGTGATGACACATATTTTATTTTTTAGATTTTTCATATCTTAAGTGTTACACTGATGTATAATGCATATTTTCATTTCAATTTTATTTTCTTTCATTGCTTTATATTTACATACTTCTTTTTCATACTCTTATTCTTCTTATATATCTCTATTCTTTACATCAGAGCGACTGTAATGAATCACAGTTTCCCCTCAAGATCAGTAAGGTATTTCTAACTCATTATCATATACCGCATATCTAAAGAGGAACTGGTATAATGTAGAATTCATTAAGTTGTGCAAAAGATACTACATTCTCAAAAAACAGATATGATGAATAGATGAATAGTAGACGTGACAATTTTGCCTAGAACACTCAAAGAGTTTCAGCCCAAATGGTTGTTGCTTAAATCAATTCTTTAACAAATGACAGGTCGTACCATTCAGCTGGAACCATGCTGCCGTCCACCTCCCATGTGGTGTTCTTCCCGTTCATCTCTGTGGTGTAGATCACCCAGCGGTGACGTCCTGAACACATTTGGACACAGTATGAAAAAAAAACACCCACATCTGATCATCATATGCAAAATCCCCTATAAAGCATCAATATTTTTAATGCAAATGTTCTGCTAGTGACATCATGCACATGTGGAGAAACTGGACTCACCAAAGAAGTAGTGCTTTTTGTCCTCATAGTATTTGTTCCCATATTTATCCACACCAATCAGGGCTCCTGTCTTTATATCATTCACCCTGCCAGGAAATGATGACGGTTAGGTTTACAGCCCCAAAACACATAGTGCACTGTGAACCAAACATAAAAGCTGACATGTTGCTTTAATGAACAGTTCTTGGTGACTGACTTTTGAGCCGAATTAATTAGTGGTTACTTAAGTTTTCCCCAGTATTGAGTTTTAGTTGATTTAAATCGAAATGGCTGCTGCTGCTCAACACAAACTTAAATTAGGGAATTTCTAAATGGAGTTTGGTGTAACATTCCAGCCACACACATTAACATTAAGGTCTGCTGGAGGTCCAGAATCCGGTTAGCTGCCTTGTTCAATGTTAGCTGTCAACATGCTAGCTGTGCTCTGAACACACAGACCCGGGTCACACAGCTTTATAAACCTCTCTCGGTGCTGAACAGAGGTTCGTTATACATTATGCAAACAGTGTGTTTAAACTGACCTGAAAAACTGGAACAGAAAACCTCGGACTCCTCCATGACCTCGTAACTGTCCCAAAGCCCTTCGGACGAGGTTCGCATACTCCGCCATCTTGAGACGGAAGATTTACAGAGACGGACTGTTGCGCATTAAAAACAGGTCCGAGTGGAACACCAACACCAGCCTGTGAACCTTTAGTTCCGCATACAGATAAAAATGTGTACGGTAACAGTAGTACTTATGGAATATTAATATTAATATACTTATATATTATATATTTATATATTTCTCCTAATGAACAACTCCTTTGATGTTTTCCAGTCAGGTTTTAGACCCCATCACAGCACTGAGACCGCTCTTATTAAGGTGACAAATGACATCCGCCTGAACACTGATGCAGGCAAAGTCTCAGTTTTAGTCCTGCTAGATCTGAGTGCTGCTTTTGACACTGTCGATCATGA
>NC_065528.1:28439050-28473339 GCF_006386435.1 Epinephelus moara | reverse complement strand
ATTTTATAATGATTATTTATGTTTTTATTTTGTATTGTGATTTTAATGCATTTTCTTGTTCTGTAAAGCACTTTGAATTACTTTGTGTACGAATTGTGCTCTACAAATAAACTTGCCTTGCCTTGCCTTGCCTTGCCTATATAATATTATAATATAACTTAAACGATTTAACAAAGCAAATTGCCTTGCCTTGCCTTGCCTATATAATATTATAATATAACTTAAACGATTTAACAAAGCAAAGCTAACTATGTAAAAACTGATGGTGGTGTGTCTTCCTCAAGCTCAGGTCCTCTACTAGAGTCCTGGGAGTAGTATCTTAGCTGTTCCTAGGACTGCACTCCTCTGGACAGACACCTCAGATGTTGGACCTGGAATCTGCTGAAGCCACTCTCCCAGTCTGGGGGTCACAGCTCCCAGTGCTCCGATCACCACTGGCACCACTGTTGCCTTTACTCCCCACATCTTCTCTAGCTCCTCTTTCAGCCCTTCCAGCTTCTTGTGTTCCTTCTTCCTGATGTTGCTGTCGCTCTGGATTGCTGCATCTATCACCACTGTCTTCTTCTGTTATTTGGGCGATCAACACGATGTCCGGTTGGTTAGCCATCACCAGTTCTGGATCTGGAAGTCCCCCAGGATCTTAGCTCCGTCATTCTCAGCCACCTTAGGAGGTGTCTTCCATTCGACCTTGGGACTACCAGCCCAAACTCAGTGCAGATGTTCCTGTACACTATGCCAGCCAGGGAACTGCCCATTGGTCCGACAACCCATTGATCCGACGACATCCCATTGTTCCGACCATATTAAACCCATTGTTCCGAAGTCCCGTTGTTCCGAAATCATCATGATGCCCTGTGGTTAAGGTCTGGTTAGGTTTAGGGTTAAAATGAAAAAGAAAGTGGTAATCACATATCGGAACAACGGGATGTCGGACCAATGGACCCGCCAGCCACTTGGTTATGGACCCCTGCTTCCTGTTCCTGTGCTGCCATTATTAATGCGTCTGTGCTGTCTTTCTGTCCGGCCCTTTCCAGCCACTGGTAGGATTCCTTGATGTCGGCCACTTCTTCAATCTGTTGGTGGTACATGCCGTGCAGGGGCTCGTCCTTCCATGATGGTTCGTCCTCGTCTTCTGCTGCCTGAGGTATCCACTCAGCAGCTAATCTTTGGGGGCCATCTTCCTGATGTATCCCTGGGTCTTGGTTGTTTCTTCCTGGCCAGTGGCTCCCTCGTTCTGCTTAGTGTACAGTATGAGGGTGCTGGACTTGGGATGAAACCCTCCATGCATTGTGAGAAGCTTCCTCTTTCCTATCTCCTCCTTTGGCCAGTTTATTATACCAGCAGGGTATCTGATGACTGGCAGGGCGTACTTGTCGATGGCTCGGACCTTGTTCTTTCCATTCAGCCAACTTTCCAGGACCTGTCTTACTGTTTAGGGATTTGGCTGTGGCTGACTTCCTTGCAGCCTCCTCATGGTTCCCATTTGCCTGCAGGACCCCAAGGTATTTGTAGCTGTCCTGAACATCTGCTATGCTGCCTTCTGGTAGTCCAACCACCTCGGTTCTGATCGTCTTCCCTCTCTTTGACACCATCCGACCACAGTTAACTAGACCGAATGACGTTCGGATGTCACTGCTGTAGATCCTGGTGAGGTGGATCAGTGAGCCGATGTCTCGCTCATTCCTGGCGTACACTCTTATTAGTTTCTATGAATTCTCAAATCCTTCACAGCATCACTCACACATCAACCCTGTTATTGTCGATAGTGGTCAATGTACAAAGTAAATCTGCAAATTCAGCAAACCACCCTGGAGGATTCAGCGTGATGCTCACGGACACATCGGGAGCGGAGCCGACGTTTCCTGACACAGACTTGAACTCCCTTTTAATTAAAGGACAATTTCTCAACAGACGACCTCCCTTCACTGCCCATGAGGGTGGATCTAACACAGCCCAGCATCGCAGCGCGGGGAGATACGAGGGGAAATAGAGCATGAGATTAAATTCGGAGCTCCGGCATCATTAGTCACTTGTAAAAAATGCCTTGATATCTCTCAAACAGCCACTTTAATCGCCTCTTCAAAGACAGACCCAGACGATAAATGCAACTAACAGCTGAACTACTGCCTCCCACATGCATATGTCTGCGCCGTGCAATTAAGTAGTGACAGTGGTTGTACACAGCTCGCTGCGTCGCATCCTTTGAAGCAGCAAAACAGGAAATTAACACAGCAGGACAGGATTTATATTTATATATATTTTATTAAAAACTGTTGCCTGACAGTTTAGAATCGTTGTTTATAGGAGACTCTAATTCTGATAGAGTAGATGTTTACAGATGGTTGCTGTTAATGTACAATCATGGAGAAATACATGCCTGGTAGCTCCTCGCTAACACAGATCGGAATGAGGCACATGTGAAACTGTTTGACGACAGCAGCCAATGAGCTAAAAGTTTTATTCCTTCACTAAAAAAAACAGGGTTTGGATTTCCCACTGTGGAACGGGGTAGTGCAACACATGGCGACCTAACCAAGAAGAAACTGACCTGAAAAATGACTGTTGTTAAAACGGCAAACCTCGAGTATCCTGGCCAGACAGCGAGTAGTCAAACTGTAAGTGTTATTTAGTGTAGAAACAGAGCACCTATATTATTGCATCTCAAAAACAGGAGATATAAGGCACGTCTGCAAAAACAAGCATCAAAATCCAAAATGTTTCCTCTCTTTTGAGCATTTCCTCAGAAATATAGTTCACGTATACTCTCCACAGTATTTGCCCATAAAAAAAAATCCCCTTTTTCTTGTACGTTCTCTTTTAAATTTAAAAGAATAACCGATGGAAACATATTTCCCAACAAACCCTGACTCCCAAAATAAGCGGCAGCCTGTGCTTCTCAAACAATAAAGCTTCCTATTTTATAAATATTAGCTCTCGGCTTTGATATAAAAAAGGTCAATGTTGCTCTGTCATGTCCATATACACAGTTTTACCCATTAACCATTTCTAATGTGGCAAAACGGGCAAAAAAAATACATTTTAATTGTATGAAAAATATCTACATTATTCATGATATTTCCAGTTTTCTCCAGGATGTTTCTTGAACTCATCATTTAAATGTTTGTGTGTTAAATTTTAAAAAATAAAGGAGTAAAATCTCTAAACCAGAGAGATCGACCTAAAGAGCAGAACGTCAACTTCCTGTTTCTCTGTAGAAGCTGGATTTTCACAGTAAAATCCCACCTTGTTGCATCTTTAAACTCTTGCACTGACATCGGCGACACTTTGCATCCATGATTCAGGTGAAACATCTCACCAGGTTAATATTCATAATGTGTGTGTGTGTGTGTGTTTTTAATATCAAAGTGTAGGTTTTAAACTACAACATGCTCGAATGAAGGCAGACAGTTTTGCGTATTTTGTTTCACACAGAAAAGTAATTCCTTCATCCTTTTGCAGTTAAAAATAATTCCCAGACTTCCTTGGATTTCCGAGGGCTTTAAATATTCCTGAAATCTGTTCTGTCACACTTCCACACACATGCTTCTGGACTTGAACTTTGACCCACGGCTGCAACAAATGTTTTAACTCTGACCTCTGCTCAGCGTCAGCAGCAGCTGCTGTTGGCAGAAAATTAGTTTAGAGAAACAGAATCCAGTTCTTTGAGGGAGAAGCAGTCTGGTTGTCCTCCACACACAGGGATGTGGCGCTCTGCAGCAGGGTTCTGTTTGAAGTAAACAGTCCATCCGGAGTCCTTCCTGAGCTGGTGACCGCCGACCTGAGATCAGTCAAGGGTCGTGAGTTGTCTGTCAACTGGCTCCGGGGCTGTGATGCGACGTCACTGCTGTAAAACCAAGTTACTGTTCGAGAATCATCGCCTCCTGGAAGGCTTCGATCCATCTGAGGACAAAAATACAAAACAGGAAATTAGCCACCACTGGGTAAGCACATTAAAATGAAGAAAGTATGTTAAAGAATACATAGAAATTATCTTTATATGGTGGTTTTCATTGTCAGTGGTGGATTCCACAATCCTGTTTTGAGGGTTCTTGTCATGCCTGGAATCAGAATGCATTTCTCTAGGAATTTTAAGTGACCACTTGGGAATGGATCTCACTTCCCGGCTCTATATGCAAATAAGCACATACATTGTTTCTGTTTGTAAAGACCAGATGAGTCTACCAGCAGGTTAAAAAGTAGCAACCGCTACCACCAGTTTCTCCTCCATTGTTTACCAACCGTAAACTTGTTGTCGTGACCACCACAGAAGGCCCGCCTCTCATATCAAATCATAGTTATAAATATTATTGACTGACTTCTTTATTAAAACAACGCGAGTTTGTTTGGCTGCACTATAAACAGACACACCTGCCGCTCTTCTGCTGTATTTCTGACAATGTAGGTGTTCAGTGAGTGTTTCCTGTCGTATCAAACTGCACTTGCTGTTATCATATTAAACACAGGTCACCAAATTAGCCCCGATTGAAATCTAGGATTACAACATTAAGGCCTGATTTTAGCCCTGATACCTCTGTGCAGTGGGGATGTCGTCAGCTTTAAAGATGTAAAACAGCGTGTTTTTGTGATACAGCTTGAACTGCAGCTTCTGAGCCGGACCGTTCTTCTCCTCCCTCAGGAAAAAACCCAGCAAGGGCTGACTCTCCAACGCTGCGACGTCCTGGAGGCAGAAATAATCAGTCAACCAAAAACACATCAAAAGCTACAGTGTAGTAAAACAACAAAACCACACAGTGTGCGTACCTCACTGGCAGCGTAGGTGTACAGGACTTTATTCTTGATGACAAACCACAGCCTCTTCCACTGCTTCTTGTTGCCTTTTGACCGGTTTAAGTAGCCGCTCATGGAGGAGTTCTCAGTATTAGCGGACACCTGGAAGAACAGCACGAGGAAAATGAATTCCCTCACATACTCAATACAAACATAATGCAGAACATTATTGTTAATTTATGTTGCTTGCCTCTTTTAGTGCAGCAGGAATCTTCTTCTGTTTCCTGGTGAAGGAGAAAGCTCCAGATTTGATAGGAGAGACTGATGTGGAGGCGCAGCGGTCACCTGAAAATTAATTTACCAAAACCGTATGTTTCCATCACAAGCAAAAAATCTGAATCATGTTGTGTCGTGTTTCAAAGGCCTTATAATCAAACATTAAACAGCTGGTAGTTTTCACCAATTGTTAGTGAAAGAGGAGGAATTGGTGCATTTGTTGGGGACTATTTTCAGCAGCGGATTCATTCACATCTGGGACTCTTGTGTTATATTTGTGGCAGCAGGACGGTGTGTGCGGGACTGAGTCAAAATAAACTACAGTGTGTGTATTCATGGTAATGAAGCAACATGTCACCCAGGGCAACAGAGTGGCTCATTGATGGGTATGAAACAGTTTTTGGATAAAGATGAAACTCTATGGCACAGAGGAAGAAGATATATCAGTGACAATACTACTTTAAAAACACAAACAATGAAATAAAGAAAACGGGTCTGACGTTTGAAGGCTCTCAGGCGGACTGATTAACTCATATACAAGCTGTAAAACCTTTTATGTGGATTTTACATTTGGATTTCTTATGTCGTTTTAACAATCGAGAAAGAAAATACAATACCTACAAATAAAATGTTTTTTTCTTCAGCTATCTGAACAAACTATTAAATAGTCAATTAAATGAATCTTCAATGAAATACATTTAAATATGTGATTTAAAGGTAACTTAACCACATGCAATCACATGATTTCCACTTGAGTCAGAGACTGCAGGTACAGCTACTCTGCTAAGCTACGCTAGTTAGCGTCTAGCAGGACTAGTTTATTGGTGTTACTTTTTTCTCTACATCATTATTTCATATTTAGCTAGTGTCTTATTTTTATAGTATAACAAGCTCAGTTACTGAGATTTTAGAGCTTAAAAATTGATTTTTCAATTCCAGGAAACTGGAAAACCTTAGTCAATTAGCTTTAGCAACGGCTGTCTCACCAGCTAGCCTGCACTAGCCAGAGTGCGTCAACTACAGTTTAGTTCTTATCTATTTTCCTCGCTGTTTTTTTCTTCCAGTAATATATCTGTTGATGGTTTAACACTTGTTATGGTAAAGTATGACATAAAAAAACAAAACGATTCTGGCTTTAAAGGTCCAGTGTGTAGGATTTAGTGGCATCTAGTGGCGAGGCCACAGACTGCAACCAACTGAAACTTCTCCCATTTGCTAAGCGTGTAAAGCCTAGTTCACACCAAAGATTTGTGACGAGACGAAACCGTTGTACTGCTACAAATGCAGCTGTAGCCAGTATCTCACTATCACTATCCTCATTCATATTTTTAAAAGCTACAAATTATATTATATTCCGCCTCAGACAACCATTAGCCAAAACTAACAGATACAAATTCTCCTTCATACCCTCTGCCATCTCACTGCCTAACTCTGTACAGTACAGGTAGCATCATCATTAGTTCACATTTTATACAAGTGTGCGTTTTTATTTATTTAGTTACGGCTGATTTTATGTGACTGTTGCCTTGTGTGTGTCAACCTTGTTGTTGTCATTGTTGTTTGTATTGCTACTGCGGCAGAATCAATTGCCCGTCGGGGACAAATAAAGGTCTTGAATCTTGAATCGTGAAAATAAAACTGAAAAGCTGCAAATCAGGACAGAAATACAGAGAGTTGTTGCATAGAGATGATACACCATCTCATCTAGTTGCATTGGTGTGAACTGGCAGGTTTTTAGAACGTTGCAGAACGACGTGTTGGAAGTAGTTGCCTGTTTCACCTCGTCTCGTCGCGAATCTTTGGTCTGAACTGGGCATAAGAGAATGACAGTGGCCGACACAAAAATGCCCTATCTAGAGCAAGTGTCTGGTTTGTGTGTTCTGGGCTACTGTAGAACAACATGGCGGACACCGTGAAGGAGGTATGTAGATATAAACGGCTCATCTTTAAACACCTCTAAATCCTACACACTGGACCTTTAACTCAGTTATGACCAAATGTGCAGTTACTTCCTGTTTGCCTTTGTAGCACAGATTACTTGTCCTTGTTTACTCACTGTTCTCCTGCAGCTTGGCAAAGCAGTGATCACACACACGTGCCGGCTGGTTCTTCAAGTACTCCAGGTAGTACTTATTGGCAGAGCACGCCTGACACACCACCTGTAAGACACACATGTAGCTGCCATGAGAAGGAGGCTAACTAAACAATGTGTTGTATTAGCAGTGTCAGTCACAGCGGTACAGACCCTGCCACAGGCGCGACAGTGATGCCTCCTCCAGGTGAGCGTGAACTCGCAGGTACAGATCATGCACATGGTGGCTCTCAGGTCTGGGATCCAGATGGGCGCCTTTGAACCCAACGGGGCTCCGCTGTCGACAACACCCTCCGCCTGAGTCGAGAGAGATCGAGGGTTAACACGGACACACACAGAGTGAAATTATAAAATACACCCTCACAGATTTATAGCGTCACCTCCTCCTGGCTTCGACTTGATATGAAGGTTATTTTCTTCTTTGTGTAGTCGTCTATCGCCTTAGCGATGGCCTCCAGCCACTCGTCTCTCTCCGTCGCCGAGCTGCAAGCACAGAATACACCAGGACCTTCAGCTACAGCGAACAAAACCAATTAAATGTATAAATGTCTGCAGCTTATTATGAGCAGAGTGTGCTGATTACAAAGAGTGCAGACCTGGCGGACAGGATGAAAGAGCGCTCAACGCTTTCGATGTTCAGCTCGTTCTGATAGGCCTCCTGGCTGGGCTTACTCACCTGGAAGACACACACAGAAACACACGCATTTAAAATACATCAACAGTTTTGCTGCAGCCTCAATAATTTGCAATCAAATATGAAAATTAAATCAACACCAAACATGAGAAGGATTAGAACAAAACATGAGTGTGCCTCCATCACGGTGTGGTGTGTTCGCAGTGTGTCTCTAACCTTCATCCCAGCCAGAGAGAGGACACTGTTGAGTTTATACTGGGCAGACTGGACCGGAGTGGTGTACATGAGTGCATCGTTAAACTGAAGACACATTAGGAAAAACATTCAGTCAGATTTTAAGGGAGGTACAAGACGATATACACACATTTAAATCAACTCCATTTTAAGAGCAAAGAGAAATGTGAAAGCATGACATAAGCTTGATTTTCCATTTGTCTCTCACCAGGAAGAACATCCGCGGCTGCATGACTTTCCTGGACAGCTTCATCAGAGTTCCCTCCTTCAGAAACACCTGCACATACAGATGTGTTTGGTCTGCATTTAAAAATAACACCAACAGTACGTGGAGCCCAAGAGCGAAATCATAACCCTCCAAGACAGTTAAAAATAATCAGTGCATAAAACAGAAGCACAGAAGAGGGTGGTGTGATGGTGGGAGTAGGTACTTGTGTTTAGTATAAATACTTCTGAGTGTTAGGTGTGTTTTTTTCTGCATAAACATTCATTTGGGTGTTTTCATGTTGATGATCCTCCTCTGAAGCTCACACTAGTCTGCGCTGTGCCGTGTGTGCTTTCTAAAACTTAAGAGATTCCTGCATAAAATCTTAAAATTGAATGTTTCCGCGTCACCTTTATATTTGTTAAACACAGGCAAACAAATGCAGTTTAAAATATCACTAACTGGTATTTGGCAGTCTTCTGACAGAATTTACACCTGTGTGAAAATTCTCCCACCGTGACAAAACTAACTGAGGTATGAACTTTGGTTTCATGACTTACCCTGCCTGGCTGAACGATCTCATGGTGACCGTTGAGACTGTACTGGATCTGCATCAGCTTCTGGAAGTTATCCTGGAAAACAACAACATCCAGGAGGTGATAAGAAAAACATGAGGCTGGAGGACAAAAAAAGGCCTAAGTATCCATGAATAAATAAATACAGGAAAAAATAAATAAATACGAAAATAAACAAACATATAAACCCTTACATAAGAGAATAAATAAATACAGAAATATGTAAATAAATGTATAAATAAATAAATAAATAAATATATTAGTAAATAAATAAATACAAGAATAAATACATATATGCATAAGTAAATACAGAAATAAATAAATGCATATATAAATAAATAAATAAAATAATAGATAATAATAAATAGATAAATACATGTTGACATAAATGGAAAAAAAATAAATGCACAAATAAGTAAAGTTAATAATTAAACAGGACATAAACAAATAAAAATCTTTATTTAGCTTTATTAAAATTAATTTATTTCTACATCTCTTTTCAACTACATTTATTTCCTGTATTTTTATGTAAATATTTTTGTATCTATTTATTCCTTTATTTATTTATTAATGCATTTCTTTTCTATATTTATCCCTGTGTTTATTTATATCTGTATTTATTAATCCTTTTTTAAATTTCTGTATTTATTTATTCCTTTATCTATTCATTAATTTATTCATCAATGCATTTTTTATTTCCTTATTCATCCCTGTATTTATTTATTCTTTATTTTATTTACACATGTATTCATGCATTCCTGAATTTATCCATGTATTTATTCCTGTATTTATTTATTCGTTTAGTTATTTATACATTTATTTCTGTATTATTAATTTAATCCTTTATTTATTATTGCATTTTTTTTATTTCTGTAATTTATTCCTATATTTATATATTTCCATATTTATTTATTTTTTTCATTTATTTTTTTATTTGTAAGTCATTTTTGTCCCAAACAGAAGTAGACAAAACTAAAAGCTTTGTGTGGAATATGTTCTTACCCCTTGTTTCATGATGTCATTAGCATGGTTGGCCACTTCTTTCACGATGCTGAGGGCAGCTGCACAGAGAGCAAAGATAAACCTTTAGTGTTTGTCATGTTCTACCCATGTATAGCACAGATAATCATCCTAATGGGGAGTACTGTCCTTCATCTGACCTTGTGTGTCTTTATAGTCCTCTGAGTCCTCTGGGAGGTTCTTCAGATAATCTGGAGAAGACATTTCAGTGAATTTTGAGTGAAAAAAGGTGCATAGTGTTCACATCTCACCACAGCTGGGTACAAAGACAGCCACAGAAGGAAATTTCCGTCTGCCAACGGAAATTTACAAGATGCCAGACATTTTTATTGATGCAACCTTTTACCCTCCTGTCAAACTGGTGCTCCTCAGGTTTATCTTACTGGTTCTGTCCACTGGGTGCCAGTATGGCACCAAAACAAAGACTTGAGCCCCAGGATTCATTCATGCGCTGTCAATAAAGGAGTGCCTTGATTCAATAAACCCTTTGACCTTCAGTGTCTGTAAAAACAGACCAGAAGGAGGAGTGAGCATGCTTCGTGGTGTTTGTACCTGTGAGCAGCAGCTGGTACTGAGGGATCCTCTGCACTGGTTTCAGCAGGTAGTGTTTCAGAGCCAGGCTGGCACATCTTGGACTCGTCTGACACAAAAACAAACACAGACACTGAAGCTTCCAATCAGCTGTTTGAGACACGTGGAGAGAGTTTAGACGGCTGCTACTGGCGGATTCTGGGGCGAAGCTGCAGACAGATGAACTACAGGAAGAGTCAGTTACACCTTTTGAGCTGGAATAAAACTATATTTCTTTTACTTATTAGCATTAATATAATTAAGAACATACAAGAAAGAGTATGAGCCTAAAAGGACTTGTTTAACATGTGTTGTGTTCCTGTCTTCGAGATGAGCTGCAACAAACCTGTCAGGTGCAACTGAGGATGAGTTAACATGGTCAGTGAGGTATGCAAACCTATGTTATCTGTGTGTTTCTGCATTGTGCCTATTTGACATGCTAACAGGGCAGCTAACAGCTATATGCGAGCAGAGCTGACACGGCAGCAACGTAATAACTTGCACACATTTCAGTGAATGTTCAAGCTAATTATCAGAAAGTTTAACAGCTGAGAGCCTTAAAAGTCGAGGAGTATGCAACCTACGAAAACAAACAGACAACTGTGCTTCCAGCTTTACCTCAAACTCTCTGACAACAGCGGCGAATGCGGTGTTTTTCCTGCACTGTTCGTCTAACAGAGCCACGTTGTTGTCAAACTGACGGATGTAGGTGGAGTACATCTTCAGATAAGGACCCTTTTGGACAAAGATGTCCGACAGTCTCTGGTGATCGCTCCTGAAACCAGACGGACATGAACAGTTCACTGAACAACAGCAGGAGATGAAGAGGGAAAGAGCTCTCGGTGACAGAAAAATGTTCACTGATATGTACTTTTTAAAATGTCTTATACCTACTTGTTATTAAAGCTACTACTTCCTGAGCTTAAACAACTTCCTTTAATGGAAAACGACTACATTTTTATGTAACTTTGAATATTCTTCTTCTCCAAAATGGAGTCCAGCAGAGCAGCAGCGTGACCAACATGACCTGAGAGGCTGTAAACAAACCTCCAGTTGACCACAAAGTACAAAACACTTAATTAGAGAAAAAGAAGATGCATGCGCCCAAACTGTCCATTAAAACTGTAAGTGCACAGTGAACCTGCACAATGACAGCAATTACAGAGAGTCAGTATTGAAACAGGAAGCAGCTCTGCAGAATATAACATCTGACTCCTACAGCAGACAGTCTGGGTGAAGCTTCAGCGTTCACCTTTGTTTAAACTCCCTTATGTAAGTGCTTTAATTAAGGGGTATTCAAACTGTGAGCTGCACCTCCTCAGGAAGGAGTAGGAGAGCTGCAGGGGTGAGGGAGAGATGTCATGTAGAGATACTAGGTGAGGTGAGAGGGACAGGTGTGTGCTGATGCTCTGAAAAGTTGGTCACTGTAGTTTGTCCAGATGATTTATTGACACAACAACCCCGCCCACATTTAAGAGGACTGTTTGTGGTGGAAACACTAGGGTCTAGGTACCATGTCTGAAGGGTTACTGTTGGTGCTATAGTGTGTGTGTGTGTGTGTGTGTGTGTTTACCAGTGTGCCACTCTGTCCTCCAGCTCCCTCAGCAGGTCTCTGTTGAGCTGATAGAGTTGTGGCAGGTAATACAGGATCTGACTGAGGATCCGCTCATCCACCACCGGCTTCCCATTCTGACGGGTTGCCTTGGCAACAGCATCCCGAAAGTCCTGAGAGGACACAGAGGGTGAGCACCGTCGTTATTACGAGCACAGCTGTACAGGGTGGGGTGACACAGGCATGACAACATACACATGTACTGCAGCTGAACAGGAACACCTGGATATCACCTCATAAACTGCCCCCTCCTCCACCCTTCCCCCACACCTCTGCACACACACACACACACACACACGCAGCCACACAGCCGACTCAGCACTCTTGACCATTCAGAGTGCCAACACACACATCCACCTGGAAGGAAGCAGGGAGGCCACGCAGGATCCCAGTGTCCTGGTTAATATGTGATCTCTCTCTCTGTCTCTGTCTCTGTCTCTCTCTCTCTCAATGTACTGCAACATTAACTTTCAGGTGACAGCAGAGTTCATTTAGCAGTAAAAAACATGTGACACTCACACTCTCCAACCACTAAAGTGTTTAACCCCCTACATTTATTACAGATAGAGTTGTTTTTATTGCATCAACATGTATCAAGTGGACTGAAAAAGCTATTGATTTTATTCTAGTTGGCTTTGTGTGCTTCCTATGTACGCTCTGATGACTGAAAGCTCAACGATAAAGTGAAACACTGCATAGATGAAAGTGTGCGCAAACCTTTTCTACCATTCTAGTGGGCTTTAAAAGTTTCATTTGTATTTGCAACAGGATGGCAGTAGTTCAGTCTGTGTGAACATGGCTTGGGAACTGAAGGGTCACTGGTTCAAGCCCCCATACTGACCAAACGCAAAGTGTGGACTGGTAGCTGGAGAGGTGCCAGTTCATGCTCCACTGAGCAAGGCATGGCCTGCCCCCTCGCTCTGACATCTCTCCATCAATGCATGTGTAAAGGTTCTGTTTGTGCATGTGTCTGTGTGTGTGTGTAATCTGTAAAAAAATAACAGAGTCCCCTTGAGGGACTGATTCTTTCTTTCAATATCAATAATGCAGGATTTATACTCCTGCTTCGAATCGGCGCCATACCCTGCGCTGCAGCCTGACGTGCACCTCCCCAGAAATGTAACTACACGTGTCAGTGACGCAGACCTCCTGTCTGTTTCTGTAAGCTGAAACCATTTCCCTCAGTGGAAACAAAGCTTTTATTTACTTTAATTTCACTTATCTAACTAAATTGTGAAGACAATAAAGCCTCCACAAAAATAACATTTTAAGTCTTGTGTGTGATTTATCCTGGCTTCATATGAGCAGAGGAAATCTCTGCTAGTCGCTAGGCTAATTTATACAATGTAAAATGATATAGGCTTGTGCTAATAACGTTAGCATGTTGTATTTATTTGGAAAACATGTTTAGTATAAGACAGTTGTTTTGTCAGTGAACCTTGTGAGTTGTAATAAAGCTGAATTTTGTAACGTTACCTTTGTTAAATGTTGCTGTTGTCCCTGGCTTCATATGAGTAGAGGAAAAGTCTGCTAGCTGCTAGGCTAATTTATACAATGTAAAATGCCATAGGCTTGTGCTAATAACATTAGCATGTTGTATTTGTGGGGAAAATGTGTCCAGATAAAGACAAGTGTTTGTCTGTGAATGCTGCGAGTTATAGTGAAGCTGATTTGTGTACTTGTGTTTGAAACTGTCTCTATTAAGCCATGTTTAATGTGTGTTTAATGTGTGTTTTGAATCAACTAAACTTTACAGCACTTCACAGAAACCTCGCTGCCGACTAGTGTTTTGGAGGTGTCACTGCAGAGTGACACAGACACACCACTGCACAAGTATAAATGCTCACAACGGTGTAGGCTACAGTGTAGAGCTGATGTACAAGTATAAATCCTGCTTAATTTATGAAATTAAAAAAATCAATACCTGGTGTCTGTGTATCTATGCAATATTGCCACAAAAAAATATTGCGGTATTAAGCTGTCTCGATTTTTCCATATGCCAAAACAACAAACAAAGAACAAGCAAAAATATAAATTTTAAAGAAAGATTTGGGGGTTTGGCTGCACAAGTTCAGCCCATTAAATTACATCATGATGTATTAATTATCATGCACTATTATCCCGGCTCCTAAACCAATAATGTTTTTCTTGAATATGGCTCTTATGACACAAATGGTAAAAATTATAAACTGCCCACTTTCAGGTAAACTGACAAACCGCCATCTTAATACTCACAAACGCACATGAACATCTGCCACAACTTAACCAACTTCAAAAAAGGGACAAAAAAATGTAAACACTTCAGCTGGACGACTCGCCACAAGTATGAACAAACACAGCCACCAACCCACGCGCCCACCTGCACACACACAACACACACTGCACACACACACACAGAGGATTATCTAAGGTATGTGTGTGTCTGGAGGTCGTCTCTGTGGCCTGAGGAAGCAGCTGCTGCGCGGCCGGGCCGTCTGCACACAGAGAAGAATGCGATCTGACCTCTTTTCTTGGACAGAGCGCCGCACCTCGCCCTCCCCCGTCAGCCACGGGGCGACGTTCTCTACTAATCCTGCAGGGGGTTCCACTAAAGCCACGTCTGAGGCGGCCAGACAGGTGGACCCTCGACCCCTCTCACCTGTGATTCCCCTCAGGACAGACCCACTACAGAAGCATAAACATATATGAGGGCAGAGTTTCCCTCCGTCAATGTCACAACTAAAACAGATTAAAAGTACGCTAATATATTGTAGCTTTACAAGCCACGTTTACAAGCACTGACAATAGAAGTCACAACCTTACTTTGCTCATGTCAGTGTGTACAGTAAAACATGTTTCCACGCAATTTCACACACACACACAAAAAAACTAAACCAGACATCATCCAGTCACATGGCTACTGTTATCCTTCATTCAAAACAGAGAGACGTGCAGCATGAGGAGCATATTTGCCACTGTCTTAAGATTTCTGTACACACCGCCACACATGACATGAAAATACATTATTTTCAGTGCAGTAAAAGTCCCTTTTTAAAATATTTCTTGGTACTAATAGGTGACTATTTTCATATTTTCTTACACTGGCTGTAGATTAATAAAGGGATAACGGAAGATTGGCATAATATGTGGAAGATACACCATTCAACCACTAATTTGCGAACCTGGAAGGAATTCTCATGGAAGAATCTGATTGGTTTCTTTATTACACCAAAAGTGAAAAGTAAGCATCTTCGTAGTTGGCAGAAATGTGAGCGGGAGTGTGGGTCTTTTGATGTAGACTTCTCTCATGTTTTTTTGGAAATGTGGGAAAATAACTGGATATAAATGTTATTGCTAGTGTAAGATATTTGAAAATAATATTGCTAGTAGGAAGCAAGAAAGTTATCACCAGGAAGTGACCGATGGCTAATAATTGTGGACGAAATCTTTTTAACGGAGAAACAACGAGGAAGAAAATGGGAAAAATGGACTCTATACAAGACCCAAAAAGACGACACTGGACTGAAATAATAACCAATTGATACACTTATCTTTAAAGCTGTAAAAATAGGTATTTACCCGAGCAGTTTCTGTTGTGTTAGCTCTTGTTATTTTTCAACTATTTTATTATTCTAATATGCTGTTGTAACTCACATGTCAATTGTTTTAATTAAGATTTAATTTAAAAAAGAAAGAATTAGAAGTTGCTCTTTTGTGACATATGTAGGAAAACTCTCAGATGAACCTATGGAACAGGATTAATCTGTAAATAAAATACATAAAAAATATACTTTGCGGGATTTTCCTGAAAAACTATGTATAGAATCCGACGGAGGTAATCCCTCTCATCATCACTTATAGCGTGTAGAACCACAGCCAGCCAGTATCAACACACAGGTGAGGTCGGGACTATATAAAAATGTAGTGATCAAGTAGTAGCAGCACACATCCAAATAGAAGCTATGAAAATCATGGACACAGCACCGAAATACACAAATATAGTGAGTTGAAACATCAAGTGGACAAAGCCTGTTCCAAACGTGAGTGAAATTGACTTTCACTTTCTCTTGCGAGCACTGACGGAGAGGACGGGGATGAAGACAGTGGCGACCAAAAGGAAGAACCGTGGCCACCCTGATACAACTGCAACAAATAGCTCAAGAGGCTGTGGTGTGCTAATTTTTCAAGCTAGCGCAAAGATATGAAACTAGACAACGTGGAGCACTGGTTCCCAAAAGTGGGTGACAGGTCCATTCTGTATGGACTGCAAGTGAGTATGTGAATGTGTTAAGTTTATAATAAAACACACTTTATTTTGAAGTACAGTGAATTTCCTGCACAGAGGGTTGGATCGTCGATTGTATGACTATCATTCAGACACCTGACAGAGACAGCAAACTAGCTTGGCGACATGGCCAAACTAAAGTACGACGCTGAATATATAAACCTGTCCAGACCTTGAACTAATGACTATGAACGAAAATACAGGCAGAGTGCAGAGTCTCCTCAAACAAATACACCACCACACACTTCTAGTGGGTCATAAGTGATGATTGAGACGGATAACTGTTTGTAATTGAGTCTATATATTGTTTTTTTATTGGAAAATTCTGCATAGTATACCTTTAAGGGTACTTTCAAGAAAGCTATCAAACTGTAATGACTGCGAAACAAAAAACAAATTGACCGAAACTGTCATCAAAATAAAGCAGAAATACCTGTGAATGTGTGTCACTAAGATATCGCCTTATACATATTAGTGAAAATATTGTTTTGCCCATTTTATCCCACTGATTTGTTGGAGTTGGAAAAGTTGGAAAACAAACGTTTGGTATTTAAATTCACCAGACGAACTTCCCTGCTTCACCTCAAGAGAGCCAAACCTCAACTGAAGTCTTACTCATGCTCTCTTCTCTTGCAAAAACACACACACACACAAACACACACTCTTGCCTGACAGTGTTTCCCCATAATGTGTCTGATCAAAGCGCCGCCTCCCTACTTGTGGCTGTCGTTTACCTGCCCACTGCCGCCCCCAGGAAACCAAAACCCTCCAACACAGCAACTTTAAAAGCCTCAGCCGTGAAGTAACAGCATTATTCAGCTCTGTACGGGCACTGGAGCAAAGACCGGCCTGAACCTCATTAATTCAGGTCCATCCCTGAGAAAGAAAAAAGCTTTGAACGCCATTCAAAACAATCCCAGTGTCGGCGCGGGGAACAAAACATACAGTGTGATTTATTATGTCAGGCTGCTGAAACAACTGTTCCTTTAATGAGACTCTTGAATAAATACGACACTTACTATGTGAAGGAGCTTCAGGACGTCCACAAACCTGATACGGGAGCAGAAATACATCAGTCAGACAAACATTAAACACAGCACATTTGAGATTCTGCTTCAGGAGTGATGTTACGTGTTCCAGCTTCATTGTAAAACCACTCACACTTTCTCGGAGCTCATAATCTCCTGGGCGATGTGCACCACCTTCTTCCTCTTCATCTCATCCTCCTGCTGAAAGGGCAGAAACACAAACAGTTCAGCAACAGAAATGCCAACAGCGGCTGACTTAAACACATCAGTGTACACTCACAGGCTCGCTGCAGATCACCATGATCACTCTGATCCTGTTTCTCTCTGTCAAACCATCAGGAGTGAGTTTACAGCCGTCCAAACAACAACTCAATCAGGCCTGAAAGTAGAGCGCCGACCTTTCTCTTCTCCCTCTTTCTCCCCTCTCCCTGTGTCTTTCTCGCGGTGTGTGTTGTTGAATGGTAATGGGGCGGTCTTTCAATGACTTAATTTGGACAGCAGCCTTGCCCCCCCCCCCCCCCCGCTCGACTGAAATGTCCTACTGGTCCTATCGGAGCCTGTATTTGTGATACCCTGGAGGTTTGTGGGGCATCAGACACAGGTGCTGACAGAATCATAGAGAGGGTCACACAGGACGAACAAAAAAAAAGCTCATTGAGGGAGCTATTCCTGAACCTGTAACTGTTCTGTGTTTGCTCACCACCCCCCCTCCCTCCAACACACACACTCCTGCAGAGCTGTAACGAACACACTTGGCAGCAGACGTGCACACAATCTCCAGTGGCTCCAGTGACGCTTTAGTCACCGGCGGTGATATGAGACTTCCATTGTAATCTGTAAACACTCTGCCAGTTTTACACGTTGGCATCATGTCTGCAAACAGTTAGGAGTCGTTTTTCCTACGAGTTTCTCTGGCGTTCCTCCTACTCAGGCAGTAGTGACATTTCTGCAGTTTTTTCCTCATCTCTGAAGTGGGAATAAAAGCAGCTACATTAACGCAGCAGTTCCCAACTTGGAGTTCAGGAAACATTACATGACAAACATATGGTCTAGCAGAAGAAATAGGCTCCCACATACCCGTGACCTTGCTTTTTAGGACTCTTTGGCCCTGATCACACAGAAAGCGTAGGCACACCGCACTGCCTTTTCTTGCTGCAACTTTTTATTGATGCCAGGCAACCAGAGACTCACCTCCTTATTCTAACCTTCCCGTGTTATCAATCTACCATTTATTTCTTTTAGTAATTTGACAGTAATCAGTATCTAGTTCCTAAAATGTTGAGGCAGAGGGTACTGTCTGTAGCTCTGGTTGAGGGTGAGAGGCTGTCAGCAGATAAACAGAGACCTGTGTGGGTACATGAGACCCTAAAAAAGAGGGTGGGTCATGGGGAGTACCACCAGTTGGTCCAGGAGCTTCTCCTCCATGATGGCCGCTTCCAGGCATATTTTAGGATGACTCAGGGGCAGTTTGACAACCTGCTGTCAATTGTCGGGCCGTATAGCTCTGGGTATCCAGCAGCAGCTACCACCAGTTTCTCCTCCATTGTTTACCAACTGTAAACTTGTTGTCGTGACCACCACAGAAGGCCCGCCTCTCAAATTATCCAGTTGGACGATGGGAGAAAAGATCACGAAAAAGAGATGACATGGGGCACTTTTCCACTCTGAGTTGAAGTTTTTGCAACTTGAGGAGTTCAGGGCACTCCGGCAAAAACGTGGGGCGCATAGCAGCGCAAATGCCGCAAGGAAAAAGCTTCATTCTCATTAAAAACAATTACAAAAAGGCGCCTCCAGCTGCTTTCTGTGAGATCAGGGCCTAAGGGTGCCTGGTTAAGAATTTTTCTTGTTGCCAAGGTCGACTCACGGCAATGGGGTTCATTTGGGGGCCATCTTGAACTGATGTCCACACAAATGGCAAAAGATGTTCATACAAATACCGTGAACCCACTTTTTATTATAACTTTGACACCAGGACTCAAATGTAAAGGTGACATGCTACAACCACTCTTTATTGGTTAAAAAACAGGCAAATAACACGTTTTAGGCTCATAACAGTGTGTTTGCTGTTTTGTTTCGCACAGTGTTGCAGTGGTTCGCATTGTCGCCTCACGGCAAGAGGGTTCCTTGTTCTGGGAGCCCTTCTGTGAGGAGTTTGCATGTTCTCCACATGTCAGCGTGGGCTTCCTCCCACAGTCCAAAGACATGCAGGTTAACTGGTGACTCTAAATTCTCCGTAGGTGTGAGTGTGAATGGTTGTCTGTCTCTATGTGTCAGCCCTGTGATAGTCTGGTGACCTGTCCAGGGTGAACTCTGCCTCTCGCCCAATGTCGGCTGGGATAGGCTCCAGCCTGCGACCCCCAACAGGATAAGCGGTTACGGAAAATGAATGAATGAATGAATGAAGTAGTTTCCTGCAATAGCCAAATGTAAGTAGTTTATCATCTTATATCATTCTCAAGGTTATGAAATCGATGAGGTCTGTGGCACCAAGACGAGTCAGTTCCAAGTTGATGAGAAAGACCTCCAACCAGACCAGGTGCCTGATAAAGTGTTAATAATGCAGCTTTGAAGTTGTTGGTCTTCAAAGAGAAGAGGAGCATGAAAATGAACTTCCTGTGGTCCGTGACAGACAACGAGAATACCACTTTCTTGCCGGGATGACCCTTGCGGACCAAGTCTTGGTGCCTGCTGCAGATGAACTCCACAGGCGAGCAGATAAACCACTGCCTGAGGAGCTTGACAGGTTCTTCACATTAGTCTCGTCTGGTGCTCGTGATGTTCGGTGTGAGAAGACTTGACTTGTGCTCTCTGTGGGATAGTCCATCAGACTCAAGAGCTTCTGCACCACCTCATGTTGTGTGAAAGGCTTGTTGACTGGCATGTAACAGTTGATGGTTGACTGTTTTTTCTCCAGCAGGAAAGTGTGGGCAGGGCCAGTGGAAACCACATAAAGTGGTCACGGTTACAGTGATAAACAGCTTATATGGATCAAAACGCTTCAAACAGTATCATTCTATACAAATGCTATGGGGTAGGCAGTTTAGTTTTGGCGTCACTGGGAAAAAATTCCACAATAAACTTTGAGCATCTTGTAATTCAAGTGGTGTGAGGGAAAACAAGACTTCTGCACTTCCTCTTCACTCTGTTTTTAGGCTTCAGAAAATCTAGCCCATGACAGTAGACTTCCCAATCACAGGTCATTTCAAAGAGAGGGTGTTCCTATTGGCTGGCCTACAATTTTAGATGTGCATGCACGTCCCTTGAGATGGTGACAGCCTGATTAAATGGTGGACAATCCTGCAGAGAACATTTTTATTCCAGCACTGGCAACAACTGCCTACACTGCAAAGCAACCCAGAAACAGGAAGACGGACTTATCAAAGAGAAAGTCTGCATTTCAGAGATGGAGAGAAACAGTTTAGCCTTCTGCTAACCAGCGCTAAAGGCTCGCAACTGCGGCTCCACCTCACTCCCCGCCGCTACGGACCGCCTTGTTGGGAGCTGAGCGCGCAGCAGCTCCAGAGACGGACCCCAGGTTAGACCAGGTGCTGCTGCTGCTGGACACCAACCTGCTGTGACACCCAGAGAATTCGAGCCGCTACAGCCATTAATTAAAGGTCCACCTCCTGAGCTGCTGCCTGCTCTCTTCTGGGGAAGCAGTCCACAGCAGCGGGGAGTGGGGCAGCTAGCTAATTCATGTCGTCTTTGTGGTCTGATAAACAGAGAGCAACAGCTGGGCGGGGAGGGGCTAAGTGAATTCGTTGAGTGATTAAAATAATAATAATACAATAACCAGGAAATGGCTAGGTAAAGAAACAGTTAAGGAATATTCATGTTATGGAACAATTGACTTTTTCACTGAAACATGCCTCTAAAGATGTGAAAAATATTGGAAAAATGGAAACGTTACTTGACATTGAAGTGATCTTTTATTTGTATTTTTATTTTGTTTGAGGATTTCTACAGAAGCATATTGCATTCACTTGACAAATACAAGAAGCCCTGTTTTTCGGAGTAATTTTTTCTGTTTTTCAGAGTAATTTACTTATTTTTCTGTTTTTTCGTGGTAATTTTTTTCTGTTTTTCGGGGGGGGTTCATGCCCATATACGTTTGTCAGCTAACGTTACAACCTGTTATTAACCTAACCTGTTACATTGAGCGATAGGCCTACACTAGAAGGATGCAGTCAAAAACATAGCTAGATTATCATACCCTGTGTGTAACTAATTACGTGCCTTACCCTTATTGATCCCGTAGTTGAAACTGTCTAGGAGCAGGAGTCACCATGGATGCAGGGGTCACTTGCAGGTGCCAGGTGGGAGCTTCTCGCGAGATTTTGAAGTATCTCATCTCCTCGTTCAGGGAAAAAAATTACCACGAAAAAAAACAACCCAGAAAAAAAATACCACGAAAAACAGGGAAAAAATTACTCAGAAAAACAGGGCTTTTTTTTATTTGTCAAGTGAATGCAATACGCTTCCGTAGATTTCTGTTCTATCCCCCCTCAGTATTAAGACATAACGAATGCACTATAGCTTATGAATGAGTGGAAGATTTCTTCTTCCTTAAAAGTACCCAGGCTCTCCAGGAATCAAAGTTAAGGATCATCAGGATCTTCCTGATCTTAAAAGGCTATCATGGACATTAAGGACCTATTATCCATGATGCTACTCTGTAATCTTGTTTCTTTTCATTTTCTGTGTTACAAGATGTTAAGCATTTCACCTGTTGTTATTGGTTTTGTCTGCTTTTTTCTTTCCATAAAAAGTAATAAAAATAAAGTATAAAATAAAGAAATAAGATGAATCAATAGCTCCTTTCACACATGAACTGCAAACCTGGAATTATCTCAACATTACCCAGAGGAGCTCTATGTAAGACTTTATGCTGCTAGTTCCCCAGCGCAAAGTCCGTGTAATGTCCATTTGAGCCCAGCTGTGAATAGAGCAGGTAGTTGACGGGAGTGTTCACGACGTTTCTATCGCAAAACCAGAAGACAACTAACATCTAAGGGTGAATATAAAGGATCGTTTACATGAGGACGACAACGAAAATATCTAACCTGTGAGATGACGAAATTTGGGAACTTCCATCGCTACAGGTAACAACTGAAATTACAGACAAATTCAAGGAACGGCAAGAGACCCGGCTGCATGACAACGGTGCAATCTGCATCAAGTCCTGCCTCCTGCACGCTCTATGTGGACATTACCCCTCACCCAAACCAAGAGAGTATTTCCAGTAGTTCACAACTGTTCTGACACAGACTATCTCCTGTTGTGTGCTACATGTGTGAAAGGTGATCCTCTGGACACTGTTCAGAGATCAAATGAGAAAATGGCTAATGTATGGGAAACATACATTAGTGCATATGCCTGCGGTCGTCTGGTGGGAGAGGCTTAGGACAGAGAGGGGAGAGCTGCGGGAGAAGGGTGTCTTTTTAAAATCTGCTGTTTCGTTGTGCTAAAAACATCTGTTTATGTTTCAGGAGTGAGCTGCTGTAGAAAAACACAAGAACAAGGATGTTTAACTAGATGTGTGTTGTAATAAGTCAACTCCACTGGTGCAAACTGGTAGCATGTTGATACAGAAACATTTTAATTGGTTTTAGTAGCGGCCTAAACAAGCACAGAAATGATCCGTCATCCGGTGCTGGCAAATGTTTCAGTTTCAGTTTTAACCATACCTCATTAAGTCATCACTTTATAGGAATTTCTGTAAACTGACTGAATTCCCCTCACAGTTTAGAGCGAGGTGATTACCTGTCGGCCCGCCTCGTCCAGGTGTTCCTTACTGGAGGCGGAGCTGTTGTCCTCTTCATCTGAACTGTGGATCTCCTCCTCCTCAGAGTGGACGTCCTGCCCCAGCCAGTCACTGCACACACCACACATTCAACAGACACAGAGGTTAAACACGGCACACGCAGCAGAATTCAGCTTCACTTTAGAGGAAATGTCTGAATGTGTGAACGCTGAGCGGGGCAGGGTTGCAGAGGAGTGTGAGTCCAGACAAACACTCCCTGGATGAATAAAGATTAAAGGTTTGTGCAAGAGGGGGACTTTATGATAAACTCAACACACTTGTTGACTCACTGGAAGCCTGTGAGTCAGGACAAGAGAGAAGCTCATGTAGAGGTGTTGTACAATGGAAGATTATGATTACACCATGACAGCACCTGAGCTTTAAATCCCCGGCGTGAGGTAAAACATAGACAAGACTGATCGATGACAGAGTTTAGGACAGTATTATTAGATTAAAGGGTCATAAACAACCCCCCAAAATAAGAAAAAGAATCCAATTTGTTGCGTGCTATCATTTTTACAATTAGACAGTTATTCAATTAGTTGATGGACACAAAAATAATTATAAAAAGGGACAGTTTGGATCTTTTGAAGTGGAGTTGTATGAGGTACTTATCATAGTACCAACACAGAAGTTAAGCAACGTATTGCTGTGGACGGGGCAGCAGCAAAATGTATTTTAGCCACCTAAAAAAAAATCAGTTTAAGTCTACACTATATTGAGAGTATATTCCCTGCTTTACTTTTCTGTCACACAGCCCTTTCCGAAAAGGGAAGCTGATAAGAGCTTCAGTTCCCCATCTCCGCTCTTGTCAAAGCCACCAGACTCCATTGACAAAACCAGCAATTTTGGCTCGTAGAACACAGCAGCTGCTGGTGTACCTCTGCCTCGATCAGCTAGTTTGATTGCGTCGCTGTGTGACTTTGGTGAGTCCGAACGTACCCTTTAAAACATCGAAGTCAGGCAAGAACAGAAACAAGCTAACTGATCGAGGCAGCAGTAGACCAGCAGCTCCTGTGTTCAGCGATAATAAATCACTGTTTTTCTCAATGGAGTCTGGCTTTGAAGAGAGCTATGAACGGCTTGAGTTCCAGTAGGACATCACTGTCTGCTCGGATGGTAAAGTGGTGAAAATATTCTAAATATAGCGACACTTAAAGTGATATTGAATTTTTTTGGTGGCTTAAATACATTTTGCTGCTGCCCCTGTTCACAGCCTTCGTGATGGTACTCCTGCCTGCTTCTTTACATTGACTGCAGGTAATACACTGACTGTGGATAAGTACCTCATACAACCCCACTTCAAAGGGTGAATGGGCCCAGAAACATTTAAAAATAAAAAAATAAACATAAAAAAAACTAAGTTAAATTGTTATTTTCAAAGTTTAGATCATTAATAAACATGTAAACTTAAAAAATTCTCACAGTATAAGGACACTGTAAACACCTGAACACAAACTATATCCACTGAGTCTTCACCCTCAGCTAAACAGCCTCGTCCTGTATTAGAAAAGTAGGCAGTCAAAACAACCGAAGAGCTAACAGAACAATGGCCAAGGGTCAGGAAAAAGTAAAAAACACTTAATTTGTCAATAAAATCAGCCCGTTACATATATTTGATTGTTAAAAAGTATTTAAAAAATGCATAATACAAGAATTGTTAAGAAAGGTTCCTAATAATATCAGGAAAACTCATCTCTGATGCAACGTTCAGAGGAAATAATCTGCTCAAAATTCATCCAAAATGGTGTGTTACACAAAATTCCTGCAGCGACTGTGTTATTATTTATCTTAACTTTACAGGTTATTAGTCGTCAGGGAGTCAGGGATCGTCTGTTTACTCAATGATAGCAAAGGGATCAGTTTTGGAACCAGTGTTTTAGTATCTTCTATTCTTTTTCTTGTTAATTCCACCAAACAGATTAAAACCTGCGTCTTTCTAAGGCGAGCTGCTGGCAGCGAGACAACATGCTGGCTCTGCTCTACCCACGAAAAGTGTTGTCTGCCAGGTTGGTACAAGCACCAACATGTGTTTGTGTGTCACTAATGTTTTGATCTCCTCTGTATAATTAAACTGTCTGATTTCAAAGAAATGAGGAGGAATTAATGTGCTTTGATTTCAGCCCCGTCATGCTGCTGCTGTTCCTCCCTCCTTACACCTCTCTCTGTACAGCAGCTTGTAGAAGTTTGGCGCAAAGGGTGATGGCTCAGAATAAATATTAGATAGGAAAGACTGTGGGACTCCAAAAATCCTCAAATTTCCTTTCACTCTCATCAGCAATCGCCCACTCTCTCCACTTCCTTGTTTTTCTTACGTGCCTCCCGACAGTTTCTTTTACCTAAATCGTAACACACACTCTTCCTCTTTCCCACCCTCCTCTCCTAACTTCTTTCTCCCTTATGCTTTCTCTATAGTGGAGCATTCCAACACACTGGATCAGGCACAGAGCACCACTTGTTTACAGCCTGAGGCTACTTACATAAACTTAACAGGCTCAGATGCCTGGGAAACACTACAGATTGACTCGCTCCTTCCTCCTCTCCAGCACAGAACCCCTCGGCTAACCACTCTGCATACCAGACAGAATTAAGAAGCAGGGTACATCTTAATTGTTTTAACGGCCGATTTCATGCCAGCGTGCCTCATCGGCACCTAGCGTGGCCGCGACCTCATCACTCGTGGTGCCACAGTCTGACAGAGGAAACAGGATGCATGGCACCTATCATGGGAACAGCTCCTCATTGCCTGGGCCTCATGTCAAGAACAGAGAGGCTCAGTGGGATCTTAATAGCACGAATGGGACAGGGGGAATCTGCTGGTGGTGTCTCGGCTGTTCAGTTTACACATGTAACACACTAATTCTTACAATTAACTAGATGTTTGAGTGGTTTACGGAGCAAAATGCCAAAGATTCTCCAGTTTTAGTTTCTTAAAGAGACAGTTCATCCCATATTTTCCTCTTACCTGTTGAGCAGTTTCAAGTAGGAGCTATTTTCTTTCTACAGAACTACAACCATTAACCGTGTCACCACGCAGAAGGAAGTGTGCCTCTACTGCTAGCTCAACTAGCACCCCTGAGCTAGCTACTTTACAGATCACCCGAAGAGGACGCCATTAATGTTTACATCTTGGGCTGACACAAGCATCTCGTCCATGAGTAGATGCACACTTCCTTCTGCGAGGCGAGGTGATACAGCTGATGGGTGTAGTTCGGTAGAAAGAAAATAGTTCCTACATGAAACTGCTCACAACAAGGTCTGTGGATTATCTTGAGTAAACTGCTGATATCTCCAACACTCTACAACTCACAACAAAACAATCTAGACTCATAAGGAGCACTACAGGTTAGGGCTGGGCGATATGACCAAAATCTCATATCACGATATAGTTCATTTCATATCCCCATAATGATACATATCCCAATATAGCACATTTTAATCCAATGAATAAAAAGTTGATTGATTTTTGGGTGAACTGTCCCTTTAAAGCTGCACAAATCAATATTTTTACATTAAAATGGATCAAATGATTGCATTATTATTTTGATTATTCCACTGTGAAGAGGGCTAGTTGAAGCCACAAATCCACAGAGCATTATCACTCGACTCAGCTCTACAGATCGTTTTAGCCTCTTTCAGCTTCACTGTTTTGCTTCACTGCTCTCATCAGTGTCGTTTACAGTGAAACATTCTGCCATAAACCCACTGCACACCACCTGAACAGCACTCCACAGTGAATAGAGAAAGTTAGCAACACACTGGTGAACACAGTGGAGCATTTACCTGCTAAAGAGACATATGTCCCCAGGAAGGAGTTGGTGTGGAGACCAAAAGAGAGCTAAAAGTACAGTAAACATTGGACTTAAATTCCTCAGGTGGCCAGACACATGACTCCAAATGAAAGATTACTATCACTTTAAGAAGGCGATATGTCAATTGTTGTACTTAAAGCTTGTTCTGGTGCCCCCAAGTGGCCAGAAAAAACAAACTGACTCACACAACGGAGTGTCTTCTGGTTTTGGTCAAAAAAGCTGTCTGAATATGTTTCCTTTTTAGAAACTTTAGTTCAGTAAACAATTAATCAGTTAATTGAAAAATAAGTTCCAAATTAACAAATTATAAAGACAATTATTAGTTGCCGATCAATTTAATACCACCGCCAATGTTTCACTGAAGAGGTGACTATTTTGCCAAGTAGTCAGATTGGTATTGGAACATCCGTAGGGCTGGGTACCAATCTTGGTACTTGAAGGTCCCAAGTGAATTACGTTTGTACTACCAAGTACTGATTCATGTCAAATCTATCAGTGCCAAATTGTGGTGCCTAAGAGCACATCAAGGTGAGAATGCTGGGTTTAGACAAGAGGCGAAAGTTCCACGAGGCGCCCCAAAGCCTGGACGCCAGCCATTGAAGCTCGGAGGCTGGCAATGGAGCTCTGAGGAGCCACCACGTTCAACTTGAGCTATCTGCTGTGTTAGTTTCAGCTTCTAGTCTATTTTCTGTTTTTTATTATCTTGGTAATAGCCGAGTCAGTGATGTCTTTTAAGTCTCATCTTAAAACATAATTTTATCGGAGAGCCTTTCCTGATTTTACTTGAGTTTTAAGTTCATTTAAACGTCTTTTATTTCCTTGATTTTTATACACCAAAGTGTTTTTATTTGTTTCTTTTACAACCTGTTGTTTCTATGACTTGTCTGTCTTATTTGTTGCCTTGTATGCCAGGAGCATGTTCATTGCTTGAGGAGGTTTTGTAGTAATAAATGTTTTGTTCATCTTCCCACGATAAATCATGTCAAGTTTATTAATTCATCTATGTGCAAAGTGCTGCTTCTCCACAGGTGTGATACTGACAGACGACTAACTTGTTCATTCACCGGGATGAGAACTAAACTCAAACCAGAGACACAGAGGAGAAAAAGTGGAGTGATGAGGTTAGGAAGAGGCTAAACGCAGTGCGAGGGCGTGCAGGCTGAGGAGGAGGAGGCTGGTGGTTGCTGGAGGTTTATTTTCCCTGTTCTAGAGAGCTGTGTGGCGTTTCTGCGATTCTCAGACATTTCCTGCCCTGGCCACTGAAAATAACCCACAGGAAAACAGGCCGACCTGCTGCACATCAATGTTCTATTCAAATCCAATGCCACTGGCTCAAAGGCCGACTTTCACACTCTTGTAAAGGCGAACCGCTAATGTCACCTGTGCAACCTGTCGCACGCAGAGGTTCCCACACTGAAGCTACGGGTCACCTGAAATTACAGGGTGGCAGCGGGACTTGTACAGCGGCTCCTTTTTTTCTCACACACACACACACACACACACACACACACACACACACACACACAGGCAGCCATTGTTTACAGCATAAAAGTGTCTCTTTACTTGAACTCAGCTGGGAAAGTTCTTTGATAAAAGCTGTTTAACACACGTTTTAGTATTTTCTATTAGACAGAGAGATTATTCTGACTCAGATGATGAATCGTCTTTAGAGAACACACCTGTGACGATTTAGAAAGATGAGTAAAGACAAGATAATCTATTAGAATATCTATTAGATTAATCTATTAGTTGGTGGATAAAATAAATAAACAACTATTTTGATAATCACTTAATGGTCATTTAGTAGATGTTTGCCCCCTCAGTGTGGTTCGTTTGGGCAGGTGAACACAGCAATCACACTCAGGTGTGCACCAGAACAACCAGACCAGTCCGGTAACACACAAACTCTGGTGCGCTTCGTTTGTGGTGAGAACGTGTTCCGACCTGGTTTGACTAAAATGAACAATGACAGCAATATAGTCCACGATGAGCAGCGCTAAAATCAACCTGCGTAGTTGTCCCTCCATTGTGACATTAGAAAGTGTCACATTTATCTTGCAAGTGTACTCTTCTTCAACGTTTGCTTTACTTCCTGGATTTTTCCCACATGGAAATTCTGACCAATCAAGAGCAGCTTTCTCAATATTAAAAAATAGATAGATTAATCCATTATAAAAAATAATCACAAAATCTTTACAAACTTATAACCATGTAAAGTACCGTACCTCTCATACTCGTGGTCGTGGCACCTGTGATAGGGATCCTGCACCTCATAGATGTCTGAATCGTCTTCATCGTGGTCATGTGACCAGCCCAGCCTCCCACTGTGAAACGGCAGGTTCATGTACTCGGGGATCTCCTCATACAAAGGCACGTTCTCGTACTCCACTGACCCATCTCCGTTTTCACCACAGATATCTGACTCCACTATGCAGCTATTGGGCCGCTCCAGGCTTCTCTCCCCCCGGTTCGACTCCACGCTGGTACAGTCCAGGGACTGCCCTCCCTTGGCCAGCAGCTTTGGCAGCATCTTGACAGACAGCCGGAGCTCCAGCAGCTTCCGGAAAGAGAGGCTCCTCTTCTGAGAGTCGGCCCGGGTTGCCAGGTCAGCTGCAGAGAAGGACTGCGCCCTCTGCTTCCCCCCCAGTGCTGGAGCTCGACCCTTTGGCGGCACGCTGCTCCTGGTGGGCATCTGCCGGCTGAAGAAGGTCACGCAGGGTCGGGTGAAACGCCAGGCTGCTTTCTCCTGAGGAGGCGCAGGCAGCTCTCTCATCGGGGTGTTAGCATGTGGAGGTGCAGGGGGGCAGATGGAGGGCAGAGGGGGCGCTGGGAGGCTGTGTCGCTGAGGTTTCCTGGGCGGCGCCCTTGGTGACTGCTGATCCTCGGTGGAAAAGGCTTTCCTCGCGTTAACCAGAGGATGACAGCCGAGTTTGATCTGCTTGGGGAGGCTGTGGGTGATCGGGTAGCGCTCAAAGTCACCGTACCCGTCCTCTTCATCCTCCTCCACCTGGTGCTCCTCGCCATCTTTCTTGTGGCTCACTGAGTCAGCATGTGAGAGCTGCACTAAGGAGTGGGAGGTGTTTTTGTTAAGAGACGGGGGCATGTGCGATGTTCTGTGAAGGCGAGGTGACAGGGAGGTCTGTCGAGGAGGGGGGACGGGTGCGTCTTTCTCATCATCCTCCAAACCTGAGTCTTTTTGGGGTAAAAGGTCGTCACATGTGTCCTGTTTGAGCTCTTCGCCGTCCGAACTGAGAGACAGACCAGCTAGACTCAGTTTACCCTCATCTTCTCGTAAGTCAAGCCCCTGTTTCTGTTCCTCCATCACCTGATCCTGGGCACTGCCCTCCACGCCATCCTGCCTCACCAGGGCTGGCTTCTTAAGTCTGCGTGGCTGAGGGACCGGGAGAGGCTTACTGGGGGCAGCAGGGACCTGCAGATCAGGGTGTATCCTGATAGGAGATGATTTGCTGAAAGGCTCACTGCAGTCTACCTGAAAGGACTCTGCAGAGGAAGCATGAGAAACAACACCGGGGGAGAAAATGATGCTGCCTGCAACATCACAGGCCAACTTAAAGTCTGTTACATCTCTGCGTTGGGTCTCAGTGTGTACATCCGCTTTAGAAACATCAGGATCAGCAGCAGCACTTTCCTGGTGTTTTAAAGTCTCTGAAGCTCTCTGCTCCTCAGTCCTCTGCGCCTCTTTGTTCACCCTGTCCAGGTGTCTCTGTCTTTGAGGTTTATCCCTTGGCTTTCTGCTAATCCCTCCACCTTCACCCTTCTCCACAGCTACTCCCTCCTCCCGGTTCTCTGCTTTCTCTTGCTGCCTTGTCCCGTCAGCAGAAATCCCATTCTGCAACGGCCCTTTGTGCAAATTGCTCCCAAACTCAGTTCTGTTTCCGTTTTCGAGACGCTGGCACTGGGAACAGTCCTGGAGCCCACACGAGCAGGTGGGAATGATGTAATCCGAGTCACGTTTGTTCGCTTCTGATAAAATCCCATTCCTGGAGTTGAGAAGCGAGAGGCTATCTCCCAAAGCTTCCTGAGATAGGATAAGGGGTTCACCGGGTTTGGGCGGCGGGGGTGAAACAGGGGGAGACGAGGCTGTGGATTTGGGAATGCACGGTTTGGGAGCGACAGTCGGTTTTGTCCTCTTGAGGGTGGCAGGGGAGGGTTGGGAGACGACGGAAGACTGGGAGAGAAGGCCCGGTTTGGGGGCGATGGGCGGGGGAGAAGGTTTGGTGGTGGCAGGGAGTTTAGGTTTGGGAGCTAATGGAGGCTTCTTCACACCTGCATGTAGAGAAGAGGGAGGAGATTTACAGAAACGCCACAAATCATTTACTCACACTTCCTTTTACATGAATCACACAACTCCAACACAACATTTAGAAGCATGCTTCATCCACACTTTAAGCATCAACAGCTGCGAGCTGTGGTTAATGCTCAGGTCAAGGGGTCACGCTTCGGGTCAGGGGGGACGAACTGAGGGGTTGAGTAACGTGTGAAATAAATAAAGGGATCAAAATGAGGATTTACTCTTGTACATCTGCTCAACCATCCATTTTTGTGTATAATAATTATCTAATAAAGGAGTACAGAGGGGCTTACATCTTAGTCATGGCAGCAAATACAAAGTAAAACTGGATTATTCTATTCACATTCACAATTGAATTTGCTTCCTCCCTACTGCTCTTGAGAGAGCTTGGCATGCTTGGCATATCTTTAATTCTTGCCTTAATTAAATTGTATAAACTTCACCAGCAGCAGGCAGTATTATAATCATAATGGGTATATTTCTATTTTCTGTCCTCCTACTGTGAACTGCTCCTGACAGATTGTGTTTGGGCATTTCTAGAAGTCATGGTTTCCCTTTAATGTCTGCTAGAGACTTATATTGTTGTCAGAGCTGAGTTATACTAAAGTGTATTGTAAAGTATGTATTCTCAAGCCACATGGAGCTACTAAATATACCCTGTAAACAAATACAAATGCTGTACTAATATTTGAAGTAGATAAGACCATCAGAATGTCACTGATTAACCTAGTTAAATAAAGTTTTAAATAAAAAACAGACTCTCTCTCCACTAATAAAAAAGCTGTGAATTGAGATTGTAGGCGATATTTTCCGCTCTACTGGCTCAAACTCTTGGCTGGCCGACACCACGAGAAGTGGAGTCATCGAGCGGATGTTTCCGAAAAGGCCAACGACCAAAAAACCGCTCTGCCCCCAGTACATGCTGCTGCTCTGCCTTGGCAGTGAGAGCCTCGATCCAAACTCTGTTCAAAAATCAATCAATATAAAGTCAATGCGCTGAAAAGCAGAAATAGCTACGTTAAGGGGCAGTTATTAACAACTATTACTAAACATTGGGACACACTTGTCAATTCGGCTTACACTCCCTGTTAGGAGAATTCAACTTTAAGAAGTGGTTCACACAAACTGCTACCAAAATTCAAGTGATAATTCAGTGATGAGAAAGGAGAATGGGTTCAAAACGTTATCCAGATGTTACTTGTAACCTTTATATGTAAGCCGAATTTGCCAGTGCATGATAACGATGCTATCAAAGTTGATAAACTATGTCTTCGGGGATATAAATTTACTAATAAGCGAAATAATATTAAACGGCTATATTTTTAAGCGGCGTTTGGCCTTATGTTTTCGCTGTGGGGCAACGCCAGGTATCAGGACTAAAACCGCTCATGTCGTGGAAAGACAAACAATCAAAATAACTCCATCATATATATCCAGTTTCTCTGAGTGCATCCCTCTTTATCCAGGCTGTTTAAATGTGTTTTCTATGAGATGTTAACCCTGCAGCTTACTATCGAGCCCGACTTGTTGCATCAACAGCAGGACAGATGTTTTAAGACAAAGGATTTAACCCCCTCCAGCTGCAACAGTAGCTGTAATATCAAACGGAAAGGACATTTCTGGTTATGAGTTAGGATGGCGTTTTTAGAAAGCACTCACACTGAGGTCGAGCCTGTCCTCTTTCATATCTTTTTGAAAGCTGTTATTAAGAAAAACTGTAATTAACTGAGGCAGAGTAAAAAATAGAGTGGATGCTATCGTCCGTTATGACAGTTAAAACGCGCAGTTTTTACCACTTTACGCGAATAAACTCTTGAAGTATTTGCATTTAGTTTTATCTAGCCAAAAGAGGCGCTTGCACAGCAGGATTTTAGCTAAGTAAAGTTAGCTCCCCCACGAAACAAACCTGTGCTCATGACTCCCGACTTGCTCCTTTCTCCATGAGTAAATTTACTTTCAATGGAAATGCGAGAAAATCTGCGTTTTTCCCTCCGTCGACACCATTGTCAGTTAGGAAACCAGTCCAGGGAGGAAACATGCAGATCCATCGCTGTTGTTCCTTATCTCGCCAGCGGATGCACCGATAAACTCTTTACGCCTGTTACTTTTTCCATTTTTCCCCAAGTTTTCAGCCACGGTGCTTTTCCCAACAACGTCAAGCAGGACACGACAAAACGTCCTACTTCCGTTTGCGCATTTCAAAATAAATCCATCGTCGAAGAAGTTCTGGTGTATTTTTTGTAATATAACGTAAAGCACTGAAATAAGCACACACATATGTTAGACTGTATATTTTGACTCAATATGAATGCAAGAAATGCTGCTGTGTCGCTAAAATTCCGTTGCACACATTGTTAAAAGCGTGTACTTTTTATTTTGAAGGCAATTTCTGTTGTTAGCTAGCTAACTTCCGCTAACTTTACACCCCATCTTCTTGCCTGCCGTTCCAAACGGTTGGTCCACTGCCTCTCGCGCCCACTAGAGGCGCTCTAAACTGGCACGAGCACTTTTTTTAAGCATAGGGTTTTCTTGTTTTTTTGTTTTTTTAAATGTATTTATTTATTTTTATTTACAGTCAAAAAAGGCACATCATCTGACATTTGAATACAGAATACAGTTTTAATATACCTAAGCGAACAAGGCAGAAATAAAAAAAATAATGAAAGACAAATAAATAAATAAAATTTGAAAAAAATAAAATAAAAGATCTATCTATCTATCTATGCATACATATATATATTATTTGCATACAATTAATTCATATAGAAATACAGGAAATATTGGGCTAGTGTAATATATATATTATAATATAATATTTTGCCAAAATAATTAAATAATTAATCCCAAACTCTACTTTCTTGTCCTCCTGTTGGACAAACTTTATATTTTAATATTTTAGTCATAATATTTTGAGCATTATAGGTCAGCCAATATTGAAAAAAGTCCCAAAATGCTCTAGTTACAGTCAGGTCCATAATTATTTGGACAATGATACAGTTGTCATCATTTTGGCTCTGTACACCACCACAATGGGTTTTAAATGAAACAATGAATACCTGCTTAAAGTGCAGACTCTCAGCTTTCATTTAAGGCTTTTTTCAAAAATGTAGTATGAACCGTGTAG
>NC_065528.1:28434482-28438029 GCF_006386435.1 Epinephelus moara | reverse complement strand
GGGACTTTGTGAAGAAATGGTTGTAATTCCTACACGGTTCATACTACATTTTTGAAAAAAGCCTTAAATGAAAGCTGAGAGTCTGCACTTTAAGCAGGTATTCATTGTTTCATTTAAAACCCATTGTGGTGGTGTACAGAGCCAAAATGACGACAACTGTATCATTGTCCAAATAATTATGGACCTGACTGTACATTGCAGGAGAAAACAAAAAGATGTTCTAAGGTTTTATTGTCTGAGTTACAGACAGTAAAAATAATCAAATCTACATGAAACCTTTTGGTGTGAGAAGCCATGACACGAGTAAATCTAATTCATTATTTTTTAAAGTGAACTTCTTTAGCGTTGGGTGGAATTGGAAAAGAGAGGTATCTGGTATCTGTTTTTTTATCATTTAGAATCATAATATTATTATTATTTTTATTATTATTATTATTATTATTATTATTATTATTATTTTGAACACTGTAAATCAGTCAACATTAACAAAAAGTCCCAAAATGTCCTTGTTACATAACAAAAAAAGGTGTTTAATGGTTTCAATGTCTGAGTTACAAAAAGTACAAATATTTGAATCTAAATTAAACCTTTGGTGTAAGAAGTTATTACTTACTTACGTGTAAATCCCATTTATCATTTTAAAGTGAACTCCTTCAGCCTTAGGTTGAATTAGCAAAGAGAGTTATCTGGTTCTTATTTTAACTGTCAAATTACTGCTTTATTCTTGGAAGACACGTCCTTGCTTCAAGGGTGACTGGGAACAAATTAAGGTGAGAACAATCCTATATAATTTATTATTGCACTTTTGAACTAAAAACTACATCCATCTTAAATCAATGAAGGCTTTTGTGCAATAACTGGAGGATAAATCAACATGCTTCTAATTAATTAAAATATTGCTTGTGTAATTGCCTTAATTACTGTGTTATATTGCCTATCAGTGCAAACAAGATTATATTTTCTCATATCTTATATGTTGAAATGTTTCCATGATTATCAAATAAATGAATAAAAGACCAGATACTCCTCTCCATCCACTCTTTATAATATATATTTTCTAAATTACTTGTTTTATTCCAAATAGGGGCCATGTGTGGGGTAAAATTAGGCTTACATATCAATTTCCAATAATGGAGGACTTGTTGATGACGTAATATTGTAGGAAAAGTATTTCTTAAATAGTTTAGAAACATCAAAGTCACATGTCGGCAAGAAATCTGCACCACTGTGGGTTTTAGAAGGAAAATCAAACCAAAAATGTTCACCTTGTGGCGCAAGCAGTGGTCAGAGACGAGCATTATGGGAATTGTAGTTTTATGCGAAAGTTAGCAACCGGCTAGCCACCAACTTCTCAGCGGCTGTTCCCGACCACTGTCGCCTACAACTTCAGAATGCAAAACGGGCTGTGTATAGATGGCGGAGAGCAATGACTGAGGAGTTTGATGAAGATGTGGTATTTGAGGTTTGTATCACACTCGCTGTGTTTTTAAAATCGAAACTTACGAATGCTTTGTCATACCTCCTTAGCTCCGAGGTAACGTATACATAGATTCATTAACGGCAGCTAAGTTAGCTTATACAGTTAGCTTAGCGAGCTAGCAGCTAGCCACACAGCAGCATCGGTTTGCCCTGTTGCCATGCATTGACGACCCCAAACAAATCCACATATCTGGCTGGCAGCTCGCTGAGTTTCTGCCAAGGAGCTTTGGTGGTCATGAGAGGAGGCTGAGCTGGCCGAGTGTGCGCATTGTTGTTGGTGTTTCATCACTACTAGACTGCTAGTTAAGAGGTGGGGTGGGGATGACCAGATCCAATGCGTCTGTTCTGGGGAAAAAGCATCACACACACACACGTAGCTACGTCTGGATGGTGACAACATGAGCTGCGACTTCGTGTGACAATGCATGTGAGTAGGATTTAATTGTATGACAGCTATGTGGGCATGTAAGTGTGTCATGATGGGCTAATTACATCAAACTGGGATGCTCCTGTGCAGCTGTCCAGCAGCACCACAACACAGCAGAGATGATAGGAGTGATGTTTTCCCAGCAGCTGGGGGGGAACTGGGTCAGACATCTTTTGGACATCTTCTAGCACGGGATGTTTTTCCTCCTCTCTGCTTATTTCATGGCTGATTTGATTCTGAGCTGTCTTTGTTCAGGATGAGAAACAGCATCGCCTCTGTGTGTGTGTATCAGGGTTATTACATGATGACTTGTGCAGTTTCCATGGTGCGTTCAGAGGCTCAAAAGACATCTATCTGAGTGATTTACAGATTCACATGTGAAGGCACTTAGGCTTTACAGCATTCCTCCCAGAGCAGAGAGGTAAGCTGCATGGAGGAGAGGTAGGAGCTGAGGGTGAGGGTGGTGCCTCAACTTCAGTTCGCTCGCTTATCAGAGTCAGGACACCTTTGGATTCACACTGGGGGGAAACTAGGGCAAAATCAGCTCAACCCTCAGCACACTGATGACCTAATCACCACATTTTTTCCCCATCTGGGACTATTTTATGTCTCTTGATCTCCACTCCCTCCCCTCCTTCTCATCTCTGACTGTTTCGCTTTCTCTTTGCAGAACTCCCCTCTTTTCCAGTACCTGCATGATCTAGGGCACACAGACTTCGAGGCATGTCCGACGGCATCACAGGAGGACGACGATGGCGGACAGGAGGGAGACCTCGCCTCTCCCGACGAAGATCCACGGAGAACTCCAGTGAGTTCCTCCCAGCATTGACACAAACATCACACATAGCTGGAATTATTTAATTCCTTCAACTAATCAGCAAGTTGATTTAATTAAACCATCAGTCTAATTTCGTGTTTCATATCTTAACTTTAACTTTACTGTGCCCAAGGGGAAATTTGTCTTGCATCCAGCTGAAAGACAACAGAAAAAACTAATAAAAACACATATATAACAAACATATATACTAATCAATCTTACATAAAACAATGAACACCAGTGACAGCATACATAAACATAAAACCTGGTGCACATCAAGCCATCATCATCTACCCAGTCACAAAATGGTTACAACATCCACAAGGATCTCATCCTAAAATCAGTTTATAAGAGACTAAAATTGTGACTGCATATGTGCTAAATGACTATTTTTTATCCGAAGAAAGATATCACACAGTCAACCTGAAACAGATCAGAAAATGACTATTAAAAAATATAAATAATCACATTAGGGCTCCAACTAGGGTTGCAGTGATATCCGGTGATATAAAAGTTGATGGTTATCACACTGTGTACATTTGCTTGTCTATTATATTGGAGAAAAAAAAGCAACTATGATAAACTACGATATTTTCTTAGACAGTTATTGTACCGTGAAAATGTCATACCTTTGCAACCCTAGCTCCAACTAATAATTGTTTTAATTATCATGTGCATCAACTGTGTCATCAAAAATTTCACAAATTTTCCCAGAGCTTAAAGGGAAATTTCGGTTTATTTCAACCCGTCTCCTAACGTCCTAAATTTGTTTCAAGTGACTAGTGACATAGAAATAATAGTTAGCATGTTAGCCGTTAGCCTAG
>NC_065528.1:28432624-28433740 GCF_006386435.1 Epinephelus moara | reverse complement strand
TTGTTTAGTGGACTAACTTTGCACTTGAAGGTTGCCCGTTCACTTACATTTTAACAGGTCTGACGCTACTATGTGCCCCGGCTGTATCTAGGCTAACGGCTAACATGCTAACTATTATTTCTATGTCACTAGTCACTTGAAACAAATTTAGGACGATAGGAGACGGGTTGAAATAAACTGAAATTTCCTTTTAAGGTGACCCTTTTTAAATCACTTATTTTGTCCGACCACCAGTCCAAAATCCCCCAAATTTCATTATGATGGAAAACTGAGAAAACAGAAAATACTACAAATAGTCAGTTTTTTTAAAATTGTTGCAGATACATTTTCTCAGACATAGGGGAAAGTCACACATGTGCAAGTCACAAGCAAGTCTCAAGTCTTTACCTTCAAGTCTCAAGCAAGTCCCAAGTTAGTTGTGGTGAGAGTCAAGCAACTCAAGTCGAGTCATTGCTCAGATCAAGCAAGTCACAAGTGAAGTCATATGTCACATACAGCAAACATCTCCTCACGATCCACCAGCTGCATGTCCTCTGAATATGCTGTGAAAAAGTCTGGTCTCTGTAGGCAGGCCAGGCTCTGCAAATGGCAACAAAAACATTTGGGTCCAGGCTGCACCAACCAGCCAGCCCGAGACCAGCGAAAGCAAGCACACACACATGAACGCAGTGCCCATGTCTCACGGTCTCGTGCACGTGCGCACACTTGAACGCGGTGTACAGAGAGGCAGTCAGAGCTGCAGGCTACAATGAGGCTAAAAACAGAGTTCAAATGAAGTTTTTACAAAGAACCTTTTATGTCGGGGCTTCAGGACACTTGGATCACTACGGACGAGCAGTATGGAGATATTTTGTGGTTTCAATTACGTGTTTTTGGACGTTTTAATCTGGAGCGCCGTAAGCCTCCATTAGATGGAGTTTTGTTGCTACCCCCTCTCCCCTTGGATCTCTGCAAGTGCTGTGAGGACTCTAAAACTTCACCTGAGCCTCCCTCGGCATATGGGTGAGTAGATAATGGGCGAATTTCCATGTTGGATGCACTATCCCTTGAACAGGTGTGTAAATCCAGGGTAACTAGCAGCTATCGCTCGTTCATGACAGAGTCACGAGGACGAGG
>NC_065528.1:28395870-28432590 GCF_006386435.1 Epinephelus moara | reverse complement strand
GGGGGGGGGGGGGGCGAGCTAGCTCCATTGTGTTTGATAACATTGTTGAACGTAAACAGAAGTGACGCCCAACAGTGCTTAGCGTGCCTTTCATATTGAATTAAAGCCAAGTCAAGTGAAGTCTCAAGTTATGAATATAAAGTCAAAGTCAAGTCTTTTACCAATGTTAGTCAAGCAAGTCTCAAGTCATCAAATTTGCGACTTGAGTCTGACTCGAGTCAAGTCATGTGACTCGTAGCATGTGTACGGCCCCTAAAACAGTGGTTCCCAACTGGTTCAGCCACGGGGTCCAGATTTTGCCTTAGTCATTAGTTCAAGGTCCGGGGTCCAGATTTTGCCTTAGTCATTAGTTCAAGGTCCACACAGTTTGTATTTAGTGTCATACTTGTGTTTGGCCATGTCGTCGAGCTAGTTTGCTGTCTCTGTTAAGTAACTGCAGAAAACAGCACTTCAAAATAAAAGCTCTGTGCCAGAAATTTACTGTACTTCAAAACAAAGTATGTTTTTTTTTGTTTGTTTTTTGTTTTACAAATCTGACACGTTGGCAAGTCACTTGCGGTCCATTTAGAATGGACCCACGTCCCACCAGTTCGGAACTACTGCACTAAAGTGTGTCTCTGAAAACATTTGAGGTAAGAAGAAGGCAATGCAGTAACAGAATCTTGATTCACATTTGTTCAGCTCTGCCTAGTTTGACAGTTTGACACAGTTCATGAGTAGGGGTGTAACGATACATCGATCCACATCGATACATCGATTCATTGATTAATGATCCAATTACATCGATGCAAAATGAAAACATCGATCCATATCGTCATCTTAAAGGTACACCTTTATTTTGAAATTCACATAGCACGTCTGTGTCACCATTTTAGTGAACAGGTCTATTTTTATTATTTTTTGTTACAGAATAATACTGTTTTTCATTAAATGATACCTGGAAGATACCTGAAATAAAATGGTCAAATCATATTCTAGTTGTTTTTGTGAGTTGATGTAAATGATTGTGTTTGATGGGCATATGATATCGCGTCATATCGATCGCAGGCTCCTGAATCGAATTGAAATCGTATCGTGACAGACTTTGTGATATCGGCAAACATTGTATCGTCATCCAAACAAATCGATATAATATCGTATCGTGATGAAGCTGGTGATTTACACCCCTATTCATGAGTAGTGAGTGACATGATTGACAGCAGCGACGGAGACTCCTCCTCTCTGATTGGTTTGGAAATGCCATTAGAAGCTCTACAAGCAGGAGGAGGAACATCATTTTTTCACAGATTGTCTGTCTCATGTAAGACTGTGTGGATGAAGGGACGGTTTCAGCAAAAAGTAATTTTAAAAAAGTTACAAACAACGCCTTTAATCAAGAAAATTATCGGCAGATTATTCAGTGATGAAAATAAGAGTTAGTTGCAGCGTTAGGTTAATTAAAACTACTATCAGGTCAAAATCAGCCAGCTAACTGACTGAGAGGAGACAGCCGTCACTATCTCTGTCACTATTCAGACACTCTGCATCTCTGACCCGAGGCAGTGTGTGTCCGTGCACGTGTGTCCACAGAAAGTAATTAATCTGGCTATTGACTCCAAACAGTGACACACATTGTCACCCACAGACTGTAACGTGCACTGGTTTATATGCTTTCAATCAGACAAGACATGGCAACAAGAGCGTTCTTCACACAGATGCAGGTACTTTGCGTTGCATGTTCTTTACTCTGTGATCACATACAGCAGATTCCTTATTGAGGACATCTCTCTCTCCCTCTTGCATTTCTCTCCTGCTGTGCTCTGATTTTAGAAACGATAGCCCAAATGTGATTACTGTGACCACACTCTGCTCTCTCTGATGTTACTCTGCCTCTCTGAGCGTCCTCTTACAAACTCTGTGTATTCTGTTGATGTTGATATTTTCATAATGGATCAGTGTGCGCCTGCAATCACATCACCTCCTGAACTTTGAATAGCACTTGCATTAATCCAGCCGTCGATGACTGTCGTTTGAGTCGACCTGTGATTCACACAGGCGAGTAATGCGTCCTGGGAAGCTCGGGATCACATGACGCATGGCCTCCCCTCACTCCCCGCCCTCCTCTCACGACGGGAAACAGTTTTCTGTTTGTTTCATTCAGGAACTTTCCGTACGTGTCATGCTTCCTCTCATGGTCTGCTGTTGTTCTAAGGAGTTAAGGAGGATGAGGGATTCAGATGAGACAGGAAAGGTTTTGGGTCGTCCCTGTGTGACCTGTTTCCTGGAGCTCAGATAAAGCCGGAGCCGAGGCAAAACACCTCGTTCACGTAGGCAGACCACAGTTTATCTGTCTTACATTACCAGTAAGGTCTTAATGAACACAGCTCACATATACAATCTGTGGTATGTACAGTATATGTGCATGTCCTTGACCTGATATGCTGGTATATTTAAGTTACATAAAGAGGCAGGATGACCCCAAAACTTTTGCATGTGGGATGATAATCATTAAGGCTGCTTGTTCAAATCTTTAGACAGGTATGGAAATATTATAAAACATGTGAGGGGCTGGAATCACCTAAGCGATTAATTGACTAATTGTTTCAGCTTTCAACCAGTATGTAAACTGGTGCACAGGACACACTAATCCGCTCTCTCCTAAACTTTGTGTACAGTACACCTGCATTTTAGGCTGCAAATAGGGTGACAGCATCGTTCTTTAGAGCACCAGAGTCCAGAGCACTGGAGCAACATAGTATCCTTCAGTGGGACGAAACTGTTACCATTCTCAGCTGAGCATTATAGGTCATCTCAAAGCCTCAACAAAGGCTGTGGCTTCTTCCAGAGAGTGGAAAGTTTTAACAGTACACTATGACCTTGAGGGAAGCAGGATAAATCATGGCACAGTGAGCCCCATCGATACTCTGAAGCCCCTTCCTTACTTGGTCATATTCTCAGCATCTTTTCTGCTTCTCAGCGTCAAAATCCGCGAGGAAGTGAATCCCCGCATCTTCATGTTGGATGTCTTCAAACCATCTGGCAGCATCCATCACCCTTTGACAGTCACTGAAGTTGCAGAACTGGCACAGGGAAACCTAGACATCAGGGACCCGAGATCCTGTGCGCTCTTTCTAGCTTAATGCGGCTGCCCTCATAAACTTAGTTGCATTCGTCACCTCCAGCTTTTACTGAAGGCCTACAATCCCTAGATTTTTGCGTCGTCCTCTATTCTCATAATCCTGGAGACATTCTGTTATTTCCTTTGCAGTTCTTTCTAAAGAGAGCGGACGCTGTTCGGCATTAGTTGATGTGTTTCCACCATCAGGATTCTCTGCTCCGCCTCGTAAACATGCAACATCTTTTTTTTTGCCAACAGTAGGTATCAAACAAAAGCAAGAGACTGCATCTTATGAAGTTTCTGTTAGCTGTCACTTCTAAGCAGAAGACAGAACATCTCAGAGCCTGACCGGGCAATGCCTTTCTTTATCCGGGCAACTGCCTGTGTCTCAATTACATTCACCCTGAGTCTGTGTCTGCAGCTGCCTGTACCAGAGAGCTGTTGAAAGCGAGGAGTGCTCACTCTGCACCTACATCTGGGGACTGAAACGTCCCCAGAAGTATGCAGCACACTGTTCAGCTTGAAGAATCCTGCCTGAGGGGTCTCCAACTGATGATTCAAATCTTTGACTTCTAGGGGGCAGCCGTAGCAACTAGACAGATATGAGTGTGGTGTCAATCTTCTCATCTGACTCTCAGCATGAAAGCCAAAATGCTGGACCGTTCCTTCGGCACTACATGCCTTACTCATAGTTTTGATATCATATATCTGTACTGTGTGTCTCACATAGTAGCAATCACTCCAGTGTCTGGAAGCTGGAGTGTTTCTCTGTGCGACACCAGGAGAATACTGATGAGCCAGAGCTGACTGGCAGGATATTATACAGTAGAGAGAGTGTCGGCGTCTGTGAGTTAATCTGTGCACGGTTTACATCATCTCTGTGGTAGTATCGGATGGGATTAGCCGCTTTGATGCTACAGAGAAGACGGAGCTGAGTTGTGGCCTACTTTGAGGCTGATGAGGGGGTGTCGTGTGAACACAGAGTCCTGAAACTCAGTCTCAAATCAGTAATCAATACTACTGCGGCATTTAGACTAATAACACTTGTGCTGTACCCCCCAGAAAAGGGGTCAGCTCGCGGGCTGCCCGGTCTGGATCGATAACCCGTGGGGCACACACACTTTACAGGATGGTAATATGTTGGTTTCTATTGTCTGAGATTTTTAATCTCAGGAGATTTTTCTGGTCAAATAAGATAAATAAAATCAACAGGATTTTATTTATTCCAATCTTTAACATTAACAGAACAAAGCACCTTTCAAAACGAGTCCCATTTTTTAACAAAGCACTTCACGTACGGCACGAAACACTAAGCAGATTAGTGAATAATAGATCCTATTCATGATTGGGCTCTGCGCAGTTTGGGATTTTATTCGAGGCTCTCTAGCACTCGCAAGAAAAATTTTTGACATTTCGATCAGCCTGAGGTTTGTTCTGCATTGAAATGTCAGCGCACTTTAAAATGTGAGGCCCTGTGTCACCGTGGTTGTGACTGGATGTGTCAGACGGTTTAAAGAGGGGAATGCAGAGACTCCTCCTAGGAAGCAAGACATAAAACACAAGTGTGTGTTTCTGTGTAGTGTCTCCAATGAAAGATGAACAAACTTGTTTCCTTTTCTGGAGCTTAAAGAATCCTTCCCCTCCGTCTGTCACCCGTGTATTTTGAAAGGATGAAAGCTCGACTTTTATTGATGCCGAAAATGTAAACATTCAGTTACAACACCAAAATGGAAATCCAACAAACTGGAGCAGTTATGTGGTTTTTGCACCACAGCAGAGCTATGTAAGAGCTGGGAGTGTTTTTACAAACACACATTGCACTTATTGTTGTTGCCTCAAAGAGATTGTCTCCTGGGATACTCCTTTTGACCATGAGTGCGTGTGTGTGTGTTCTGAGTGCACACACACGGGACCTGGGGAATAAACCCAAGCTAGAGGGAGCACACTAAAATAACTGAAAGAGTCGCAGGTGAATCATTTAGTATTTTAAGCTGGAATATGTATCACAAATCCTCTGGGGTGTAGAGTAATGGAAAGCCCTGCTGTTACCTAATTGACTGGATTATAACCTTTCCCCTGTGTGTGATTTTCAGGGAGGACGCTTGTGGAGACTGGCTGAAGCCTTGTGGAGATGGAGTCCGATGCACCAGGCGGCTGCGTCTCAGAAGCTGGGCCAGCAGCTGGTGTGTAGAAAGGAATGCTGGCACTGAAAGCAGCAGCTTCACTCTGTTTTCTATTTAAAGACATGTCTTCTTTTATTCACTTTTTTTCCACGTGTTTCTCCTTCTCTCGTAGGACTGTGTGTTCGGCCAGTACTCGGTGAAGTGCATTCTGGACCAGGACGTGCTGCTGCAGGAGGATGTGGAGCTGATCGAGCTGCTGGACCCGAGTCTGCTCACCCTCGGCTCATCTGCCTCTGGCTCATCCAGCCGAGCGAGCGCCCTGCCCAGACCGAGCCTCATAGCCCAGCCCTCCCTATGGTACATTGTCAAGACAGAAACACACACAGACACCACAGTGGAAGGGCAACACAACTGGTTCGCCAGAGAATATAATGCATTCCAGCACAGCAGCAGCACAAACGAAAGCTACAACCTCTAAATCATTTCAGTCTAACCATGACCTTTCTCACAAAGGGTTCTGACGGTCATGAAATTTCCAGGGCTGGTGCCTGCGGTTATTCCACAGGCTAGTTAATAACATGTCGGGCAGGAAATCCAAAGTGTGGGATCATTTTGAGAAGGTGAAGGACGAACCCAAGGTGATATGTAAACTCATCTTCATTGGTCGACTACAAACATGACGTATCATCTGAAACATGGAAGTAGCTACATGCCCATTAGCCCACAGCGTCATTAACAGGCGGCTCGCTCAGTGTGTGACGTGCACTTGTAGATAAAATATAGGCCTATATTAATGAAGGTTCATTAGTACGGTTTTGTATTTCTCTGTAATGTAGCACAGTGTTAACAATGATACTGATACTATTCTTTCTCACACCTCCCTCAGGGACATGGCGGGGCTGGTCGGCCTGGCTGCAGTGCTGCTGGGTCTCTGCTCCATATCTGAGGGCCTGTGGCCGCTGGCCGCCGCCCCCTGGGGCCTGGCGCTGCTGGGCTGGGTGGGGCTGAGGGGCATCATGCTGTGGAGACAGGGCTGCATGGAGAGAGCCGTCCACTCGCAGGCCACACAGCTGCAGACTCTGGTCCACAACAGCAAGACTCTGACCGGGCTGTCTCGCAAAGCCCTGCGCCTGGTGCAGGAGACGGAGGTCATCTCCAGAGGGTTCACCCTGTAAGTGTGCTCGTTTTCTGTCCTCCTACATGCATATCACCCAATCACAGAATGCATTTCCTGTCAGGACTCCAACTGCTCAGTTGATCCACTACTTTGTTGGCAGTGTGTTAGTCAACTTACCTCCTCAGGTAGTCTGTCTGTAGGCGGTTTATTATTTATGTTAGTACCTAGTTCAGACCACTGTTTGTCTCTGTCTGTGTGTGTAGCTTTAGCACTGTCTATAAGAACACACTACAGCATTACACTTCAGTCACCATGTAAGTTAAAGGAATAGTTCCTACTCTTCTTGAGAGTTAGATAAGAAGATCAATGCCACTCTCATGTTTGTACGGGAAGTATGAAGCTACAGCAAGCAGCCAGTTAGCTGAGTTTAGCTTAGCATAAAGACAGGAAATAGGGAAACAGCTGGCCGGGCTCTGTCCAAAGTCTGACTAGCATGGCCAGTTTTTGTACAGATTAAACAAACAAGATATAAAATGTTATTAGGTAAGTAATGTCACATTTGGACGGAGCCAGTTTCAGTCCCTGTTCCCAGTCTCAGTGCTAAGCTAGGCTAACTGGCTGCATCTGTAGCCTCATATTTACCTCACAAATATGAAAGTGCTTTTGCTCTCCACATGTACCACCTGAAGGATTAAACATGTGTCCTAAAATGTGGGACTGTTCCTTTACTAGCATGTCATATTGTCTGGTTCGTACACACCTGCCTTGTGTTTCTGACACTCCTGTGTAGTGCTCATTGTCTCAGTCCGTCGGTTTCGTCTCGTGTGTCGTCCTCAGTGATGTGATGTTCAGTGTTGTGTGTGCCCCCCTGCCTCTTTGGGACGTCTCCACAGTTGTATCACATTTCACTTGTCAAGTTTGCTCGACAGGGTGAGTGCGGCCAGCTCCTTTAGCAGGGCGGGGCCGGGGGCGGTGCCAAGAGGCCAGCAGCTGATCGGACTGAGGAAGGCCCTGTACCGGGCGCTCCGCACGGCCTTCAGAGCGTCACGTAGAGCCACCTGTCATATGCTCAAGGCATATCCTTTACCTGGAGAGAAAGGCTTAGTACTCAAGTGTTTTCATGCTGTGTTGGCCTGTTTGTAGTGACACAGAGGCTTGAATCTGAATACTTTACACGTGAAAGCACAAATAATGTGATTGAAACAGATTTTTATTCTAGGCAAAGTTGATCTATTATCCTGATTTACACAAAATAAAAAAAAGCCCATTCTTTTCACAACATAGGACTTTGATTTCACTAACTCGTCATTTAATTTACTACACAATATTAAAAAATGATTGTTATACTCTGTAGTCCACTGAGTCACCGCACAGGGGGCTGAAAGGGTGTTAACAAGAGGACATGTCGTGCTGTAGTGAGACAAAGATCCTGCTGCGGCAGCTGGATTTCTTTCAGATCCCTGCAAATGTTACATCAAAATGAAGCTGAGAACCTGCAGGTGTTAGCTGATTATTATTTTTTTAAAAAGAGATGTTTTAAGACTTAATGTCCACTATCATCCTGCCAAGTATTGGATGGTTATTTCAATAGTTGGAAACAAAAAGAGGTGGGAAATAAATGTGGCATCAAGAAATGAAATATAATTAAAAATAAATAAATTAATTAATAAATCCCCTGAAATAAATAGAAATATCCTTTGAAAAATAGCTTCTTTTTTTAAATTAAAAAATATTTATTTATTTATTGAACTATATTGATTCATTTATATATTTATATTTACATTTATTTTTATATGTATTTTATATTTATTTCCTCATACCCATATTTCTTTATTTCATAAGGATATGTATTCATGTTATAGCTGTATTTTTTATTTTATAGCCATATTTATTTATATCAAAGGCATATTTAATTATTTCATAGGGATATTCTTTTATTTCATAGATTATTTATTTCTGGGGTGTACTGACTTATTTCATAGATATTTTATTTTATAGCCATATTTATTTATTTCATGGGTATAATCTTTATTTCATTAGCTTTTTTTATAGTCTCATTTATTTATTATAATAAATAATATTAGCTTAACTGACACTCGATAGTGGTAGGATTCAAACGGTCCACAAAATGTAGTTTTGTTAAAAATTGAAATAAAGAATGAGACACGACACAATGAGAAAGAGAGATGAAAAGTAGGCCACAGTATGAGGATGTGCAAATATATATTTTATAATTAATTATATTCCATTCTTATATTAGTTTGATGCTGTGAAGGCACAACAATTTCATTTTCAATGAATATCAGGTTAGAAAATACTGATATAATTCAACTTTTGGGATAAACCAAGCCCACTTCCTGTCTTATATCAGAATACAAATACAGACAGAGACATATAATGACGTCTTTGTACACCTATGTTAACTCGCCTGGATTTGGTGTTGTTTGTAAAGCAAAATGCATAAACTGATACTGTTTTTTACTTGTTGTCACAAACTGTCCGATGCATACATACACTTAAAGCTTCTCTTACATCTGCAGTGTGGAGGGAAACTGTCACTGAGTTCTTGGCCTTTGGGACTGAGAACAGCAGCTGTTACTCAGTAAGAGGAGAATGCTGGTTCTTTGATGGCGAGGTTGGAAATCCCCAGACCTCTTTTGATGTCATTCAATTGTTCTCTATTTTGTACTCTTTTATAGTCATTAACATGCAAAGGGACGATGGAATAACCCTCTATAAATTAAGATTTATGTGAGGTTTTATGAGACAAAAAGAAGGTGCAGACATTGTTTTCACAGAAGTGTGATGCGTCCTTAACCCCTCCCAACGTTCCCTCTGAACTCTGAGATCGATAATGTGACCAACTATGTGTCTGCGGTGCCTCTGAAGGAGCTGGGGCTCGGCCTGGGGATCGAGCACCTGGGTGATGAGCAGGCACAGGAGCTGACGGATGACTACAGCCTGCCTGCCCTGAAGGTAAGGCCCGGTTTATCCTGCAGGCATGAGAGAAGTGATGATCTTCTCGTCTGACTCTCAGCGAGAACGGGTAGAAGCTTAATCTTAATCCACTTCATCCACTTCTCTGCTGTCTATCTTGTCAGATCAGTGTCTTCTAACGCAAACAGTTTTGTCACATAGCTTATCGCTTCAGAGCGTCAGTCCTTCATGATGTCATTTTGAAGTAAAAGGACTGAAACAAGCAACAGTTGACGGCTAAAAAAGCCAAAGAAATGTCCTGGTTTTATGATGAAGGTTATAATTATATACTTTTGTCCTCCTGCAGATGCTGTTTCAGCTGTGGGTGGGACAAAGCTCTGAATGTTTCCGTCGACTGGCTCTCCTCCTGTCGCCCCAAAGAATAGAGGAGCAAGAAGAGGGGCTACCTAAAGGAGACACCTCCCCTCCTCTTCCTCCTCCTCCTCCCCCGCTGCACCGCTCCATCGCAGCAGTGACCGAGCCCCTCCATCACGCTCTGGCCAGCTGCCTCTGCGAGGTGCAGCGCAGCTACGACTTCCACCGACACTTTGAGACCCAGCTGAGGACGACGGGCTCGGACAAGACGGGCAGAGCCAGGGAGAAATGCCGAGAGCTCAACACCCTGCACACCTCCATCCGAAGCCTGCAGCTGCACCTCAAAGCCCTGCTTAGCGAGTGAGACACACACACTCACACAATCCTGACTGTCCTCATTCTACACTTCCTATAAGAGGAGATGAGACTTTAATGACCAGTGTGGGGAAACTGGGTCATTCCACCAGCAGAGCAGTAATAATGCATAGTTAAGACATAAATAAGGTATATAAAGATGCAGGGATGGACAAGAAATATATTGATATATAAAAATATTTAAAATATGGAAAAGCAGGACCTCCACATATGAAAATCAGAGTTGCAACAATTATTTTCATTATCGATTCATCCATCCATTGTCGTCTGCTTACCCAGACTGGGTTGATTAATCCGAAACATGCTCTGTGTAGGGCAGCACGGTGATGCAGTGGTTAGTAGTGTTGCCTTATTGCAAGAGGGTTCCGGGTTTGAATCTGCCAGGGCCTTTCTGTCTAGAGTGTGCATGTTCTCCCTGTGTGTGATCGCCCCCTAATCAACTAATCGTTGCAGCTCTGATTAAAAAAATATAATGTAAAAATTAAATAATTTTAGAAAGCATGAGCCACAAATAAAAGATGTAATATTACTGAAAGGGAAAATATAAAAGTTCAAACTATTCACTGAATGTTTAAAAAAAAAAAAACAGTAGTGAGATTCTGAGTAAATTTGGGTAACAGCCGTTATCCCTCAGGACCCTGACACACCCAGCCGACAGGCGGATGTCAGTTAGTGTCGACCGTCTGTTGCCCTATTTTTTTTATTTTTTGCAGTGTGTCCCGCTCCGTTGGCACTAGTCGGCCCTTGTTGGCTGTTAGTTGGCTGATTCAGCACTTTGAATCAGAGTCAGAGCTGGCAGGGCCCGTTGGTGAATGAAATCACCCTTGAGAAGAGAAACAGAAGTGAGGAAAGTAAACAACTTAAATCAAGAGTGTGTGAGATCAAAACAAACTTGGTATATTAGGTAAGTTTTTTTTTTTGCATTGCAGAAACTGTAACTGTTCCTGTTATTGATCGTTGGCGCATAGTAAATATCCTTGGTTCTGTCAACATCAGGTTGTGTTGTTAATGTTCTAATTGGTTAACTAGCGTTGAATCCGTCCTTTCTGTTTTCCGGTTTCCTCTTTTTGAATGACGAATACAGACTAATGCGACCTGCTGGTGTGGAGAGTTACATCCCCTCATGCAGGCCCAAAATGTATGTGCAAGTTGACTGTTGGTTGTAGTCTTTGCGGTGTGTTCTAGTGCAAATTTTTGGCCGAGACATAGGTGACGTGATGTGACGCAACAGTTGGCTTTTGTTGCCATGTTTCTATGATGTCAGTTTGGTGTCTGGGTCTTGATTTCCCTAATCCTTGATATGTTTCAAGTTACACAAATAAGAAGGTGCAATTTACTATTCTTCACACCTGTCTCATGTTTGCATCAGTGGCATTGAAGTTCATTTAATTTATATATTTGGGTGTTTAATACCTTGTTATTGGAATCTTAAAGTAGAGCTATGACAGGAAATGAGGCCAGAGAGATGAAGGATGACATGCACCCAAGATTTCACACTCTCATTTTGTGTTGTCACATTTGTCCTCTTGATCTGTTCTTGATGTCATCAGGATGATCATCCTGGAGGACGACCTGGAGAAACTGATGGTGTCCAAGGAGCCGACAGAATTGACATACGAGGGCTACCAGGACCTCAGTGAGCGGCTGCACCAGCTGCAGCCTCACATGCAGGCCAGCACCGGCTGCTGGGAGGACACCATCAGCCAGGTGGAGCGCATGCTGAGACGCGTCAACGCCTGTCCAGGTGAGCTGGGGTCAAACACGAACACTGCTGTGTGTTAAATATGACGCTCCAGCTGACAGCCAAGACAGAACAGTGACACCCCCTTTAGTAGTATATTGGTTTCCATATTTACACAGCGTCTATATTTAGCTCGCACTTCCTCCTTCCTTTACCATGACTCAATACTATTGTGGGACACGAAACAGACCAACCAGAGTGGGGCAGTCAACACAGTTCATATACACACCATCTCTGCAGGTAATGCTGGGGGTCAGGAGCAGTGTTGTCCCCCTGTACCTGAGATCCCTGCTCCTCCTCCGTCCTACCCGCTGATCCTGGACAGAGACCCTGTGCCAGAAGAGCTGGTGAGTTCTCTTATCACAGTCAAGATTTAATGTCCCAAGTATGGCCATGTCGTCTCAGTCATCCTCCATCCTGATCTGTTTACCTGTTGTCACCCTCCCCTGTTGTTTCATTTGACCAGGAGTGGGAGGCCTACGTGTCCGACTCAGACTCTGACGGCGAAGGCAGAGGCTCTTGGTGCGACATCTTGTCCCCGGAGGAGCGGGAGCGTCAGCGGCGGGAGAGGGAGGAGTCCCGTCGCGTCCTGTCAGAGCTCAAAGCTGTGCTGGGCTTCCGTGCGTCAGAGGGGGAGAGGATGAAGAGGAAGCAGCTGCTCTTCAAAGACCAAGGTCTGTACTGATCCATGTCACCTCTCTGCTGCCATCATTTATAGATGAGGATGTTAGAGTGTAATGGGCTATCATGCACGTTTTCAGGTTCATACTTGTTTTTTGGGTCTCTACTAAAACATTTACATGCTTTAAAGTTAAAAAAAAAACTTTATTTCCATGTGAAATTAATATAAATATAAACGCTTGTAGATTCACTCATTAATAAAAGTGTCTGTCATCCAAGAGAGACAACAAGTTGTGATGTGGAAGACCCAGAAACACTGACCAATCAGAGCAGACAGTCATACCAGTCACATCAGATGGAGCTTGACTGACCTGTCCACATCGCATTTTTAATTCAAACCAGAAATCAATAGATCTGTTCAATTCTTAATGATCTATTTCTCTTTCCCTGCAGCTGCTGTGACGCCCTCAGCTCGCAGCGACACTTCAGATCCTGTCACAAAGCTGTCAGACGCTCCTGCCACTCTGGGATCAGTCGAAAGTGGTGATGAAGAAGGAAACCACTTTTCAGAGTGCTCTGCAGGAAACGAAGGGGAGGAAGGGGAAGGAAGAGACGGCAGGGTGAGGCCTGACCCCTCCGCAGAGCCGGTAACGGAGTTCAGCTGCGGCTCGGAGGTGAAGGAGGGGGATTTGGTTGGAACTTCAGTGTGCACGAGAGGAGGAGGAGGGGCGTCCGAGCTGCACCAGTACGACGGCGTCCTGGAGGAGGGCGAGGGCCAGAACGGTCTGGACTGCTTCGTGAAGCCTAAAGTCCCCGCTGTGTCTGTGATGGACAGACTGACGGAGCTCCACGGCTCAGAGGCGCTCAGCTTCAGCTCCGCCCTCGCCGCTCAGGTGGCGGCACGCTCGCACTCGCTCATCGCCATGGAGGAGCAGACATTTGGAGATGATGAAGAGGATGATGATGAAGAGGAGAACGACAGACGAACCCCTGAGAAGGACTTAAGCTAAAAACCGCGCTGCTTTAATGGAGCACTGAGCAGAGACTGTATTTCTGTCTGATGTCTGAGTGTCTGTGATCGATGGGTCTGTGTTACTCTTTACTGTTTCTGTGGAGGCATTTCAGATTTACGCCACTCTATCACCCATCCGTCCATGTCACCGTTCATTACCCACAATTCTTACTGCTCTTTTGCTGTTGAAACTCAGGTACCAGAACCACTACAACAAATATGACCTTGTTTTAATGTCAGGAGACCAGAATGTTACCTGGTGGCGTCCACATGGTGTGTATCGTTCAGTAGATGTGGGAACAAAGATTGTATGTAACAAGTCGATGGCTTCAAATTTAAAAATGTGTAATAGGAGAAGAAAGTGGTTTTAAATGCAGTTTCAGGACGTTTGGGGCTGGAGGAGTTACAAGGTTTGAGAGCAATATTTTGATTTACAGCAGTACCTCTGTGTGTTCAGACAGAACGTGAAGTTGGACATGAGTTAGCCTGCACGTCATGAATTGATGCGAAACAATGATGGTGCAGTTTTTAAACGTTTAATCTTAAGCGACAAAATTTGAGCTTGTCCCAGGTGGTGTCGTCATGATACTGGAATTTCTAATTACTATACAGCACTTTAAAAAATATCAATATTCAAGACGATTTTTGATACTATGGGGAACATTAACATTAATACAGATAAACTTTTAACTAATCGATATGACTATGAAACTTCTCTGGACGTTTTCAAGTTATGGAAGCTGACACTGGGTGAGAGGCAGGGTTCACCCTGGACAGGTCACCAGACTATCACAGGGCTGACACATAGAGACAGACAACCATTCACACTCACATTCACACCTACGGACAATTTAGAGTCACCAATTAACCTGCATGCAACCAGAGTACCTGGAGAAAACCCACGCTGACACGGGGAGAACATGCAAACTCGGTCTGAGGCGAGAATGCTAACCAGTGCATTAATAACTAGTGTCTCCCCTTAAAAGAACTGTCACTGTGTTGCCTATTTCTTGCCTAAAATGTTATCAGAAGCATATTTTAGTACACAGTTTAGCTGTAATATGAGAATTTGTGAACAGGTAGCCATACTGTTTCCTGTGTTGTAAAAATGGAGGCTGAAAAACTGACATTAAACAGTAAAACTAACAAGTTCTGATCAAATATCAACCAAGATTTTGTCGCCAGTTTCTCACCCTAGGAACTTCAACTTACTGTTAAACTGTAATTCGATATCGTTTGTTACCAGCCGGCCGCCATCTTGTTTGCTATATCAAAACGGACACACTCGCATAACATAACCCACCAGTGGGAGCGTGTATTGGTCCGGTACGTTGCAGTGCATTCTGGTAGTTGTAGGTTTTCTACCTCTTGAGCAAAAGCAAATGCCACAGACCTTTCTCTCTGTTTTCTCTGGTCATGTAGCACCAGTTTTAAAACTATTTTCATCTTTCTACTGCATAGTTTTTTGAAAAGTCCGTCTTTCCTGCAATGAAATACTTCTTTTAGTACTTGAGTTTGTAGAGTGAAGGTTTCGGGCGAGAAAACGTAGTCCAGGGGTCAAGTTTGCACGAATGTCGCGAGGCTAAGATTTGCGTTCTGTCTGAACACACCTAAAGCAGAAGGTTGAACTCAGCTGGCCTTAATTCTTGTCGTCCATCAGTGTGAGAGGGAACTCTGCTCGAAGAGGAAGTGAAAATCTATTTTTACTGTCAGCGCTTTATTTTTGTCCGGCCCTTTCTGCAGTCCATCTCCCTACTTACCGTCTGACTGGACACAATGGGGGTCGGACACGTAGCCGACCACACACTCACAACCCTGTTTGGAATACAACACTACAATTCATAAAGACTGGAGCGGTCCCATCTGTCAGCGTCTGTGTTTACAGGGGCGCACTCGGAGGAAAGACTTGTTTATGACTTGACACTTTATGAACTGAACTGCTGTGAGGTTTGAAATCAAATACTTGTACGGGTAGAGTGATAAAAAGGAAGATGGTTTTCTCTTGTGTGAGGGCAATCTATAACTTTATCTTTCATATGAAGATGCCATAAGAGTCTGACTCCCCTGGTGTATGCCCCCAACCCCTCTACTCCTCCACCTTCCCAGTCTCTCTTGTCACCATGTCTGCCTTGTCCTGACCCCTCCTGCACCCTCTCTCCGGGTGAGGTCTACCCCCCCCCCCCCCCCCCCTCCTGCATTTTCCAACGTGAAATAAAACCCCATTCTGGAAGTGTGTGGTGTATCCTGAAGTCTTTTCTGACGCTCCTGTTTCAGAGGCTTTCATGGCCGGGGTAGAGGAACAGGTTCGGTGAGTTACTTGATATGTTTTGTGGGATTTTGCATTTGTCCCAGCCGCAGCAGCTGCTGCTCCACTTTAAAGCCGCTCCTGCCTTTGGAGACTTGATGTAGTGGACTATAGACTTAACATTTAAGTGCCCCTGTCCTGGGATTTAATGCACTTAAGAAGGGAAACACCATATTTCAGTAACTCTACCTCTGACGTTTGAGTTTGGCATTAAACACATCCCACTGAAGCCGCCCATACTCAAACTGTCTCTCTCCGGAGGGGCCATGAAGACAATAAAATGTGCAACAAATGACAAGCATGCGTCTAAATATAAAGCAGCACACCACTTTATCAATGACATTAAGTTAGTAGGTTGTTTACTGTTGCAGCTGTGCCACCTAGTGGTCAGTTATGTGACTGCAACAAGTTCATGTGGCAACAATGCAGCAATTTTGTTGCACTTATCTGTGTGTAAAAATTAGCTTTATATATATGAAAAGAATATATAATGCTGTCTATGATTTTAGACGTTTGTTTTATTTATTTTTCTCACACATCATAACTTGAATTATTTTTTAGAAATAAATGTTACACTCATGATATTTACATTTATGATTATATTGTGATCAGTGCACTTTCCTACTTTACTAATACCTCCCAACAGGTTGTGTCCTCATTAGGGTCTCTCCCCAGTGCACGAGCTCCCGTTCAGCTGATTAGGCATGTTTTACTTCGTGCTGCCTTCACGTGCCCGGATTAAGCTCCAATTTCTTGACATGCATGTTTAAAGGTCCAGCCATGAATGCTATTAGATGGTTTTTGATAGGTTTTAAAATATAAAACAGTTCAACAAAATATGGACTCTCCTAAGATGTGTTTTTATTTTTACAATAAACATAATATTGTTCATCAGAGCAGAATAAAGAAGACAACATGGACTCGCAGTTTGCATAATAAAACATTTAATTTATTTTAGGTGAGTTGATTTTGGTCATTTTCCAACTTCTATAACTCTAATACACACATGAAAATAATAATAATAACAATAACAACAATAAGACAAAATCAAAGCTGATGGAAGAGCTGTCAGCTGAAGCCTCAGTGTATTGCACCCACCTGTTAAACATTAATAGTTTTGTATCATTCTCTATAGAGTTTGTATTTATTTATTCTATTTAACGTTTATTTAACCAGGAAATCACATCGAGAATGAAAATCTCTTTCACAAGAGAGACCTGGCTGAGGTAACAGCCAATTAAAATACATTTAAAATGCAACAAATACAACATATAATACAGAAATGGGAGTTTTTGAATAATTTTTTGATTGGTTCTTGATAATCAGCTCTATTTATGACTCTTATAAAACCTTTTTGTAGCATTCAAATTGGATTTGTGTACATATTTCTCCAAACCTTCACACACAGTATTTAATGTATGGAACTATAAAAGAAAGATATCAATGAATTTAGATGGAAGATCTCTTTTGTTTTGTGTAATATTGCCTAAGACATTTTTGCCTTCAAATGATTTATATGTGGTTTCCAACAAAGTTTATGTTGAACAAATAGTGAAAATGGAAAAACATAGCAGGTAAAGCTGGATTACAAACTGGGCAAAGTTAATAAAAAGAAAACAATAAAAAAAAATAAATAAATAAATAAATATATATATATATATTTTATCAGAATCCAGACATAAATACAGGTCTACAATATAAACATAAATAAACTATAAATAAATTAATACAAATTGTGCAGAGAGTATTGTAAATGGATAAAGTGAATGTAAACAAGAATGTAATAAATGTATAATGAGAATAATAAACACAAAGGTGTAAACAGTTTGTAAAACAGCAAGTACAATATATAAAGTGTATAATCAGAATCAGAAATACTTTGTTGATCCTCATGATGAAATTGTGATTCGTTATATTCGATCTGATGTGAAGGATAGAGGATTACAGAAATAGAAATAACACATATGACTATGTAAAATATTAAATATTAATTATTTTAAAATATAAAATATATATAATGTGTTGAGTATGTTAACTGTAAAAATATATTTTAATTATGTGCCTTATGCTAAAATACAGTGCATAAACCTGGTATGTAATGTTAGAATATATACATGATAAAGGATGTATAAAATATACTCATAAGTATAATCATAGCTTATTATTTTAACTAGTACTAAAAATAAACTAAACTAAACTAAAACAAGATGACGAGTATAATTGCTGCGGATTATAACCGAGTGTCCATGAATGCAGCACCACACACAGCACTCCCACAGTCCCTCGCGCTTCCTTTTCCAGCAGCGCCTGTGATCATGGCGGACGTGGTTGCGGAGCAGGTATCGGACCAGAATCCAGTCCCGGACCGGGAGCTGAACGGGGAGGCGGAGGACAGAGAAGAGGCTGACCCCGTGGGAGAGACGGCGAAAAAGAAGAAGAAAAAGAAGAAGAAGAACAAGTCGGCAACGACAGGTGAGGCTGGCCCGAGCAGTTTCTAGCTAACAGGCTAGCACAGCTAATGTTACTTATTAGAGCTAAGTCGGGTTAGCCGCGGTTAGCTAGGACCAAGGCGGAAGTGACCTTCAAAATAAAAGCGGTCAAGTCTTCGCATGTGGGGAAAAGTTTTATTATTCTCTTCTTTGAATTGGGTTTTTAAACAAATTTAAATCAGAATATAATTTCAAAGAAGTTAGAAATTTATATCAATGCATGGGACGAAATGTAGATATATAAAAGATAAATAAATGGGTGTTTTTATATTTTCTTAAGCTGCATTTCATTTTGTCCCAGTAGATTTGGATAAAAATAGCATTAATGACAACAGAGACTTAAAGTATTGGTTTGTTTTCACAACATCAAAAATAAAAAGCACACCTAACTGTCAGCGTATATAAGCATAAAATAATTAAGGATTTTTAATTTGAATTCTTGTATCTATGATGATTTGTTTAATCAATAATTTCAAAGAAACTGAATACATTTCCATTTTACATAAGGATATAAATAGCGTGTCTGAGTGGCGTTTTGAGAAATAATGTCTGTCTTACTTTTTAAAAAATATTTATACATCTTTGTAAATGTATGTATAAATATATTTAATCACATGTAATTTGACTGATTTCTTTTTCGTTTTTTTGTGTTAGAAATTTCAAACTTGGGTCTTGGATTTTTGCTGACCTGAGACTTGATTATCCATTTAGAATAATGTAATCTATTGAATAACTAATATTAGTTTATTTTAGTTTTTTTTAAGATAGGACAGTGCAAATTAATAAATATACATGCTATGAAAATGCCACAGTTAGGCTAAAGGCTATTTTTCATCTGTAGTCCCTTGGCTTTTATGTTACATAAGGCTATCTAAAATACAAGAAAGCTCAAACAATGAATAAAAAAAAATAATAACATCAACAACATAAACATAAAAAACATTTAAAAAACATAAAAAAATATAATAAAAAGTGCATACAGTTTTAAAAACTTCTTTAAACACACCCAAAAAATATTTTAACATAATTTTTTTAGTCACAAGAATGTAATGATCATCAAATGTATGATTCAGTGCTAAGACTTGAGGCAAAGTTGAGTTAAATAAATAATACATATTAAGGTTGGTCAGGTTGCTTGTGCTTTAATTTTTGTCAGTCGTGCCTTATATGCCCTGTATTATTTTTTTAATCATATAATTAAAGAGCTGTTTGAATTGTGACATTTATTTTGAAAGTCACACCGGAAGAGTGTTGTTAAAACACGCTTGGCTTGACGCTGATCCTCATTAGCCATGCGGGTTGAGGGCAGTGTGGATGGTGTTTTCTGTGGCGCCTGTCAGGCCTCGTGAAACTCGCCGGGCTTCAGTCACAGCTCCACACAGGAGCAGTGACATTTAACACAGCTGATAGTAAAAATAAATTCCTGCTCATATCGAGATAAAGCAGTAAAAATCTGCTGATCTAACTGCTCCCTGTAGCTACTGTCCTCCCTGCCGCCTGCACTGAGCCTCAGCCAAGTTCTCCTGTTTCGTAATTCCCGTTTGTCAGAGTTATTATGTAAGGAGAACACCCAAAGGAGAATTTCCTTTAATAAATCAACCACATCAAAACATTACGAACCAATGATCTGCACACACTTATGGGCCAAACACACCAGTATAATATTATCTGTAATACAGAGATATTTTTAAATGTTAATAGCCTACAGAACAAACTCAGGAACATAATTTTGATCATGATAACAATGTGCCCTGTTTACTGCATTTATATGAATGCTTCTGTAAAAATCATTGTTGAGAGAATGAGAATGACACTGGGTTTTTTTGGGGGGGGTTTTGGGTTGCAGTAACAAGTGTTTGGTGCAGAACTGTGGGAAACAAGCTGTGTCAACCACTGTAATGACATAAACTCCACTTTCTGCAGCTGACTCAGCAGCATTCATGCTGATGTTGATGTCAAAAAGTGACTCCTTTAAAACCCTCTTTACACCCATAATGGTTAGTTAGAGCCGCTGCCACTGACAATAAACAATAATTAATGTACAACTATCAAACAGTAGCAGCTCCTCCACAACACACACTATATTGCCCCTTTGTATTTGTGTTCTATTCTCTTCAAGGTTTTTAAAATCATGTACACATTACACGATATCAGAATAGATCCAGTGAATTTATTTTGTGGATCCTGAGTTGGCCATGATGTGACATTAAATACAGTTAGTGTCACAATCCAGTAGCTGCATTCAAAATCTGTACTAATATCCTGCTCAGTAAGCTAAAACCATGCTTGAGAAACCAACAGTTTTTGAATTGCACAGTTTCCAGTGAAATATTGCAGTATGCAAACACTTGACACTTCGCCGCCATAAATATCCCACAGTGCAATGTGGTAGACTTGACACTGTTGATGACAATGGACAGCGAACAAGGCAGCTCTGTAACATTATTACGTAATAAATACTTCTCCAGAGGTGAACGACTTTGGTCATGAGATGGTGACTGGTGTGTGAGTTAGGAAATGCTATATAAAGTATTGTGGTAGGGACGCCATTACACATGGGTACGCAGGCTGTACGATGACAGTGCCGACTGAATTACAGTCTACAATGTACGATGCAATAGCTTCCCACACTGAGTGCGCAGAGATGCTGCACAGGTTATCACTTCTCCAACTGGAAGCACAACATAGAGGTCACATTATTAAATAACCGAAAGTTTTGTGGGCACTATATACTGCTGTGTGTCTGCTAGCTGCTAGGTTGCTCACCTGGCAGCTGCAACCCCGCCGCTATTTCCATCCATGTTTCGTCCTTCTTTACGCGATCCTGGTCAGAGCTGGAGGACACATCATACAGGCAAGGCTTCTGCTGCCACATCTCCACAAGGTTTTCTCTTTGATGGAATCACACGCATTTCTTTCAGCGCGTTTTACTTCCATGGCGAGCGGCTGTCCGTCTGTTTGTTTGGATTTAGCGCAGTACATTATTTTATGCTGCATTTCTATTGGTTTGTTAGTAGACGTAGGTGGTAACAGCAGTCACACAGGGAGATGGTCATCCCAAATTTCTTACAGCGTCGGAATTGTAACCCAGGCTGTCTTTGATCGCAAGACTGGGACAGCAGCCATCCTTGAACCTCTCCTGAACCTTGTGTGCCATAGGACCACCATTTTAGAGCCACGACCAAAGATATCACCCCGTTTCTTTCACGTTGGTCATCTTTGGTCTGGGACAGCCCAAAATCGCTGTGTGTATAGCGGGCTTTAGTCTGAGTGTGACTAGCTAAGAGATGGTACAGCTCTGGTTTTGCCTTTAGCCAGCACTTGACCTTTGTTTTTGAGGATTTAAAATCTGTTATCAGTTTGATTTCAGAGTCGACAACCCTGGATGGAAAAAGCTGACAGTCCAAATTTAGATTTATGATATTATGGTATCTTAAAATTGCTACTTACACTGCTCCTTGTTACTCTGTTACTGTCTTGTCTTTGAATAAATCCAGACAGATATGTGAATGTAAATGGTGATGCTTGAGCCCATACTACCTTATTAATTTAAAACAGTTGAAGTTTACTGTTTTTTAAACCTTATTCACAGGCATTTTATTGAGGATCCAAAATTACTCCTGAAAACAGCGTTAAGCATTATCTGGAGACAAAGATGACCGTGACATAATGTTACACAACAAGTTCGCCTGTGGTTCACACTTTCTAACATCCAGAGTTACTCCTACACACGTGATGAGAAACAAAAACTCCAGAGATTCATGCTTGCACATGCCAGTAGTGCTGCAGAACAGGAAGTGGCGTGGTAATTACAGCTCAGTGTGTCCAAAAAGATGCATACTACTGTTAATGTACATGAAAGTATGTTGAACGATGGTGCACATTTTGGGATGTAGTGTGTGTTATGTGATTTCAGACGCAGCGTGTGTTTCTCCTCTCAGTTATATTTCTGAAAGTCACAAAAGAGCCACTGATTTTGTTTTCGGAGCCGCAGCAATCCCTTAGCTCGCTTTAAGATGATGCCAATGAGTTCCACATACTGAAGCATAAAGATTTTTTTAATTTGAGAGAGCTGGTATCAGATTGGTGCCCAGTATTTTTATTTTTAGCTGTGAGAGATCTGCTCTAAAAGATGATGCTGATATAATAATTAATGTCTGTGCATCTCTTTATAACTGCTTTTGTTCTCCCACTTCGCCCTCTGCTTCCTGCTGCTCGTGCTGATGCAGCAGCTTTTTGGCCGCTGCTAGCTGATCCTTCATTGGTCTGATTGTGTCTACTCGGTGTTGACGATCTTTCTGCCGCTGCAGGCCCTGAGGCTGAGGCTGACGAGGTTGCCGAAGTGACCAAACAGCTGGAGAAGCAGGCGATAGAAGACAAAGAGAAGGAGGAGGATGGCGAGGAAGGTGAGTGTCTTAAACACACATCATCTTCTTACTAAAGCAATGTCGACACATCACACGTGAGCTTTGCACTCAGTTGGTGTTACAGCAGTGTCTTCACTCACACAGATGGAGATGACGGAGAAAACTCGGCAGGGAAAAAGAAGAAGAAGAAAAAGAAGAAGAAAGGACGTAAGTTGACCATATTTTAAGTTTAGTGCCACTAAAAAATAGTCGTAAAGCTCCGTTTGATGCTGCAGTGCTGTGAAGGATCACCTGACTGAGAAAACGACCATCGCCCAGCTGAAGTTTTACTGCGTCAGGTCAGAGTCAGTTTGATGAGGTGTTTTCTTTTTCTCCTCCAGCCAAATCTCAGACCGATCCTCCATCTGTGCCCATCTGTGAGTTATACCCAAGTGGAGTGTTCCCCATCGGACAGGAGTGTGAATACCCCACCTTACAGGATGGGTAGGAAGAGCACACACCCCACACACACACCTACACCTCTACACGTGTTTCTGCTAGTTTTCATATGGTTCATTTAGTCCTGTTCAGATCAAAGATTCATGACAAGACAAGCTGAATGTACACCAATGCGACATAGATGAGACGGTGTATCTTCTCCAAAGCAACAACTCTCTGTACTCAGCGCTCGACAGTGCGAGCGTTTCATTCGCATTTGCAACTAAAAATAGGTGTGTGCGAACTGTAAAAAATATTTAGGGGCACATGTGCGCATAAAAAAGCAGCTGAAGCAGCCTATATTTTTGTCAATAAAAAAATATGATAATCTAACCACAAATGTTGAAGGAACTCCAGCCGCCTTCCCTCTTCCCTCTTCCCCGTGTGACACGGTTATGGGCGGTTTTCCAAGCCACTGTCGGTACAGTGAATATAAGTCCTACTGTCGGCAGCGTGGAAATAAGTCAAAGTGTGGCGGAGGAGACGGACCGGGTTAAGTGGCGGACCTCCGGGGAAGCCTGCTCTGTTCTCCCCGCAGTTAGGGACCGTTCGCCACGGTACCGCTGCTGGGCAGGGTGGAAATAAGTCCTGCAGAGTTTCAGAGGACCTGGAGAATGTTTTAGGATAGTAATAACATTATATAAGATAATCATATTGCAAAGATAATATATATAAGATAATAACATTAAAAACAAAATTAAATTGCAATACTTTTTCAAAACTTGATGATTTTACCTTTCTGTACATTTTGTATACAAATTCATTAAATAATTTTGCTTGTAAATGTCTATTTGCATCACGTTTGTTACGGAAAACACATTATTTGATCAATTTACATTGTGTCCCTAAAGTTCTTTGTGCCTCCTTACTTTTTCAACTTAGGAGCACATGTGCTCCTTGGGAAAAAAGTTAGCGTCAAGCCCTGCTTCTGTTCTGATTTGCAGCTTTTTAGGTTTATTTTGTGGCTGAATATAATTTGTAGCTTCTTAAATTATGAATGAGGATAGTGATAGTGAGACACTGGCTACAGCTGCATTTGTAGTCGCGATGAAAAGGCAAAAACATAAAACGACCTGCGCGCCAGATGGACAGTGCTCATAATAAATACACTGCAATGATTTAAATAACCAGCGCAGATGAATCAGTCAGTGAGTATGTGTGTGTGACCCGCACATATATTGAGCAGCAGCAGTGACCAACCTTCCATCACCGACACACTGTGAGGACGACATATATGTCAGCAGGGACAAAGGGTGGTTGTCAGAGAGTGCAATAACAAGCTGACAGTTTATAACTGACAAGACCAGCGGCCTTTGCTATAAGGTGATTGGCTGTTGAAACAGGTGATGCACCTTAGGTTCTGTAACCAGCTGCTGTCGAGTTGACGAGCGGAGTTGCAGGTGACACCATCAGCCAGCTTGAGTCGAGCTCAGACAGCCAGTTCACACCGCTGCAACTTTTCTCTGCACCGCTCTAAAACAGTTTTGTTTCGTCGTGTATCTTTGATCTGAACCGTTCTTAAACCCTAATCGGTGTTTCTCATATGTTCATTCAGCTGCAGGTGGCACAGCTGTTACATAAAAACCTCCCCATGTGCAGTTAACTTGCTATCTCTACTATCTCTACTATCTCTAGCTTTAATGTGCCCACATGACTGACATGATTTGAGTCATTTTGTCTCTGTGACTCAAAACACACTGAGACGGTGGGGGCGACACTGTAACAAGTTTCGGTTTTGACGTCATTCCTTAAAAACCTCTTAAAAAATTTGGACATGATTTTATGTAGGTGACTTGTATCTGTGTTCTGCTTGTTAACAGCCATCAGTTGTTTGTACGAGCAGAGAGAGTCACAGTATTGATTGAAACACTAGCTGTCAAATGTTACATCTGCCCCTAAGTGCAGGAGCGATTGTAACTGCATGTGGGCTATGGGAGGCTTTTTATTAAACGGAATGTGACATCTACAACTTGTAGTAGTTGTGGTAATTTATTTCGGCCCAAGTTATTAATTTTATAGTCAGAAATTGTCAGCTGATAGTATCCTGCCTGCAGTTTTTCAGAAGTCATCAGTACAAGTTTGAATCTAGCAGTCTGAGATTTAGTTTTAGAGCATGTTACTAAACATGTTACTGGTTGGTATATTGTTTGCATGTGTTCATATTTACATTAAAATAGCGCCCAAAAATTGTGTTTAAATATTCATATTTGCATGTTATTAACAATGGTAGCGATAATGTTGCTGCTGTCTACAGTCCCACACTGTGTGCGTCTGTGCTGATGTACTCATTGACCCTGGTCAGCTGACAATGGCCAGACGAGTCAGGAGAGTTATGTTGTAAAACCAGCGATTGCCTGCAGTGTTAACGTGGTTACTTTCACCACTGACTGTCCCCAATCGTCCGCCTCTCTTCCATCTATAATTGAGGCCCAAAATAAAAACATGTGTTGTTGTTTTTCCTCCCAGTCGCAGTGCAGCGTGGCGTACAACCAACGAGGAGAAGCGGGTGCTGGATAAAGCCAACGAGGAGGTGTGGAACGACTTCAGACAGGCAGCCGAGGCCCACAGACAGGTCCGCCAGCACGTTCGCGGCTTCATGAAACCCGGCATGACCATGATTGAAATCTGGTGAGGATCTGTTTATCACTGCGATCCACTTCATTAGTATTGTTATTTTTATGTACTCATGGCTGTTTGGAACTAGATCAGAGGTTTTTAAACTGTGATGCACCTCCTCATGGGGGATTTAAACTTGTGCGTCACCTGTATGCAGACCCTACGCTGTAGCCTACACCGTTGTGAGCATTTATACTTGTGCAGTGGTGTGTCTGTGTCACTCTGCAGTTACACCTTCAAAACACTAGTCGGCAGCGGGGTTTCTGTGAAGTGCTGTAAAGTTTAGTTGATTCAAAATACACATTAAACACACAAGTACACAAATCAGCTCCACAATAACTCGCAACATTTGCAAACACTTGTCTTTATCTGGACACATTTTCCCCACAAATACAACATGCTAATGTTATTAGCACAAGCCTATAGCATTTTACATTGTATAAATTAGCCTAGCAACTAGCAGAGATTTCCTCTGCTCATATGAAGCCAGGATAAATCACACACAAGACTTAAAGTGCTATTTTTGTGGAGGCTTTATTGNAGGGAAATGGTTTCAGCTGACAGGCTTCGTTTCCACTGAGGGAAATGGTTTCAGCTGACAGAGACAGACTGGAGGTCTGTGTCGCTAGAAAGAAGGTGCTCCTTAAAACGCACGCAAATTTCCTCTGTTGAATAGTACTTTATTTGCACTTTCATCTTCTCATTTTCTCTCATCCCTCCCCTCAGTGAGCGGTTGGAGGACTGTTCTCGTAAGCTGATAAAGGAGGACCGGCTGAACGCTGGCCTGGCCTTCCCCACCGGCTGCTCTCTGAACCATTGTGCTGCCCACTACACTCCCAACGCCGGAGACACCACCGTCCTGCAGTACGACGACGTCTGCAAGATCGACTTCGGCACGCACATCAACGGTACTGCAGGAATTAAGTGCTTCTTCAGCTGCACTTTGTGCTGATGTTGAACAGCGATGCATTCAAGGACCACTCTATAACAATAATGGATAGACAGAGTAGCTGCCACTAAAGATCTACACCTCAGGCAGCTAATGGTTTACATTCATTACTGTGCATAATGAAAATGAATTGTCAGACACTTGAAACTCGGCACTGAAAGGTAATTCATCATCACACTGGACTGTTTGTGTCGGTAATAATTCTCCAAACAAGTTCCAGCTTTGTTGTAAGCGCAGATTGTATACTTATTATGCAACTCAGAGATGTTAAGTTTGATGGCACAACTTTTTTTACTGCACAGATATAAATTGAAATAAGTGGCTGCCTGATGGAAATCAAAATCTCTTTTTCAAGAGTTACTAGTTTCAACACAACATCTAAAAACATAACTCAGCTCAGAACAGATCCACTAAAAGACGTTCTGCTTTCTGCCTGGTGTCTGTTTGCAGGGCGAATCATTGACTGTGCCTTCACTGTCACATTTAATCCAAAGTATGACAAGCTGCTGGAGGCTGTGAGAGACGCCACCAATACTGGAATCAAAGTATGACGAACACAAACACGCTTTACTCTGATGTGTTTTATCTGCGCGCTGTCTGGAGCTCACGACTTCCTGTTTGTTGCAGAACGCCGGCATTGATGTGCGTCTGTGTGATGTTGGAGAGGCGATTCAGGAAGTGATGGAGTCCTACGAGGTCGAGCTTGATGGCAAAACATACCAAGGTGGGTTCTTTTGACCTCACACTGAACAGTAGGAGTGAAGGAGGTAGTTTGGTCTTGTCAATTCATATGTAGAGTTACACATATTTTTTACAAAATATCTTGTTGCTTGTTTATCTCTGACCGTTGTATGTTCTGCTTCAGTGAAGCCAATCCGAAACCTGAACGGCCATTCAATCGGTCAGTACAGAATACATGCTGGTAAGACTGTGCCCATCGTTAAAGGAGGAGAAGCAACGAAAATGGAGGTGAGTTCATCACCAGTTGAGCTCTGCTGGTTTGTCAAAAATACGTAACATGTTTTGAATACTGGAACTCAGATTTTTTGCATTTTAAAGATTTTTAAAGGCCTAAAATCATAAAAATGTGGCTGCATGTAAAACTTTTTAAGGCCTTCAAGTTTTAGGCCTTTTCAGAATCAGCAGTCACCCTGTTACCGATTTTGTTGTTTTCACCGTGCAGGAGGGAGAAGTTTACGCCATTGAGACATTTGGCAGCACAGGTAAAGGTGTGGTGCACGACGACATGGAGTGCTCTCACTACATGAAAAACTTTGACGTCGGCCACGTCCCCATCAGGTAATAATGCATCCCTCTACACAAAACATGCTCCTATTATTTGATGTTAGAATATTCCGGGTCTGATAAAGGAGGAGCTTAAAATCAATTTGAAATGTAACAGGAAGTCCGTGCAGAGCAGCTCAGACTGGCCTGATGTGCTCTGAAATGAACGATATTTGCATCCCCAGTCTAACACGACTTATGTTTACTTCCCTCCTTCCTCTCCAGGCTGCCCAGAGCGAAGCACCTGCTAAACGTTATCAACGAGAACTTTGGCACGTTGGCGTTCTGCCGGCGCTGGCTGGACCGTCTGGGCGAGAGCAAATACCTGATGGCCCTGAAAAACCTGTGCGACCTGGGCATCGTGGACCCCTACCCTCCCCTCTGCGACACCAAGGGCTGCTACACCGCTCAGTTCGAGCACACCATCCTGCTCAGGCCCACCTGCAAGGAGGTGGTGAGCCGGGGAGATGACTACTGACACCCCAACCCCACCCTCGAACAACACCACAGCCCCTCCTCGTCACCACCACACAGCACCCTCGTTAGCTCCTTCAGAGAGGCAGGACACGGTCGTCTCAGAGCAGCTTTGAGGGATGCCAAATGCTACTGTGTTCTCCCCACAATACACCACTCGCAGCTTGCAAGGAAGAAAGACTGGCCTTCTAAGTTTCCTATCATCAACCACAGCTAAGAATTATAAACAAGCCAACACGTTTCTGTCAGGGGAAGCATTGTGGTTCCCTGCAATGCCCCGCAGACCTCATTTTACAACATATTAAACCTTTATTTAAGCTGCTGCTGAATCTAGTGCACCCCCAGTATTCAAAGAGACGGTGAGCATGGGGACCCCCCCCCCCCCCCCCTTATACCTCCCTTTCATTTTCAAAGTTTTCTATGGCTCCACTCTGAGCCTCCAGTACTTTAGTGCTCGAGTTAAATTAAGCACAAATGCTACTGACAGGTGTAAGACGTGGTTCGGCCAATGCATGGCCTGAAACCTCTGCAAACAGACAATTCCTAACATTTAAAAACTCGGGGTGTCGTCATATTAAATCTTCATACAGACACCGTGCATCTGCAGACGTATGTTTGGCTTCTGTCGCAGCGGGAGGGAACTCTGCACTCTGGCCCTCTAGCGACCGTTTCTTTGATATTTGTAAAATATCTTTGAAGTGGTTGCTGCCACTGTTTGTTCCCCAGTTAAAAACGCTTCATTTTGAACTCCCTGAAAATGTTTTTGTATGAAAAGAAAAATAATTAAAATGATTTTGCTCATTGTGTCCTCCTCTGTTTGTGGTCAGTTACAAGAAATCTAATTCCACAGTTACCAGACAGTCTGTAGCAACACTTTTCATGGATTAAGTCATTTTTTTAAGTAACAGAAAGACATTTTCTTTTGAGAGTTGGATAAGAAGCCTCAAAGACTGAAATGTCTGTCCAGAAAATATATTTAAATCTCATTGATGTGGCTTTTGTGTGTTAATCACATGTAGATTTACTTGTGTCAGAATGTAGTGAGGGACGTCCATCACATATTCCCACTCAGATTGTTTTGTAAAACGAACCTGCAAAAAACTACACCTCATTAATTACATATTAAACAAATGCGCAGTATGGGAGAGGTTATTTTTGAAACATAATGGGTTACAAGTTACCCTGCGAAAAACTAATAAGCAACTGTTAAAATAATGGTAATCAAGTAATGGTTAAGGTAATGCAACTTATTACACTTGATTACTTTTGTAACTGGATAATAAAGCTGTACAGTGATAGGCTGTGGCAGAAGACACTATTCCTGCACAGCCCAGAAAGATGCAAAGCAACAGATCTGTCATAGAGAGCACTGGGAAAGTTACTTTTACAATGTAATAGGCTTACTAGTTACCTTGTTAAATATGTACTAAGTAATGTAACGTTTAATTACTTCATCAAAGTAATGTTGCATTATATTTGAGTAGCAACAGAAACAGCAAACCAACCAAAACATAAACTGACAAAAAAGATGATTAAAATTCCACAGAGTAAAGAGAGAGTAGATGAATAAATAAAGTAGAATAAAAATGGACAGAGAAGGTGATTGGCTGCAATCTGCCCTCCCTCCAGGACCTGTCACACACTGAGATTTCATATTTAATTGTTAAAGGGGAACTAATGCTTTTTTCAACCTGGGCCCTATTTTCCGATCTACTTTTGTCTAAATGAGTGACAGGATCTTATCTTACTATATAATGATGAAAACTCTGTGTCTGTGTGTCTGTTCCACGTTTTTCTCCTCACTGACTTGGCCAATCCATGTGAACTTTGGCACAGTGGTAGAGGGTAGCAACCAGAACGGAATTAATTTCTATATAATCTCACTATACTGCAATTAAGAGTATAATAAACACTCAATGTGGACCAGGATCTCAGAAGTTTAGGTCGCTCTGAAGAAATGGGTACCAGGCAGCAAAGGTGACACAAGACAGACTCTTCAGTTGCGTTTCAAAGGTAAAAAAAAATATATTTAATTCTCTTTCAACTGATTTTTCTCTTTTCAAGTGTGTATTCTTTTGTCTTGGAACAATATTCACAGTAACACTGATGTACTCAGCTCAACAGCATGTATCATAAACCAAAAAGAAAACCAGGAATGCACCTGTCAGGTAAGTATAACTATTTTATTTGCATTTTCTTAACTTTAAGTTTTTGCTTGAAATGCTATTTTAGTTCACTGGTATTATTGAGGCACTCGTTAATTTATTTATTCCTATTTTATCTTTTTTTTAATTACACGGCTCTATTAAATGCTGTATTCTGATTGGTCAGTCGCGGCATTCAGAGGTCTGATATTACTGTCTAATCACCGTTGCTATGTAGCCCAGCGTTGCTAGGGACGCTGCCCTGACAACAGTTACTTTTTTATCGGGCTAACGTAGCCGTTACCGCTTCAAAATAATAATTTACAAGATATAAAGATGGAGTATTTTCATGATATAACTTTTAACATATTTGGTGAGCATGAAAATCTTGAGTCATGGTTACTGGCTGAAGATGAGAAGAATGCCGGAGAAGAGGGATGCTCAGAGGCGCACGGAAAAGAGAGGCTATTTTCTTTTCATTTTCTCTTGATTCCCTATAGCTATTGTAGCGCAGATTCAGCCGTTGCCGGCAGTTTTTTTTCCTCTCCTCCCGATTTAATTTATAAATCAATAAAAATCGTATAATTAATCAATATTCTGTCTCAAATTATTTATTTAACTGATAATTAGCCGTGTAATAAGCGGGATAATGTATAATGAGCCGGTGAATACTGGGAAAACAACGCGGAGGGGTTCTATTCCCCTGAAGGGAGCTGAAAAAATTACTCAGAAAAACAGGAAAAATTACACCAAAAAACAAAAAAATAAATAAATTACTCCGAAAAACAGAAAGAATTACTCAGAAAAAACAGGGCTTTTTTATTTGTCAAGTGAATGCAATACACTTCCGTATTTTAACGTTACAATGTTGATTAAATATAAATCGGCGACAATAGCGCTTCCACCGGAAGTGTCTACGTAAACGATTTTATTTTGAAGTTTCTTGCATGCATTTCCCGGCCTGAGACTGGATGCACCGGAAGCGTCTGCAGCCAGACTGTTTTGCACGTCTCGCGAGATTTGAGTTGTTGCAGGAAGTTACCGCTGGAGCGAGCTTTCAAACGCGAGGAGTTTCTTGTCGGGTAGCACACAGAAAGTAGCTGAGTGTTGTAAGTGTAAAAACAACAACAATGCCTCGTCCTTGCGCATATCCCAATTGTAGAAACAAAATGTCGCGCTACAACCCACGGAGCTTTCACAGACTCCCCTATTCTGACATGGAGACCCTGAAGTCGTGGCTAGTTGTGCTACAAATGGATGCTAACACTCCTGTAGCCACACTGCGCCTTGCCGACCATCGGGTCTGCGGTGATCATTTTGACCGGGATGACTACTGCCAGACCAAGAAGACACCCAATCCTAAACTCCTTCGCCTAAAGAAATATGCGGTTCCAAGAGCGGAGGTAATTGAATAATTATTCAAATTGCCTACTTAGCTAGTAGGCTATATAAAGTTTGTTGTCATTGGCGCTGCCTTCACAGCTATAGTGGCTTACGTTAGCTAACTAGCTAGATAGGTACAATAATATTCTGTATGAGTGCTTTTCAAGCTTACACGTGTTTCAGACATGATGACAGACAGTTTGCCTACCTGCTCCCAAGCCCGTCATCCCCCAAGCTTATGTTAGAAATTCAAGTCAACTTTACTTATAGAGCACATTTACAAATAACAACTGTTGACCAAAGTGCTTTCCAGAGACACTCCCCTAATGCCAGGTCTCACTGCTCCCTGCACCAACCCAACAACCTCCTTTACCTTACTTACACAGGGCCAGGTAGAGACAGTGCTGATACTACCTTTCCTAGCACATTCACCATACTCTATTTCACACGCTACATAGCATAACTACAATATAAGCTAAAGTTAAAGGAGATAGAGAAGATAAACTCACAGGCTTTCTCAGCCCAAACAGCACTGCCACCTCTAACAAACCCAGGCTCCGTTTGCGAGCGCCAGGTAGTGACAGTGCCGATACTACCTATCCTAGCACATTCACCATACTCCGATACTCAATTTCACACTCCCATATAAGCTAAAGTTAAAGGAGATAGAGAAGATAAACTCACAGGATCAGCAAACTAGAAAGCAGTGATTTGTCAGTTGATCTGAGGGGACGAGAGGTGGAATAGGGAGTGAGGAGTTCTGAAATATAATCTGGTGCTGGTCCATGCAGTGCTTTAAAAACAAATAGAGAAAAATAAAATAACTCATCTGTTTGATTGTTTGAAACATTGTTTGATTGGTTGTCAAATATTGTGGATATTCTATAGCTGACATTGTTATGCTGTAGGTTTCAGAAGTATCCAGCTCTGTAGCGATGGAGGTGATGGGGCTCCAGAGGGGGTTGAATCACTTGCTGTGTATGGACGTGGATGTTGGTGTTATGACCACAGAGAGATCACCATCCATCGGGAAAGTCATGAGTGATACCGACACCAATATCCACCACAAATTCAACCCCTGGCATGCCTGCAAGAGTAAGTAACATATCTGGAACACCAATACACTTTACGACAAAACCCAGGGTCAATGCACAACTGCTTTTCAATTTGTTGATTTTCTGCATAATGTTATATACATCATCCTAAGTTTAAAGGGGAACTAATGTTTTGTTCAACCTGGGCCCTATTTTCTGATCTACTTTTGTCTAAATGAGTGATAGGATGTTCAATATTTGACATTTCTCCAGTACGAAGCTAGGGCTGACCCGCCTGCAGCCCGTGGGCATGCGCTATATTAAATAATAGGGCACTCAGACAGCTTCAAACAACGTCAAAATACGTCCACTAAAAGTGCATTTTTTTCACACAGATAGGCTCGGATTGTTAGTATAATTATCCGACAACATAATGGAAAGGAGAAATGAACGTCTGTGTTTACCTTTAGCTGGAGTCGGACATGTTTGTTGTGGCAAGTCAAAACACTCACTCAGGGAGGGAAAGTCTGGCTCTGAAATCTCACTTCTCGCGAGATTTGAGTTACCGCTGGAGCGAGCTTCCAAATGCGAGGAGTGAGTCATGGCTGAATTTTTACCTGCCTCTGAAGAAACAGTGCTGATACTACCTTTCCTAGCACATTCACCATACTCTATTTCACACGCTATATAGCATAACTCCAATATAAGCTAAAGTTAAAGGAGATAGAGAAGATAAACTCACAGGCTTTCTCAGCCCAAACAGCACTGCCACCTTCAACAAACCCAATCTCCGCTTATGCGAGCTCCAGGTAGTGACTGTGCCGATACTACCTATCCTAGCACATTCACCATACCCTGTTTCACATGCTACATATCATAACCCCAATTAGGGCTGTGCGATTGACTCTAAATTTCATATTGTGGATTGTCGTTGCTCTAGATTGCCAATACACGATTAAATCGCGGGGCGGGGTTACGTCCTTGGGGGGTTATGGCCTTGGCACGTGTCTTACGTCGATCACGTTATTTTAATATTTTGCATCACATACAAAATACAACATGCTAACGTTATTAGCACAAGCCTATGGCATTTTACATTATATAAATTAGCCTAGCGACTAGCTGAGATTTCCTCTGCTCATATGAAATCACACACAAGACTTAAAATGCTATTTTTTGTGGAGGCTTTATTGTCTTCACAATTTATTGTTTCTTATCTGTGAAATTAAAGTAAATAACAGCTTTGTTTGGCACCACATGATACCATTAGCATTGCAAGATAATGACTGAGGATGTCTTACAGGGGAGGCAACCATTGATCCAGAGAGTCCAGACTTTGTTCCCTCTTTGCTCACTTACCCAAGTGAGAGTCAGTGTATGGAGGCTCCAAAAAAACTGGACAGGTAACCTTCTCCGTTGTTTTGCTGTCATTTTACTGTACCAAATGTTGGTAGTATGTCTTGATTAATATTTCTTGGTCGTTATGTGTTTTGGTTATAGGTTCATTAGGAAGAGAAAGAGAAAGAGAAAGAGAAAGCGGTCTGAAACCATCAGCAACTCCTCTCTGGCTGACACATCGGACTCTATCACTGCAGCTCAGGTGTCTTCCACTGTGGAGCCAACATCAGACTCTCAGCCTCCAGACTGTCAAGAGGAGCTTACTGGTAAGAGTTTGTCGCATGCCTGTGACCCTGGGAATCCTCCTTTTGTGATATTATAGTCACAAATAGCTCCGTAACAACTTACGCAAGCTGCCTGTTGTTTGTACAGTTACCAGAGTGGATTGAGATTGCATCCTTGTCCAGTAATGTGGTGCATCTCATTTAATGGTCAAATGACACAAATGAGACAAGAATTAGCTAGCTGGCCACCCTGCTGTCTCTCCGCCTCTCCCTGCTGCTAGGAGACTATTCACTGGGAGGAGAGCAAACAAAAGCTCTCGAGACAGAGCTTCAGTAGCGATGTAGCAACGCCAGTTCAACAAGCGCAAAACCTATCACCAAGTGTTCTGTCTAACAGCGGGGCTGTTGCTATTCGCACAGCTGAAAGTTCGTCTCCTTGGACTGTCCACCATTTCCTGCTTTCTTGAAATGGATATGACGTCACATTACATTACGTCACTCTGCAATTATTTCGATTCAGGCATTAAAAAAATGTCAAAAGAAAAATTGTTATACTTAAGTGAATCAGTTTTCTTCCACCCCTAGTTTTTACTCTCCTAAGGTCTCATTTATGAACATGTCGTACGCACAAAACGAAGCCTGAAAAAAGTGTATGCCACCCCTCACGCAAATGTTGTGATCTATAAACATAGACTAGAGGGGAGAAACTTTGACCCATGCTTGCGAACATTTTGGAGACAGAAAATTGGTGATGCAGATGGTGAAATGGAAGCCTTATTGTAAAGGTTGTCGAATATTTTTTGATGCATGCTATTTTTGGCTTTTGTCCACATGTACATTTTTAGTATGGAGCCTACGCAATGTTTTATAAATGAGACCCCTGGTGTGTAACTGTGGCCATACTTTTGTTTGTCAGACTGCTCGGTGGCCTTCACTGCGACTGTCTCGGACCACACTGACACCTCAAGCTCCGCACCTCCCGCTGACCCACCTTGCCGCTCAGTTCACACACGTTGGATGGACCTTACACGACAAAATCATGATTATTGCAAGAAGGCCAACGGAAAAGATGTGCACGATAAGACGACTCAGGTTGATGAGTTTGGGTACTTCATTCTTCAAAATGACGCGGATGCTTTGCTCCACACTGGTATACCCTTGGAAACATTTAACATCCTTGTGTCAACACTTGAAGGACATGCTTACAGTGCATTTACGCTGTCTGTGCGAGATCAAGTTCTCATGACACTTATGAAATTAAAGACCAACTGTGAGACAGACGATCTGAGCAGACAGTTTTATGTGTCACAGGGCATGGCTAGCAGGGTAATCTCATATTGGATTGACAAACTGGACCAAGTTTTGCGACCTCTAATTCCATGGCCTCCAAAAGAAACTCTTCAAGCAACCATGCCCGGAGCATTTAAGAGGAACTTTCCGGATACAACATGTATTTTAGAGTTCAGTCAGAGCCGGTTACAAAAACGCAAGAACCCTGATTCGTATAAGACAGTGAAATACCAGGTGGCTGTCGCCCCATGTGGACTAATCATGTTCATCTCTGCAATATATGAAAGGCGATGCAATGACACATTCATAACCAAGAACTCGGGAATATTAGACTTCTTAAAGCCTGGAGATGAGGTCATGGCAGTTCGAGGTGTCACCATAGAAGATTTGCTGTTTGAGAAAGAGGTTAAGTTGGTCGTTCCATCTTTCACGGAAAAAGGTCCAGCTAAGGAACGGGTGAGAGTCAGTAGACGAATAGAACATCAATTTGAAAGAGCAGTCGGACGTTTGAAAATGTATAAAATCATATCACAGGTTGTTCCGAACGCCATGGCCCAGAAAATAAGCAAGATTCTGAGAATATGTGCTGCTCTTGTTAATTTAAGGGAGGATCTCATGCGTGACTCACATTGATTTATCACAGTGGTTCCCAACTGGTCCAGATTTCTCCTGAGGCCCCCATCACACAGAAAGCGTTTTGCAGGTTGAATGCCGCTAGTAAAAAAAGAATGCTTGCTGCAGCTTTTGCAGCACAGGGAAACAGAGATCTGTGTGGGTACATGAGACCCTAAAAAGAGGGTGGATCATGGGGAGTACCACCAGTTGGTCCAGGAGCTTCTCCTCCATGATGGCTGTTTCCAGGCATATTTTAGGATGACTCAGGGGCAGTTTGACAACCTGCTGTCTATC
>NC_065528.1:28389790-28395843 GCF_006386435.1 Epinephelus moara | reverse complement strand
CAATGGAAGAAAAGCTGAGATGACTTGGAGCACTTTTCCGCTATGAGTTGAAGTTTTTTCAAGTCGAGGACTTCGGAGCTCTCCAGCAAAAAACGCCAAAAAGCTTCATTCTCATTAAAAACAATCACAAAAAGCCGCCTCCAGCTGCTAAAACACTTTCTGTGTGATCGGGGCCTGAGTCATTAGTTCAAGGTCCACGCAGTTTAATACATTCAGCATCATACTTGTGTTTGGCCATGTTGTCGAGCTAGTTTGCTGTCTCTGTTAGGTAACTGTCCCTTTGTCAGTCACTCTACAGCACATAAAAGCTCTGTGCCAGAAATTCACTGTATTTAAAAATATATTGTGTTTTTACAAACGTGACACGTTTCAGAGTCACTTTGGGTCCATTCAGAATGGACCCATGACCCACCTTTGGACTGCGACCAACCAGCTGGGAACCACTGACTTTGCAACCTTTGCAATGTGTCGGTCAAATCACCAGTACTGCCCTCTTCCACATAAAAAACATAGCTTGTCTCCGCCCATCACTCTCCCCCACCGCTGCTGAAACTCATCCATGCCTTCATCTCATCCAGAATTGACTACTGTAACAGCATTCTGTATAGTGCATCATCCAAACTCCTAAATAAATTCCAGTACATCCAGAACTCTGCTGCCTGTCTGCTCACCCATTCCCACTGGCTTCCTGTCCCACAACGCATCCAATTCAAAGTCCTTCTCCTCACTCATAAAGTCCCCTCCTACCTCACTGACCTGCTCCACCGCCACACTCCTTCCCATAGCCTCCTCTCCTCTGATGCCAACCACCTGACTCCTTTTGAAAAGATGAGTTTTGAGTAGTGAATGATGTCGTGTGTATTTTAGTGTAGTCTATTTTATGATCATTTTTAACCTATGTAAAGTGTCTTTGAGTACCATGAGAAGTGCTCTATAAATAAATGTATTATTATTGTTATTATCAGTACTGCCAAGTTTGACCACAGTTCACGAGCAGTGATTGACAACTGCATTAGAAACTCCCCTGCTCTGCTCTGGTCATCTGTCACATACAGTGCATCCAGAAAGTATTCACAGCGCTTCACTTTTTCCACATTTTGTTATGTTTCAGCCTTATTCCAAAAAGTTTTTTTGAGATTTTTGCAAAGTTATTAAAAATAAAAAACTAAGAAATCACATGTACCTAAGTATTCACAGCCTTTGCTCAGTACTTTGTTGATGCACCTTTGGCAGCAATTACAGCCTCAAGTCTTTTTGAATATGATGCCACAAGCTTGGCACACCTATCTTTGGGCAGTTTTGCCCATTCCTCTTTGCAGCACCTCTCAAGCTCCATCAGGTTGGATGGGAAGCGTCGGTTCACAGCCATTTTCAGATCTCTCCAGAGATGTTCAATCGGATTCAAGTCTGGGCTGTGGCTGGGCCACTCAAGGACATTCACAGAGTTGTCCTGAAGCCACTCCTTTGATATCTCGTCTGTGTGCTTAGGGTCGTCGTCCTGCTGAAAGATGAACTGTCTCTGTACATTGCTGCATTCATCTTTCCCTCTATCCTGACTAGTCTCCCAGTTCCTGCCGCTGAAAAACATCCCCACAGCATGATGCTGCCACCACCATGCTTCACTGTAGGGATGGTATTGGCCTGGTGATGAGCGGTGCCTGGTTTCCTCCAAACATGACGCCTGGCATTCACGCCAAAGAGTTCAATCTTTGTCTCATCAGACCAGAGAATTTTGTTTCTCATGGTCTGAGAGTCCTTCAGGTGCATTTTGGCAAACCCCAGGTGGGCTGCCATGTGCTTTTTACTAAGGGGTGGCTTCCGTCTGGCCACTCTACCATACAGGCCTGATTGGTGGATTGCTGCAGAGATGGTTGTCCTTCTGGAAGGTTCTCCTCTCTCCACAGAGGAGCGCTGGAGCTCTGACAGAGTGACCATCAGGTTCTTGGTCACCTCCCTGACTAAGGCCCTTCTCTCCCGATCGCTCAGTTTAGACGGCCGGCCAGCTCTAGGAAGAGTCCTGGTGGTTTCGAAATTCTTCCATTTACGGATGATGGAGGCCACTGTGGGACCTTCAAAGCAGCAGAAATTTTTCTGTACCTTTCCCCAGATATGTGCCTCGAGACAATCCTGTCTCGGAGGTCTACAGATAATTCCTTTGACTTCATGCTTGGTTTGTGCTCTGACATGCACTGTCAACTGTGGGACCTTATATAAACAGGTGTGTGCCTTTCCAAATCATGTCCAATCAACTGAATTTACCACAAGTGGACTCCAGTTAAGTAGAAACATCTCAAGGATGATCAGTGGACACAGGATGCACCTGAGCTCAATTTTGAGCTTCATGGCAAAGGCTGTGATCACAGCATGTGATTTCTTAGTTTTTATTTTTAATAACTTTGTAAAAATCTGGGGTGTTGTGTGTAGAATTTTGAGGATAAAAATGAATATAATCCATTTTGGAATAAGGCTGAAACATAACAAAATGTGGAAAAAGTGAAGCACTGTGAATACTTTCCGGATGCACTGTATATTTCAGTGGACAGATTGACAGTTTCAGCAAATATTACGAAGTTATTTTTATAAAAATTACCAACTGTAGCTGTAAAAAAGGCTGTTATTATTAGTTACAATTTGTGATTTTGGGCTACATACCATAAAACTAGCCTGGTGTGGCTACACATTTTAACAAATAAATGCCTGTCTCCATCAGAGGCCTTGATTACTTTGTAAATTATTCATATTCATTTTGTTTGTAAGGGTCCTCAGATCAAAATAATCAAAAGGGTTTTTCATAAGAATTAATCCAAGTTGTGAGTGTTGTTTTAACAGGATGAAGTGGTGTTGTGTCGGTATGCCAAGTGCCGCAATCCTCGAGTGCCGTAACTTACTCCCTGTGATGAGCTGTCAGAGCTAGAACTAACGAATGATTCATAACTGATATATTATCTGAAGCCTTATTTTTAAACAAGTAATATGTATACTGGTTTATTTAAGATATTACCCAAAAATAAAAAGTAAAAGAAAAACAAACAAGAAAATTACCTGAAAATAAGGAAAAAAAGAAAAGTAAAAAAACAAGAATAATTACCTGAAATTAAGCAAAAAGGAAAAGTAAAAAATTAAATAACAAAATAAAGCAAAAACCAAAAGCAAACAAGAAATAGCCTGAAAATAAGCAAAAAAGAGAAGTAAAAAGCTAAAAACTTATCTTAAACTTAAACTGACTACCTGAAAAACATTGCTAAAAATGAAATATATATTTTCTGTAGCATAATTTGAAATCAACATTTCTGTAGTTTTTTTTCTAATTTTCTAATAACACTTTTATAATAATTAAAAATATAAAAAAGTACCTCCCCCCATGTTTTTCATAGAAAACAATGTCAACCCAGGTTTAATAAACTATTTTATTTTATTTCCCAGTCTTTGCTGAGTTTTGTGTGAAAGGTTTTAAAGGCATAGGGACATAGGCCCTTTGAGTTCAGTGGTGTAAGCAATTAATAGCCCAGGCTGTTAGCTTAAATTTTACGGTAAATAAAGTTGACCTAGCTTCATGTACAAAACTGGAACAAGCAAGACACGGGCATCTTTTGTAGAAAAATGAAAAAATATTCTCATTTATTGAGGTAATTTTCTCTAGAAAAAACTGAGGTAACAATTTGCATAGTATAACTTCCATAAATTTACACACACACATACACACATCCATGGAGTAGTAACCAAAACAAATGCCAACAATGTGTCACGTCGTCTGACAATGAAGGAAAGACAATATGAAGTGTGCTTTGAATTCCCCTCTGATGAGAGGGGACACGGCTGAGGTGGAGAATACCTTTTTTTTCCTTAATACAATTTTCTCCAGTATGGAGATAAATATCACAATCTGTATACACTGCAGGAATCTGGATATTGTTCTGAACATTATAGTAAATTAAATACAGTATGCACACACACCTACGCACTGGTGGGAGAACAGTCATACCTGCTGGTGGTGGTGTTGATCAGCGGTTGTATAAAAACTTTAAAAAACAGTCAATGGCCTCTTTTCTAAAACCTCTGAGAAGGACTGTATAAAAATACATTCATAATCTAAATGCTGGTCTGGGTGGGCCTGCAGCTGTGCAGATTCCAACTTTGCTGAACTGATATGAGCTATAAAAATATACTCTCAACAAAAGGGCACTTCTCTAGAACACTAGTGTGGTTCGGGGATGGTTCGCACTCTGAAGACAATTACATTCTGGAGCAGAGAGGTGGCAACATTTAGCCAAAAAATAAAAAACAACCCATCCCTTTGGAAACTTTTTTTCCCCTCCAGTGACAGAGGGAGAAAAAAAAATAAAAAAAAGCACCCAGCAAATGTTGAACCGTTTTGGAAATGCTGAGAGGTTTTTCCATACACTTCCCCCAAGGCTTTGGCTTGAGGTCTGCCAATGTTTCCTGACAGACCCAGGAGTACTTCAGAGTGAAAAATAAACTTCCTGCCCTGCTTGTGTACAGATCTTCAACTATAAACCCAGTAAAAATACTATGCTGATAGCCTATTCTGTAGAAATTAGTGCATCTCTGGCAGGAAACACAGCCATCTTTGATAGCATCCATTAAAACTTTACCTGTCTACAACACAGGGAGGCCATTTTATAGCGAGTGAATGACATTTTACAACCCTACATCCAGTTCTGTGACGTCTATCTAAAGTGACTGAGACATTTCAGCTGATTTTAAACAAAACGAACAGCATTTACAATCAACAAAGCCACCAAACGCAGGTAGGCAGACACGTGAATACACCTGTATGACCTGTAAGAAGACACTTGAGTCTGTTGGCTGCTACTGAGACACACCTTGGCTGATACTCTTCTTTATAAAATACACCTGTACACAAATCACAAACATGATCACCATCTTTTAAAAATACCTACATATAAACACCATATACAAGAAGTTCACAAAGCAGAACCAGGTTTTAAAAAGGAGTCCTTTCTCTCTTTTTTTTCCTTATTTAGAAAAATAGACTAGAAACACCCATCCTCCCAGGATATAAATGCCCAAAGAAAGAGAGGGAAGAGAGAAAGAGCGATAGGTGGGGCTGTGCTGATATCGTCTCGCTGAGTGGTCAGGCTGCAGCGGAGGAGGAGGATGAGGATGAGGAGGGGGATTGTGGTCCTATAGCGGCCGGTCTTTGTCCTGAGTTACTCGCTGTGTGTAGAAGAGGATGTAGGCCTGAGCACGACAGACCTCCTCCACCGAACACACATTCAGCTTAGAGTCATTACAGTGAACCCAGAAGCCTGCAGGAGAAAACAAGGACAAATTATTTAACATGAGGACAGCTGGAGCACTCAAAGAAGCAACAACAAACCACTCTGAATAAGTGAATTACATTGCTTAAAAGGCCACTCCACCAAATAAACACGTGAAGATCAGTTTAGACATCATGAGGAGTACAGTGTTTCCCCCAAAGACTTTTTCCCAGCAGTGATGCTGGTGTGCGTAAGGTGGAATTTATACTTCTGCGCTGAATCGACGCTGTAGGCTCTGCGTCAACATGAAGCCTACGCCATAGCCTGACGTGCACCTCCCCAGAAATGTAACTACACGTCACAATGACGCAAACCTCCTGTCTATTTCTGTAAGCTGAAACCATTTCCCTCAGTGGAAACAAAGCTTTCATTTACTTTAATTTCACAGATAAGAAACAATAAATTGTGAAGACAATAAAGCCTCCACAAAAATAGCATTTTAAGTCTTGTGTGTGATTTATCCTGGCTTCATATGAGCAGAGGAAATCTCCACTAGCCGCTAGGCTGATTTATACAATGTAAAATGCCATAGGCTTGTGCTAATAACGTTAGCATGTTATTTTTGTTTGGAAATATTGTTTAGTATAAGACACTTGTGTCAGTGAACCTTGTGAGTTGTAATGGAGCTGAATTTTGTAACGTTACCTTTCTTAAATGTTGCTGTTGTCCCTGGCTTCATATGAGAAAAGGAAAAGATTGCGGCCTACTAGGTTAATTTATACAATGTAAAATGCCATAGGCTTGTGCTAA
>NC_065528.1:28321572-28389771 GCF_006386435.1 Epinephelus moara | reverse complement strand
CTTGTGCTAAAAACATTAGCATGTTGTATTTGTGGGGAAAATGTGTCCAGATAAAGACAAGTGTTTGTCTGTGAATGCTGTGAGTTATAGTGAAGCTGATTTGTCTCTAGTAAGCCATGTTTAATGTGTGTTTAATGTGTGTTTTGAATCAACTAAACTTTACAGCACTTCACAGAAATCCTGCCACTGACTAGTGTTATGGAGGTGTAACTGCAGAGTGACACAGACACACCACTGCACAAGTATAAATGCTCACAACGGCGTATAAATCCTGCTCAAGTTTTAATCTGCACCACTGGAGGATATTTAGCACGTCCGTGTTGCTGACACAAGAAAGGCTTCAGACACATATTTGTACACAGTTATAAATGTTGTATCACCTTTAATAAAACGCTTCAAGATTTGTGCCTCTCCTCCTCCTCTCACTTTGCTACATTCTTTCCTGTCTCACCTGTCGTCCTGTCTAATAATTGAATGCAAAAAATAAAAGGGATGCAGTGATTTATCAGCAAACAATGGTAATGGCTGATATCCACCCACACAACTGTACTGTACTGTACTGTACCACCTAACTGTACTTCATGGATTATAAGACAGAGCTGAGTTGGTTATCATTGTATTTGTTTATACATAATCGAACTAGCCGCTTGAACACATCTGAGCTCTTGACTCACCTCCTTCTGTGTTGTAGCAGTAGGAGGTGTAGTGGCCAGAGCCGAAGCCCTTCCCATGATGCATCACCACAGCTGAGAGGTCGTAGAGGAAGTGCTTGGGACGCGGCGAGCCTGCTGAGCTGGGGCTGCTGGGGCTCGAGCAGGGCACACCTTTGGGCGAGGGCTCTAGGCAGCAGTAGGGCTCCATGTTGAGAAGCTGGTCGAAGCTGACGTGGACTCCGATCTTCTCCCGATGGTTCCGCCCAGACCACCTGAGGACCAATCACAGGACAGAAAACAGGTCAGCCACTGAGCCAATATTACACTATTACATAGAAGCCTTTAATTAATACTGTCAGCTTTAATGTAGCTCATAGTTTACACAGATTTTCCCTTGTGTGCATGTCCTTGCGCTTTACTTTTACAACTGGAAAGTGAATTTCTTGTTTACATTTTGGGACTGATATATCTCAAATAAAACAAACAGAATTGAATTGGCGACAGACATTGGCCGACTGTGGTGTAACATCACTATACCTGAAGCGTTTGAGGTGAAGCCGCAGGACCTGAGGCAGTTTGTGGACCATCAGCTGTTTTTGTGCTTCAGTCAGGAGGACTGGTTTGGAAGAGCTCCGCCGTCGAGCAGCTGCAAATAAGAGAAGAGGGTAAACACGCTATACGAACGTTACGTCAACCAGCTTTGCTGCATTCTTGTGACCAGTGGCTACACGCACTGGAATTGGCTCGGGACATCTGTAAGTATCACATAACTTTAATTCAGCTCCTTTCACTGAGATTATGACTTTCACAGCTGTAAAGTGTAATTTGGGACAAATGTGTAAATATTTTCGGTGACAGCAAATTTCCAATGTGGATATTATCCGAAAAAGAGACAGTATTAACCTCCTAACTCTCTCGCTGCCACTGGTATGATTCAGTGTTAGTTTAATTAATGAAGATTATGACTAATAAATGTATGTGTGTGCTGTTGACAGGAGCGCAACATGTACACCAGCAGTGATTGACACTGTGATTGTTTTTACTCAAGCGTGGTGGATCCTTGCACATGACATTAGGAGCACTAGGAGGAGCTGCAGGAGCTGTCTCCTTCAGGATATAGTGACAGTTTCAGCAAATATGACAAAAACTTTTTCTTGTAAAAGCTGCCCACTGAACCACGACACAATTCAGCAAAAAGCAGGGCTGCACAATGTGTTGTTTTTTTAATCACCACAAATCCAACTTGGCAATTAACAAATCTTGACAACTGCCATTCTGCACTTTGAATATATTAACAACATACTCAATTACATCGACGTCTCTGTGGGTGCTATTTTGTCTGATTTGCGTCACGCTGTTTACTCTGCTGCCAATCAGACGGAGCCCTCGCAGTCAGGTATCAGTCTAAATCTAATCTGTATGCATGCGAGTGAGGTTTATTTGATCACTGCTGCTGTGCCACTCTCTGCACCATTGAAAGAGGAAAGTATGACAAAATGAAGGCAGGCCCAAGTGCAAATGCCACAGAGCAACTGGTGCTAGAAAAAAACAACAGCTATCTTGCAATATTTTGGACACAGGAGAAACCTGGCACGAGCACAGGTATTGCACAAGCCTGAGTCAAGAACTGAGTACACTTATCGCAAGTAATATTGTCACCGCAACAGTGGACGTTACCATACAGGGCTCTAGACTGTGATCATTTTATGTCTCTGCTAACAGTGACAGAGTGACAGCTGACTCATATAAACAGGATCCGGCGCAGGTTTAGTGTGAATCAACAGGTCTGCATTACATAGGCCTCTCAGGTGTATGAAATGTCTGTATCCTCACTGTGCTGTATTTTTATCAGCTACGATCACATCACAAGATCTGATCTCTCACCATATCCAGGCAACTTCTCACTTCTCTTCCTATCCTTGCTGTTTACATACTCACACAACGGACGGTGTATGATTACACCCAGTATCTACTGTTACTAACGGCAGAACGTTACCAGCAGAACCACCAGGTGTTTGAGGATTGTGATGTTTAAAACAACTTCACTAATATCTGCTGCCTTATATTCGACACAGCTTTGCTCGTTCAACGGAGCAGCTCCAGTCTGTGTTCAACTTTGCCTGTTAGAAGCCCAGCAGCCTTCAGAGTTAAAACTATAGCCCCTTTTACACTGCCAGATTTTCCGCGAATGTCGGGCTGTTTTGCCGGATAGCTGCGAGCGTTTAGACACACAGAGCTGGACTGGCGAGTTAATACGAGGTGCCTAATTTTCCGCCTTGTAGGGTAGTCATATTGGCGGAACCCTTTTGGTTTAAACAGAACGAGGCGCCCTTCCGCCATGGGAGGAACTGTTGATGACGCCGCATGTGCGACCCACTGGCGATGGATATACAGCTGATAGCAGGAATTAGCGAGCAGCTAGTAGCAAGAGGGAAACGCAAACCTGACAGACACTGTAAAGATGAGCAACTGGGGAGACAAGGAATTGCGCGCCCTCCTTGTCCTCACAAACAAAGAGGCTATTAACCCTCAGATGACGGGGACGGTGAGGAACCGGCCGACTTATGAGAGAATCGCCGAAGGACTGATTATGTCACACGCTGAGCTACACGTTTTGTTACTTGCTCACGCCCCCCATTGCCCCAAAAAAGGCGCATTCTGTATAATCACAAGTAGGTAGGTGGCAATTTTCTGCACTCCCCAATTTTGTTTTTTTAACTGCCAATGCTGAAAAAAGACTGATTGGGCTTTCCTGCAAATTTGCACAACTCCTGATTAAAAAGGGCTATAGACACAGACAACCATTCACACTCACGGGCAATTTAGAGTCACCAATTAACCTGCATGTCTTTGGACTGTGGGAGGAAGCTGGAGTACCTGGAGAAAAGCCACGCTGACACGGGGAGAACATGCAAACTCTGCACAGAGGGGCTCCCCTGCCCTTGATTCGAACCGGTAACCCTCTTGCTGTGAGGCGACAGTACTAATCACTGCACCACCGTGCATTATAATTATTATAGTAATGAAAAAAGGGCGCGATCAAATCATGTGCGGATATCACCCACTGAGGAAGTTGGTAGCATCAGTGCTTACAGTGGAAAAGTTAGCGTGGAGCCTGGCATATTTTCCTCATATCGTGCAGCCCTAGCAGAAAGCCCACAACTGTACTAAATCAGAAAACCTCCATTTAAATTACATTTAACCAGCATGGCTTTTTCAGGATTCCAGACAAGTATGAACATGTCTTTTAAAAGAACATCCAACATTTTAGGATGATTTGCCATGTCACACAGTGTTAACTTCAACCTTTATTCACAAGAAAAACAAATTCAGGACATCTTGGGACAAGCTTAATACAAAAAGTGGAGTTGGACAGGGAACAGAGAAGACAGACGCAGCCACAGCCTGGATTTGATGTTTATATTGAGTGTTAATGTGTTAATATCAGTGTCAAGCATCTGAGTTAAAAGATGAAGTGTGTGTGTGTGTTTACATGATTTAAACTCACAGTTACACTGCTCACAGGCGTAGATGTTTCCCTCCAGCGCTTCAGTCTCTGTGAACTTGGCCAGCATTTCCGTCAGATGGCACGAAGCCTGAGCAGCCGACTCCCTGCTATTACTGTGATACCGCTCGGGGAACTCCAGAGACAGATCCCAGAATGGCTCCACAGTGTTGGAGCGATGGTCGCAGGCCAGGCATGTCACCTGCATATCAGAGCGGGGGGAGATAGAAACATGAGGAGGGTAGTGATAAATTATACGTACGATCTAATAACATTCTAATTGTTATAACTGCCCTGACCATCCTGCGTGTCTGTCTATTTACACTGCATCAACAATATAAACAATAAATGTGATGCAAAGCCACGAGGCTGAGATCCCCAGAACCCGTACAGACACACAGCTCTCTATTCAGCCACAGCAGGTGTCTCAGTGTGTGCTCAGCCTGCACAAGTAGACACTAATCTCTTGTCCTCATACTAACTCTCTACACTCCCCACGTTTCTCTTCCATCAGTTACTTGAAGCGATGCTGAGCTTCGGCGGTGTCTAAATACCGTCTATATCTAAATACTGTCATCAGCTGATCATATGTCAGTAAGTGCTAAAGCAGGTCTGACAATCTAAGCACATACCACACAACAGAGTACATTATTTACACTAAGAAGTGAGTCCTTTTACTTGGAAATATTTGCGTGATATGAGCCTGCAATTTCAATTTAAACTTGAGCTTAAACAACATACAAAGGGGGTAATTCAGTTGTATTTCTACAAGTGTATGGGCTTTAATTGAGGTGTAGTTCATCAAGCAATTACAGTGAATAGAACACCTCATTAACAACTCAAGTGAATGTGCATTATTCAAAGGTTTTGACAATATTTAAAGGAATAATATGCAGGATTTTCAGTAATAATTTGTAAACATGTTTGCCAGTGAAAGTAAAAGCCAACCCTAGACTCACTCTCGTTTGGGGTTTTGTCTTGCTATACTTTTGATTTTTGGCACTGTGTCCCTTGAATGTGTGCGGCTTATGTTCTGGAAGGTAGTCACACCCTTATTATAAAGCTCCGGCCTCAACTGAGAGCTGTGGGGTTACATGCCTATAAATGTCCCGAACATAGAAAATAAGGACGTGGGGCAGAATCTCTGCAGACAAATACACTGCCATACACTTCTACTGTGTCATGAGTGACGATTGAGTCTATACAATGCTTTTTAGGAAACTCTGCATGGTATATATTCAAACTATAATAATGGCCAGAAAGGTTAGTCAGGATTGGACTGCAGCTTTAGTTAGGAATATCAAAAAAGACTGTTTAAAATGCCCATCACTGCTTCCAAAAGCTTCAGGTGACTACAACCAACAGCCCAAAATAAAACTGTATTCAGTTTAGAATGATAAATGACAAATAAATGCAGTACATCCTCACAGTGGAGAACTAGAAACCAGACAATACTTATTATTTTGTCACTATTTTTGCAGGAAAAATGACTGAATCAGTTAGTGGCAGATTATTTTTATGGCGACTGACAAATCGTTCAGTGCTGTTTTAACGTGGTTCAAGTTTGAAAGAAAAACCCTCACCACCTCAACCTTAAAAATATACTCCAAATGTAAGATTAATGTCAGAGCTGGAAGCTTAACCTCTACTTAAGGCTTTAAAGTGACAGATCAATCCATCAAGGCCAACTGAATCTAACTTATAAATTAGTAACAAGAGTTCAGTCAGAGCTGATGATGGCTGTGGAATTATCAATGAAGATCTGAGTGGGTTCATGAGTGCAGGGTTCACAGTGAGTGAGTCAGATGAAGCCTGTGCCCACTGCTGAGTTAGCCGATGGTTCAGTGAAGGTGATTGCAGGTGTGTGTGTTTGTGTGAATGTGTGTGTTTCATACCTGGCTGAGGAGCTGGCCATGAAAGATGGTGTTGACCACACTGAGCACCTGCTTGATGAGTCGTTTCTGAGGGACTCCCGCAGTGGTCGTGTGCTTGCCGGTGCTCTCCAGCTCGTGCTGCACTTTGTCCAACAGCTCGCACAGGAACTCCTGAGCGTCCTGCTGAGCGTAGCCCCTGAACGCCGGGATCAGCTGCCACACCGAGTGGAGCATGGCAAAAGGTGATACCAGCGCCCACTTGCCAGACCACATCACCTGGAACAAGGTGTGCAGCTCGTGGCAGAGAGAGATGTGCTTTGAGCTCGGCTCTTTGGGTTGTATCAGCTCCATGCTACGGGCCCGGGAGGCCCCGCCACTCAGCCCTGCCCCAGAGCCTGAGCTGGCCTGGAATCCCTTCCTTTGGGTCAGGGGTGTCTGGGACGAGGCCTTCCCTGCCAGTTGGCCGTGGACGGCAGATGCCAGTAGCTCCAGTGCCTGGGTGAGATCCAGGCGCAGAAAGCACTCCCTGAAGACATGAAGGTGGCTCAGCACCTGCAGGATGGAGTTCATATAACAGGTGTTACCTAAATTCCTCAGACCCGTCACTCCAGGAGTAACCGTAGGGCGCCTTTTAAAAGGTGAGCCACCCTGTTTGGTATTCTGCTTGCGGCGAACAGGTGTTTGGGCAGAATGGGGGGTTGCTGAGGGTGTTTTGGGCTTGGATTTGGTGGTAGAAGAACGGCTCCGGGGTTTAGGAGGTGGTTGGACCTTTTTCGTCCGTCCACTTCTCTTGGGAGTGGCAGTGGCAGTGGCAGGGCTACGAGTCCTCGGCCTGCGGGTGAGAGGAGGGGGCACAGGGCTTTTTGTCTTGTTGCGTGACCTCCGAGACGGTGTCGTTGCTGCAGCATCTGCAACTCTCTGGCTCTTCTTACGTAACCGGCGACTCTTCCTGAGAGGGGCATTCTCCAGCTCCTCCTGTAGCTGCCTCTTTAGAGCCCGCCTCCTCTCCCTTGCCTCCCTTTTCTGCTCCTCCTCCTCCTCCCTCTGTCTCTCTTCTTCCTCTCTCTTCTTTCCGCATTCAGTCAATGAAAACCAGAAGCGAAAGACACGTCCCATAAGCGCCCGGCGACGATGCCAAAGCGCAGTAAACATCCTGTCCTCGTCTCTAAGCTGCAGCTCCCGGGCACCACATGGCATGATGGCTTCGACGGCAGCACTCGCAGAGCGCAGGGTGCGCCCACTGCGGGTAGTAACCTCATAGCGCTGGCTCTGGATGGCGCTGAGCGTACTACGAAGCAGCTTCAGGTCTCCTGTGGCGTTATCATTCAGGACATAGTCATCACACAGATAACAAAAAACGTAAAGTTCATTAACCTCCATAGCCAATGGGTGGTGCTGCTGCTGGAAGTGCTGCAGAGCATGTTCCTCGATGTAGCGCCCGCACGCCACATGAGCACAGCCCAGGCAGGCCCATATTGACTCGCTGGTGTTGCAGTCCACGCAGTGCCACTTCTGTGGGTTGAGGATGGAGTGGTCTGGGGCCAGCCGCAGCCGCCCCACATGCTTACACCTGTCCATTACACACGCCTGCCTGCCGAGCTGGCTGGCTGGCTGTGTCAGTCAATAACTGACCGGCTGCGTGTGAGTCTGTATGTGTATGTGTTTCAGCGTTTCACACTGGCTTCATATCACCATGGTGACCATGGCGAGCTGAGAAATGGTACCCTCCCAGGGCATCGTGGCTTCTAGAAGGGAGAGAGAACAGATGTGGTTAGTCAAGATGAATAGAAGGAATTTAAAGCAGGTGTTTTGTCCTTTACAACAGAGGGAATTTGATCCAAAACTTAGAATAATTAATGTATCGTCCGTATTTGTTATTATGTCGCTGTATTGTTTGACCATCTACCTCTAGAGACCAAACATCTAGCTGTATTTTTTACCATTATGACATTCTGTTCACTTCCTGTAAACACACAACAAAATTATAATCTCAACGTCATTACATCTAACCTCCAGTGACTCTGTTTTATGAGGCTATAGCTACACACAGTAAACTGCCAGATGGCGAGCAGGCTTCAACATTTCCTCACAGAAACATGGGCCAACAGTAACTAGTTGATAAACAGTGTTGAGTGTTGCCAGGCACTGAAACACAGAAAGGTGTGTAAGTTAACGTGGGCTGTTGAACCTATATGTGAAACCATCGACCAGACAAACCTTTGAGCTTTTCCTGATAGTAACTGAGATACAAAAGCAGACGCAGCAAGAGTAGTCAGGGTGACTCACAGCGATATGAAAATATATTACTCTATCAAAATTTTCTAACGTAATGGAGAGCTGATAAGCAGTACAGGAGCTCCAGATGAAATCCCAGTGTTATTTAAGCTTCTGGCAGTGGGAGAGTGGTCCAAAAACACAGATCAAACAATTTGGTTTTAAGACGATAAAACTCAAAACCCAGCAGTCAGTCACCACTCAACCTTTTCACACCTCTGGCGGCTGGTGTGCCTCGGCTGAGAAAATGGGGGATCCTTGAGTAGGCTATCAACACCCCCCAACCACTGTGGTCAAAGAAGTAAGATTATCCAACAAAAAGGGGGGCTGAGCTTGCAAGGTGGTGTACCCTTTGTCTGCGTACAGGACTACCTTTGCTGGGGAAAACAGGGAAAGAAAATGGCATAGGTAGCACAGACGGAAAGGGCAGACCGGAACATGGGAGACATGGGAGGGCAAAGTTTCTAACTTCAGCAATGTCTGGTTTCTTTCTACTGTATTGTCCCTTCATTCCATTAGGCACTTTAAAAAAGCAAAACAAGCCTGTTTGAAGGCGTTTAGGGCAACGTAGGCGTTTGTTTACCTGCTATAATGTAGGAGTGGGTGTATATTTATTCAGTAAATGTTCATCAGATTGTGCTGCCATGAGTGTGTGCAGCCGCTGTGATATAAATAAAATCTCAGTGCTGTCAGGGATCCAAGACAGACCCTGTTGAGTTGATAACTAACCTTGGGTCTTTCTCAGATTGCCAAATCATAGAGCATGAAATCCTCTCGGGTTGATTGCTCATATGGCATGATGATCAGCAGTAAACGTGCAGAATAACGTGGCAATGTGCTGTCATTGTAATCAGTAACTTCAATGTCTGATTATCAACACTGTAGATTAGAGCAATCACCATGTAACTTCATGAGTAAAGTCGCCGGCTTGATGTGTATACAGTGACGAGTGAGATATATCGTAATCAGTGTGAAAACTCTTAGTAGAGTTGTTCCAGTGTTTCTTATGTCACTAAAGTTTTATCACCAAGTTAGCGCGCTTTGCCTTGTTTGTCCTTGTGACTGCATGGTCTCAAGTGGCTGAACACCCCACAGCCTTGCGTTAACACGGGTTGCATAAGTCACAACGAAACACTACCAGCTTCTGTAGCCGTTCGACAAACTGTGCGGCATTACAGCAAACCGAGAGACGTGATAAAGACAGTCCAAACAGCCCAACTTTTAAGGAAGGTAACCTCCCCGGCTAAGGTTAGCGAGCCCCCGCTAGCGTGTAATCGATACAGCTATGTGGAGTTGCGATTACAAAACACTGAAACCACACATTAAGAAAATCCAAACCGCTGTAAAAACATCACAGAATAATTGTCTAAAATGGCGTTAAATATACGTACACACAGACAGGCGCCACGTATGTCAGCTCTGTCATTTTGATTGTATTTACTGAAGAGATTAGTGAGCCCTATCTGCCCGGCTAACGTTAGCCTAGCATGCTAGCTAGTTAGCATTAGCCTGCCAGGCTAACTGCGATAATCCTAACAAGTTCATGCGTTAGCCGGAGGTCAGCTCTCAGCGGCAGCCTCGGCTTTAAAACCGACCGACCGGACATGTTTTAACGACAACAGGCGTATCATCGGCTACACTGTTAGACATTAAATGTGATAGACTGAGTGAGAAGAGAAAACAGCATACCGAGCCTCTCCTTCACGGCAGTAACTCCTCTGTTTCCAAAATGATCGCCATCTTGTCAGTCCCTGTCGCGTGGTGTTGGCTCGAGCGCGTCCTCGATACGTGACGTTGTTGTTGTTGTTGTTGACGGTGGGGGGGGGGGGGGGGTGAAGATGTTCATTTATCTTCTCTTAAAACATTTATTATGTATTTAAAGTTGTATTATATTCTTGCACAACTATTTCACTCCTGTTTGGCGTTTATTAGTTTTGTGTCGGACTGTAAAATGTCAGTTTTACTGTAGTTTAAGTTCTATTTTTAATACTACTTATGTCAGTTGTATGATGGTGCTTTAGTGTGTCTACATGTAGGACTGTTAGTTGTTGTTTACTGTGTGTTGTGACACAATGTCATTTTAATAAAAATAGAGAGCCTGAGAGTGACTGGAGAAAATCCCCGCTTTCCACTCATAATGATAAAAATAGAAGTAATGCAATTTTATACCATTAGAGGGAAGTGTTGGACCATTTACAATCAATGTCCCAGTGACTTTCTTACCACAGACATTATTGCCAAACCAGTATTTGTGAATAAAAATATTTTGTTTCAAGTCAGGTCAGTTTTATTCAAAATTAAAAGCCGGAGAAAAAGCAGCTATTCAAGTTTCCTTGCATAAAGTTCAGCAAAATATCCCTAAAGCATCAGAAAAACTCAATGGCTTCTATTAAAGTGTTATATTATCATAGTCTGTGTGACATAATTGGATCTTTATTATTACAGAAGCATTGATGTGTACGCAGCATTTTAATGTTGAGGCTGATCAAGATGGTTATTGTCGTCTCATCTATAGAAACTGTTCATATCTTATGTTTTGTTTGTTAAATCTTTATTCTGTAAAGTACCTCCATCTGTCAAATAAAAGCATTGGATTAAAAAATGCAATATTTATCTTGAAACTATAGAGGAGTAGATCAATAATAACATACAGTAATATATATAATGTGTAATATAATATGTAAGTATTTTTTGTTCATAATACATATATGCTTTTACTGCAGGGTCTTTACCTTTACTATAATAGAGACTTATTCCTGGTGGGCACTGCTAGTTTTACTTAAAGGGACAGTTCACCTCCAAAATCAAAAATACACATAGCTACTTCTTCTTCCCTGTAGTGCTATTTATCAGTGTAGATAGTTTTGGTGTGAGTTGCAGAGTGTTGGAGATATCAGCTGTAGAGATGTCTGCCTTCTGTCCTATATAATGGAACTAGATGACACTCAGCTTGTGGTGCTCAAAGCGCCAAAAAAATGCATTTGAAAAACTCAACATCAATGTCTCTTTATAGAAATCATGACCTGGTTACTGAAGATAATCCACAGACCTTGTTGTGACCAGTTTCATGTAGGAACTATTTTCTTTCTACAAGACTACACCCACCACCTCAACAGATCTCACTGCCAACTAATCAAATACATTCACTAGGCCAACGGCCCTTGGTGTCACACACCGACACACTGAGGCACCCTTTAGCGGCTGTATGTGATGCACCAGGCAGTGGCATTTTTTGACACCCGGGCAACTATAGCAGTGAAAAAGGTGAGAAATGGGTCAAACAAACTCTGGACTTTCAACTGGTACCCCACTGTTCGTGTCCCATGTGAAACCAAAAGTCAGTGGAGTTATTTAAATAACACAGTAATGTGCTAGTAAGTGTTGCATGCTATGCTAGTGATTTATGTTATGTGACATTATGTAAGTCACAAATGAATTATTTTAAGCCAAACCATGCTGTTTTTTTTCTTAAACTAACCACATACTTTGAAACAACACAATACATGTAACAAGCGTTAATTGACACGTAGTCCCTGAACGTCCAAAACTGACGCTGGAGGGTAGAGCATCAGTTTGACACCAAGGACTACTGACCAAGCATCAGTATTTGATGAGTTGGGAGTGAGAATGTGTTGGCCAACTGTATCACTGTGCAAAAGAAAGAGTGCATCTACTCATGGATGAGAGGCTTGTGCTCGTAACAGTGCTAGATGTTAACATTAATGGCGTCCTCCTTGGCTGAGCTGTTTTAGCTAGCTCTGGGTGCAAGGTGAGCTAATAGTAGATGTATGCTTCCTTCAGTGCGGTCTAGAAAGAAATTATTTCCTACATGAAACTGCTCAAAACAAGGTCTGTGGGTTATCTTGAGTAACCAGGTCGTGATTTCTGGAAAGAGGCATTGATGTTGAGTGTTTCAAATGTATTTATTTGACACTACAAGCTGAGTGTCATTTAGTTGCATTATATAGGAGAGAAGGCAGACATCTCTACAGCTGATATCTCCAACACTGTGCAACTCACACCAAAACTATCTAGACTGATAAACAGCACTACAGGTAAGAGGAAAAATTTGTGTATTTGATTTGGAGGTGAACTGTCCCTTTAGGTAAAATATCTGATTACCACTGCCTGTAACTCTGAAAGCCTTTCTTTCATGGATCACAAGTGTGTGGTTGTACCTTTAGGAGGTATTTTAAAGTCCTGTGTACTGGTGTGGGATGCAGGTGTAGCACTTTATGCTGGTTAATGGGGGCTGGTGGCACTCACTATGTAGATCCTATCAGTGTAATGCCAGAGGTTTTATAACACACACAACAATACTTTAATGTCTGTTATGTGAATTTAAGTCTCAACAGGGAACACACTGAATCATTGTGTGATAAATTGTGCAATATATTGCGTCAGTATAGAGGAGGAGGATCAGAGACGCTTATGAGAGAGATACTTTAGTTGATAAAGTGTTATTATTACAACACATTGTGAATCCCTGTATAAATATTACAGTAATTTCACATTAAACATCTCCATGAAAGAATAAAGGGAGGAGGTGGTTTTCATTGAGGAAATTGCGCCCGAGGGAAGACTTTTAATCTCAACACACGCAACCTGAATGCATGTGAAGAATCCCTCTCATGTACTGATTAGTGGGGAACTGATCCATACAAGCCTTCTTAAACCCCCACTGAACAAGGGGAGTGTGGTAATAGGTGTGTGTTTTTATATGTGTGTGTGTCAGCGGACCAGAGGTTTGTGTGTGAGAGAGATTAAGGGGAGTTTGTGAGTGACTTAGAGAAAGAGGTATGTGTTGATGTGCCATGCGATGCCTGTGAATCACCTCTAATGTTTTTCTCCCTCTATGTCCCCGGGCCTTCACCGCCGTCATGTCCACACATGCTAACTCTCCCTCCATGTCTCCCTCCCCGTCCTTTTTTCATCCGCACTCTCTTATAAACACATTTTTCTGTCACTATACTTCTGAGGTCCTCATGTTGACTCGCTGCCTTCCATCTTTAGAGTTGCATTAACTGATAGTTTTTAGTTTAGCACTGAATTAAAACAAAACAGAGATTTATCGCTCAGTGTTGCAGCTTGACCTTGCTTTGAGCTTCTTTTAGCTCATTGTTTTGGTTTTACAGGATATTTACAGTATGTGTCAATGTCACTTTTTCTCATGAACCCTTGTTTTCAGCAAACAAGCCGATCAAACGAGGACACTCAACAAAAAACAAAAAACAGCCATATAGATTGACTGTGCAATCAGCTTATTATGAGCCATACTTAAGTGTATTTTAAGGTAGTGCCCCCTAGAGACCGGAGTAATTATATCGGGAGCAGAGGGGGAAGTGAGGTGATGTGGTATAAAAAGCGACAAAGTCTGTTTAATTTTGTAGTAGGATGGAAGAGATCCCTATTGGTTGTACAGGAGGGGTGGTGGATGGGTCAAACAAGCACAGGACTTTCATCCAGGAGACTGGTGTCTGTGTCCTGAAGTCAGTGTCTTCACCTTTTTTAATAACAACTAGGGCTGTCAAGGGATTAAGAAAATTAATTCAATTCAAATGAATTTTGACAGATATTTCGTAGTAACACTGCTGGATTTTGGACACAATTGTTCCCATGTCCTCTACCACTGTAACTTGCCTGCAGTCCATTGCAGTCCATTTTGCAAGGGAGTCATTGAGTCGATCACAGGTAGACTTACTCAGTTTGCGTCTGAACGCCTGGTCGAGAGTGGCATGACAAGGCTGGCTGCTAGCGCTAGCATCAGAAGCTGTGCTAGCTCGGACCTCAGGGTTCGCTGCTAAATGCTTTGCGTTGAGGTGATATTTCAGACTTTAAGGTGATAGTTCAGGTTTTTGGACATGAAGTTGTGTGAAACACTGACCATCTGTAGCTCTGATGTGACGGTGTCACTACTGTCAACGAGCCTCCTGCTCTGAGAAATCGCCCGTAGCTTGTTTTAAAATTATTGAAATAGTCTAACAAAACACATGCATACTTTTTTGTAGCTTAAAACTTTGTGGTTACGTGTCCCCCTTATATCTTCAGAACTACTTTTTCTCCGGTAAGCTGTGGGCGATTTCTCAGAGCAGGAGGCTCGTTGACAGTAGTGACACCGTCACATCAGAGCTACAGATGGTCAGCATTTCACACAACTTCATGTCCAAAAACCTGAACTATCACTTTAAGTACTCCGATGGTGCGAAAATTCCTTACTGCAGAAACTGCAGAGAACAGTGCTCCTATCAACAGTTCCATCTAGGCGTTTTTTTAAATGCAAATGTTTCATTCACGGGGCCAAACAGTGTCATCTCATCTGCCTCCATCATGTCACAAAGCCACTGTGGCCTTATACCAAGCACAGGGTCAACACGGAACACGATTAATCAGTGTTCATTTTTGTTAATTTCTGTGATTAATTAATCAAAGTTAACGTGTTATTTTGACAGCCCTAGTAACAACGTAGTGTCATATGCTAGAATGTGTAGCACAATACGCTAGTGATGACATGACATATGGGATGTTATGTTAGTGACAAAAATACTTGCTTATAGCCAAACCATGATCATTTTTCTAAACCTCACCACCTAGTTTTGTAGCCAGAACCTAAGTACACAGTTTTATAGCGTAACGGCAACCGTATCATAACGTTAAGGATGTATTCAAAACTGTGACTGTTAGGATGGTAATATATGTTGTTTTGGAAGCTTATTAGTTTTGTGGCTTTGTGACGTCACTGTAAAAGAATTGTCTGGTACATAACCCCTGTAAAACCACAATCTGTCACTTTTATGCTTATTTTAAAGATTAAAAAAACAAATGTGTCAGTCAGTGAGACTTAATGGTACGTGTAGATGGATTTTATTTAATTTGGACAGAGCCAGGCTAACTGTTTCCCCGTTTCAAGTATAGACTGTATAAAATAATAGACGTAGCCACCATGTCATCACCCACCGGTTTGTGGTTTGTTTTGAAGCCTTCAGCGTTTTTGGCCGTCGCTATCTTGGATTTTTGGAGCCAGAAGTGACCATATTTGGACAAAACGGTGGAGCTGTGGAGGAGCAAGGGCTTAAGTGACTTAAAGTAGCTGAGGTTAAGCCTCGCAGACAGCCTGACACTTAAAGCAGCCATGGGTTTAATAATGCGTAACTATAAGCCTTATTAAAATTCAAATGGGTGAGTTATAAAATGATTCAGCCCCCAATCAGTTTTTATGCCTCTGTGCCAGCAGCAGCGTACATACATTCCATCCTTGTGAACGCGATATCTCAAGAACACCTTGACGCAGTTAACTCAATTTTGGCACAAACGTCCACTTGGACTCAACAATGAAATGATTAGATTTTGGTCAAAGGTCAAAAGTATAGGTTTCTGTGATCTTGCATCCATCACATTCTCGAGAATACGATATCTCAGGAACACCTTGAGGGAATTCTGAGGGTGATCTTAACACCTGATGGCAGGTAGCTCTCTTTACTGGCACCTAAGGTTATATTTAGGGAAGCGACAATGTTTTGTTTTGAATAAATAAAAGTAAGTCTTGCTTGACTGAACTAGACAAATAAATCCATCATCAGTGCCATCCAATTAGAAAGATGGTCCTGTTTGTTTAAGAGGTGAAGTAAAAACAAGATAATCTTACCCATAATTGTAATTAAATCTCCATCAGTTCATACCTGAACCTGAAACTTGAGGCCTTTTGCAAAAGCATCTGTCACCTGGACCTCGTAAGAATAGAAACTCACAAACACACACAGGAAAAACATGCAGCTTTGCAACCTGTTTTCATTGAACGGTGGTTTGATAATGTCAGTGAAAGGAAGCCATTCCGGTGGTTTCATGGTGGTGTTAACGCAGCTGGATACGCTGTTGGTTTTGTGGCGGGTGAAAACACAGGTGCCGGTGAAGCCAGGGGGAAATGCTTTACTTTGCCTGTAAACAAACACACTCCTGTAATTTCTGCTCGCAGATTTGAGGCCTGCTCCCTCAGCCTGCTGAGGCCGAATGTTAACGTTGGCTACTTGACAGCTTCTGATGTTAATCTGTTTTTTAAAAAGCGTCCCGGCTTGTCATGAGGGCCTGTTTTTCCTCCCAAACTGTCTGTTGTCACGTTGATGCGTGGGTTCGCTCATAATGACTCGATGAGGTCCTTGTTTTCATGGCTGTATAATAATCAGCAGTAGCGTCTCAATCACTCTGCTATGTCAACATCGCCTTCCCTGTTCTGGCTTGCTCTGATGATCTTCAGGTAGAGAAACATTCCTGATGCATGTGTGCATGCACGTGTGTGTTTTTGTGTGCAATTAAGTAAAAACCAGAGAGTGTGGATGGTTTCTGAGGACAGAGCTGGATACTTTCAGGTGAAGGACTTCAGTGAGGGAGTCTGGTTTCCTATGTGCCATAATCTTCTCATTTCCTCTGTAAGTGAATCACAGCTGATGGGATAATACTGACCACATGACTCACTTATCCAGCACACACTTCCTCTCACCATACTCCCGAGAAGAAATCCCCTTCACATTTTACGCTTGTATTCCCCTCCCTCCGCCTTCCTTGAGACCTCTGGGTGCTCCTGTGACACCCATAGCAGGCCAGTTTCGGGGCGTTTGTCTCAGGGTGATGGGTGCTGCCGAAGAGGAGCATTGTGACTCCCTGTGAGAGAAGGGGAAGGTAGGGGGGAAGTTTATTGTCCCTGAGCCTGCGGGAGCTGCCATGCACTCCACGACCAATAGCAACGCAAGAATGCTGACAGGACAAAGGCCATAACTCCATTCTATAGCAACACAAGCAGAGCATTGTGTTCATACAGGCACACACACTCGTGTACACACACATGCATGTATTTGCCATTACTACAATAACACACACACACATAAGCTATACTGGAGCAAACTATGCATCTGTGCAAGCATGCCAAACACTCATTCATCAACTAGTTTCCCACACCATGCAACCCCCCACAGGACATCTCCATCACAGGCTGAGAATGGCCAGTCAATCTGGGGACAATGAGTGGGGGCGAGCGAGCAAGGGAGACACTGAGAGCGAGAAAAAGAGAGAGAGGGGAGGTCTGTGGTCAGCTACAGCCATTCATCTGTTTGTGGCTCCCTGTTGTGTCTACACTTCAAGGCCAGTTCCCAAAACATAAAACACCTTCTTACTCTGCAGTCCAGTCGCCAGAAAATGTTTGCATCGTATGTCTTTGCAAACCATACGTTACATTTGTGTATCGCTTTGTAATCAATACATTTAAACTTTACGTTTCAACACTGTGGCTGAGGTGTGGTTAGGTTTAGGCACAAAAACCACTGGATTATGGTTAGGAAAAGATCATGTTTTGGCTCAAAATATCTGCGTTTGATGCTACAAATGCCACTGGGAAAAGCTGTGATGTGTCGGTAAAAGACTCCCAGGTTCAGTGGCTCAGACGCCGTTGGGATATACTGCGATGTATTAAAGTGCTGGCTATCTAGCGTATCCACTCTGTCCCGTCGGTCTTCCAGTTTCCCTTTCTGAATGAAGAATACTAACTACCACCAACTGCTGCTGCTTGGCAATTGGCTGTTGTCTTTACGGTGTGTTCAAGTGCAACTTTTTAGATGAGATACAGGCGATGTGTGCTGAAGCAGTTGTCTTGGTGTGTCTGGGCCTTAAAGGGACACCAGAGAAATCTATGATGTCAAGAGAGGATTTTTTGGAGCCAGCCTCAAGTGGTCACTAGAGGAATTGCAGTTTGGCGTTTGCCTCATTTTTGAGCGTCAGAGGTTGCTGCTTGTTTGTGCATAAAAAACTGAGTGGAAATGCCATAATGTAAAAAAAGTAAAAAACGATCCCAAAAGGTTGCGATAAAACAAAAGTGTGATTAAGTACAATGGAAATAAATCGCAATGCAGGTGAATCATGTGGCTAAAAAGTCCACCCAAGACACAAAAACATTAGATCTGATTTGACCCATGAGAAGACTGTAACAGTTCTTAAATCAATTAATTAAACAAACATAACTGACATATTTCCACATTGTTATCCATCGTTTGATGTTTGACGCTCTTTTAGTGATGTCATCGTGTTGCACCTTCTTCTTCCACAGTGGTTCTGTAATATAACCAGGGTGATAAATGTAGTGGAGTGAAAAGTAATTTTCTTTCCGTCTGGAATGTCGCAGGAAATGGGAAAAATACTCAAATACAAGTACCTGAATTACAATACTTGAGTAAGAGTACATAGTTAATTCCCACCACTGGCACCGAGGCATTCCTTCCAGTCACATTCCTCTTCCCGTATGCACTCGTTCACCCCATCCCCTGCTGTCTGGACAGCTTGGCAGAAACGAAGAGGAGCCGTGACCCTTCTGCCACTAATCTGTGAATGGGCCGTGAATGAGGAAACGTGGGTACAAGAGGCTATCCGGGCCACAGCTGTGAAAAAACATCCACCTCCGCTCACCTCTCGTTGAGGAGGCGAGGCCGGCAGACAGGTGAGGGACCTTTGACCCGGCCTGCCGCGGAGCTCTGCTCGACGCGCCAGGAATGTGTCCACACCTCACGGCCAACCACGTCACGGCGAGTGGGCGAGGAGGCGGTGGAAAACACGCAGGCCGCCTAAACCCAAACAGTGTGTGTGCTTGCCCCGGCCTCTCTGTTATGGTCTACATTCTGTGGCGCTGTGTGAATGTAGGGGAGAGTGTTTTGGGAGCGAGAGTGATGGATGACTTAATCTGAAGGGACACGGAGAGAGTGTGTGTGTGAGAAACAGAGCAGGGTGATAAGGATATTTTTGTCCAATTTATGTGAAGTATTTCAAGGCCTGGGCAGTTATATCAACTGTTGTTGAGAGTTCTTGTGAGTGTGTCTGGGAAGAGTTCTGCTCAGCAACAAGGCTTAAATGACAAACAGATTTATGTAAACTGTTAAAAGATAAGTTTGATTTATTACAACATGGGTCTAATTTTTGTAGTTCTGGCCATTGTTTCTTTTGTTTTGTTTTTACGCTGCATTCAAATGGGGCTGTGTTTATGGTCAGAGTCCATATGAACGCTCCCCTCTTGAGATATTCATGAACTTGTAAATTGAAATTTTCTGGAAGCTCCGAGTTCAGGAATTGGGACTTGTTTGCTAACAGTTTTAGATGTTAATTTTGTGGTGTTTGGTGATGTAATGATAGCTTTATTGGTTTCGCAAGTGTCTTGTAGATGTGTGTTAAGGACCAAGCAGTGAGGCAACAAGGACACAGGACGGGTCCAGATGTTTGAGTCCGCCCACTTCACCGAGTTCTAGTTCACTGATTTGTCTGGGATTGTGAAATGAAGCAGCAGTTTTTCGATTTATATGACCACCATATTAGCGCAGTGCGGAGTGGTGGGGGTGGCGATCCGCTAACCAGTGGGATACACCCATGGGACTCACATGCACTAACATGGATGTCTGGATGGACTGTCTACAACAAGAAAGAACAGAGAAGCTTGGATGACATAACAGACAGAGACCATGACTTCATTCTCTGCTCAAGATGCCGTTACTCCACTATATCTTTACATAGCAAACAGCTGTGTGAAGTTATGTCTGCAAAAATATAATTATAGATATTCCATATTTGGAGGAAAGTTGGCTTCCATCCATCCATCCATCCATCCATCCATTTTATCCGCTTATGCGGGGCCAGGTAGGGGGGCAGTAGGCCAAGCAAAGCACCCCAGACGTCTCTCTCCCCAGCAACACTTTCCAGCTCCTCCTGGGGGACCCCAAGGTGTTCTCAGGCCAGATGAGATATGTAATCCCTCCAGTGTGTTCTGGGTCTGCCCTGGGGCCTCCTACCAGTTGAACTGCCCAGAACACCTCTAACAGGAGGCGCCCAGGAGGATCCTGATCAGATGTCAGAACCACCTCAACTGACCCCTTTCGATGCAAAGGAGCAGCGGCTCTACTCCGAGCTCCTTACAGATGTCCGAGCTCCTCACCCTATCTCTAAGACTGAGCCCAGCCACCCCACCAAGGAAACTCATTTCGGCAACTTGTATGCACAATTTCATTCTTTCGGTCACTACCCAGAGCTCATGACCATAGGTGAGGGTTGGGACGTAGATGGACCAGTAAATTGAAAGCTTTACCTTCTGGCTCAGCTCCCTCTTCAGTACGATCTCATGCTCCATTCTATCCTCACTCGTGAACAAGACCCTGGGCTCAGGCCGAATAAATAACATAGAGCCATCGCCCTGTAGGCCCACCACCCGTAGGTACAGGAATCAGGATCCGGTGCATTGTATGCCGATCCCTAGCGTTGCAGACTGGCTCTGGGGGGTGGGGGAAAGGTTGCTTGCAATATTTATTTCGTTTTTACATTTGAATGTTTTGCTTTGTTCAAATCACAATTCATCAAAAGAACATGGATGCAAGAAAAAGAAATACAGCACACTGATTAAGAAGCACACTGATTGATGGAAGGGAGTCAGCTGATAGATCACGATTACTTTCTATGCAACCAATTCGTAAATCTCATTCAGGGCACCCTATTTAAACTGCTCTGGCCTGCCTACTGTTGCTGCTTCCTCTGCAAGCTGCTTTGCAACTCACCTTTCTGCCTTAGGCTTTCCTTGTTTGCATGTGGAAGGGCAAGGAGGTTTGCTCTTTCTCCTTGTTTGCATGTGGAAGGGGTGGAAGGGCAAGGAGGTTTGCTCTTTCTCCTTGTTTGCATGTGGAAGGGCAAGGAGGTTTGCTCTCTCTCCTTGTTTGCATGTGGTTTGCATTGCTCTCTCTCTCTCCCTTAAGGTTTTACACGTTGGAGCGTGGAAGAGGCTTTCTGTGTAGGCCTGTGGAAAGCCAGAGAGGCCCCAGAACAGAGCCATACCGCCAAGTATAATACTGCAGATGGAAATAAAGTTTTCTTTGACTTAAGTGTTCCTGCCTGAACTGAAGGTTGAGTGTTCATGGAAAACGGAGAACAACAGGATACACAGGAAGGCAATCCAGGCACTCCAAAAATATATGAACGATAATAAAGGCTTCTTAATATTTCCTTCCTTGTTTATATATTTTTGGAGTGTCTGGACTGCCTTCCTGTGTACTTATGTTTATACTTTGTGAAATGATGTTGCATTGTTCAAAAATCTCAGCAAAGTGAGTACAGCATTATCATACCCAATAAAAAGACCAGAGTTGTAATTATCCTTTAATATTAGCACATACAAAAACAATTAAAGAGACAGAGAAAGATGAACATAATATTTATATAGATATATACAAATAATACTGTACAAGAGCACAAAGGAAGGAATAACAAGGATTTTCTGAATGAAGTGTAATATGAGATGAATCAGTATACATGACGCTGTATCATAAACATTGGAACGGCTGTTTTTGAAAGTGTACACAAACCTACAGAAAAGCTTAAGAGCTGGACTGAATCTGGACTGTGCTCATAATAAACCTCTGCATTCAAACACTCTCTCTATCTGTCTCACATGCACACACACACACACATTTGCAAAACAGGCAAATACATTCACGTTCAGGGTAAAACCCATTCACTCTGATTTCAACACAGGCACACCTGGACTGGCTAAGATTTATCCACCTGTAGTGGCTTGTATGGCTTGTTTAGCGTCACTCTGGGTGCTTTGCACATTATGTAAGCAGCACACACACACACTGACACACACTGCTGCCTGTGTGTGCATCCACCGCAATAGGGATTGGACGGGCTCCACCCACAGTCCATGTCAGGGGGGGTCATCTAGTGTGTGTGTGTGTTATATCTTCCTCTCTTTGTGTGTCCATATTCCCTCAGTCCATCTTAGGCTAAAGTGCTGCAGAGAGGAGCAGATTCAGTTTTTGTTTGTGTTTTAGTGTATGACAGTGGGTCCAGAGGGAGTCACTCAGAATAGAAAGCCCTTGGCCAAAGCGCTGAATTCCTCAATTCCTTGAGTCACAGCAGCAACAGCGAAAGAAGTCCTACAAAGGAATGTGCGAGACTTGATATGTCTTAATAAAATAAAGTCCTGTGTAATTGTAGCTGGTGCAGCTCTCATTGGACAACAGCAGAGTATTAAAGGGGGTTTCCATCATCATCTCAGTTCGTCCCCTGAAAACCTGCTCACACACCTGTGCAATTCAATAATTCCACATCTGGAGGACGGGAAAATCCACAACATTGTCCATGTGTCCGTCTGTCCTCCAGTGTTTTAACAGTCCGCCTACCAGTTGCAGTCTTTCTTGAGCAACATGAGGACTTTGCGCCCCAAGCTGGCTTTCCACGGCTTGACAAAGCTCTTCATGTTGACCAGGAGGCGGTTCTGCTTACGGTCCGTGTGGCCTGCCACAAGGTACTCCACACCTGAGAAATCACATCGAAGGTCAGGGACACTTGTTTCAGTTTTTAAAACCTCACTCAGCTTTGATGAAGTACCGACTGCTTCTCAAAACAGGTTAGGTGTACTGCAAGGCTACCAGCCTTTATGCAAAAGCTTCAGAAAATACTTCTTTTTCTGATTGGCTGGGATGTGTTTGTTAAAACAGTTTGCATTTTGCTGTTTTATATCAGGATATCTTGTTGTACATCATCAAGAAGAGTTTCAATGTTTTACATTTTTGTTGTTGTCCACAAATCCCATGAAAAGACAGATTATTCTGGGTTTCAAAATTTAACGTAACTTTGGAGCATTATTTAGTCCCTTCCCAACAAGATAGCAAATTATGGTTGGTGCCACTGGATGCCTTAGGCCGTCTAGTTTATGATACCAACATCTTCACTTTGGCTAAAAACTGAGCCGACTAGTGGGTCTTATTTGCTGGTGTGCTGGGCTTGTTATGTTTGACACAGTTGGCTTTGCCTGTCATACCTGGTGCGGTCAAATCTAGACCACACCAAATTAATTTATCAAGTACAAGATGACCCAGCTGTACTTTTGACCCCCCAACAGTGGGCCTGGTCTATCATGTATTTCCAGCTGACCACTTGTATTGTATACACTAGAAGGTCACAGTTATTACACCCACACTATCCCTAGCTGCTCACTAGAAATTCCTACCATGGGGCAAAACGATGGACAGTCACACAACACTTTGTCCAACTCGTTGTGAAATGGTTAAAACAACCCTCATGTCCTACAGTGATGACGTAGTCCTTGTTGGGGGACAAGTAGCATTTACACTACAATAGATATGTGGTCAAATGCGTCACAGAACACCTCGTCAAGTGGTTTGAGTGACTGTATCACAATGCATCTTGGTAGTCTCTTGCACGCTGTCCACTTGTGATCAGCTCACCCAAGAGGCATGTTAATAGCAGGTGTAAACAGGCTCTATGTGTCATCAATGAAGAATTTCACCACTTGTAACCATAAACACTCGATATCGGCCTTTAAAAACCTCCACCTCTGATCTGTACTGGAGGATATACTCATAGGAGAGTATTAGTCTGACCTGGGTTGAGGATGGGGCAGGTGCAGCCCCGTGCAGTCCAGGACTCGGGGTAAAGAGTGACCCGACCCCGCTGTATCTTCACCTTGGTGTTCTGACTGAGCACCTTCTGAACTTTGACCTCGACTTCGGCGTGGGAGCCCTTATCGTGGGCTGACAGGACTTTCACCTTTAGGACTGAGAGTCAGGTAGAGACACAGGTGTCAGTAATGTTAATAATCATAAAAGAACGATGACAAAGACGAGAGGAATGCAAAAAGTTCTTACCGTATGCATAATTCATGGTGCAGAAGAGTTTACTGTTGGTCAGGGCTTGCTCTTTGCACTCGCACTTCTCTGCAGGGGACAGGTACAGATTAATATTTGTAACATAACTGATGTGTGTGCGTGTGTGTGTGTGTGTGGTCTCAGATACTGTGCATGGCGTCCTAAGAATGCAAGAGCAGTGTGTGTGTCCAGTGAGGAATGTGCCTATGAAAGCTGCAGTTACATGGTTGGGGGGGGGGGGACTAAGAGAGGGGACATTTGGAAACTGTCCATGCACACACACATACACATCCATCTTTGTTCCATGTCCTTCTAAGGCCCTATGAAGACTTTCATTACTTAACCATTAATGCTTGGTCACTGGACTGTGGAGGAGGACGAATAACACACACACACACACACACACACACAGTCAGTCTCTGTATCTCACCTGAGTAGTGGAGGGCAGAGAAGAGTTCGTCAACTCTGAAGATCCTCACTGGCTCACTGGAGTTTCCCTCTAAGTTGTACAGGTCCAGATCAGAGCTGCATGAACACAGACATGGGAATGTTAATGTGAACCTGTATTAAACAAATGTTAAATGGACCTAGGGCTGGGGAATATATCAATATCACAATATGACACTAGATATCATCTTTGATTTTGGATATCGTAATGTCGGAATTGTTGCCTTTTTCTAGTTTCAAAGGTTGCATCACAGTACAGTGATGTAATATTCTAAACTGACCAGACTGTAACTGTTCTATTATTTGTCTTTACCCACGTAGTCGTCATATCCACATCACTTATGATTATTTATCAAAAATCTCATTATGTAAATATTTCGTGAAAGCACCAGTGGTCAACCCTACAAAATCGATTGATTTTCTCCATATTTCCTAGCCCTAAATGGACCTTATTTTGGTGCTGACCGAGAAGGCAAAACAAACATGAGAAAACATGAAAAATAATCCATCTGCCCAAGCCTAGGGCTTTGAAGGCTATTGTACAAAGTGGACTGAAGTGGAATTCAAACTTCCATGTCTTTCGCGTGATGCCATTGGGCCTAGCCTTGGACCAAGACGTTCATTGCATGAACGTCTTGAATACAAACCACGTTTTTCATTTGGGGATTCCCGGTCTAGACCGATTCACGTCTCCATAAACGTTCAAATCAAACATGTAATGCACTCACCTCATAGGCACAGATGTTAGGAAGGTGTACAGGGGGTTGCCGTGTGTTTGTATATCCGTTATTGTTCATTAAACATGCATTTTATCTCGGATGTCTTGAAATTTTCTTCACCCCTTCTTCGTCCTGCAATGAATGAGTGCACCGGCTTTCTACTGTGCCACAGTGCCACCATAGCGGTTAGGAGGTATATTGCACATTGGTAGTAAGAGGCAATGAACGTCTTGGTCCAAGGCTAGAGCCTACATGTTTGATTTGAATGTTTATGGAGACATGAATCGGTCTAGACCGGGAACCCCCAAACGAAAAACAGGGTTCGTTTTCAAGACGTTCATGCAATTAACCATGCAATGAACGTCTTGGTCGAAGGCTACCATTGGGCCCGGAAAGATTTTTTTCCATGGACTTCCCATAGACTTGAAAGAGACATCTGTAAATCAGTTCATACTGATTTTTTTTAGCATCCCAACCCCTGAGAAATAACATGTTTCACTATTGGAATTCAATACATTTGGTCCAGTAACTTTTTGAAAGTCTAGAAGAGCCGCAAAATGGGCGGCTGTGGTTCAGAGGTAGGGCAGGAAGTCCACTAATTCAAAGATCTACAGTTCGTTCCCATCCAGTCCGCATGTCAAGTTCTTGGGAACATACTTAACCCAAATTGTTCCCAACGGCTGTTCCATTGGTCCATTGGTATGTTAGTGTGAGAGAATGGCTAGCAGGAGGCACCCTGTACGATAGCCTCGGCCACCACTGCGTGAATGTGTGAGTGAATGGGTGAATGTGACATATAGTGTAAAAGTGCTTTGAGTGGTTGGAAGACTCGAAAAGTGCGACACAAGTGCAATCCAATTACCATTTACAATAAAATCATTTTTATCCACATTCAAGTTAGCAGAGAACTAATCCGGAAGTAGCTTTTCGGCCACTGACAATTTTGGCACCCACCTCTAAAAACTGAGAAACTGAGAAACTGTAAATTGGGCCACTCTCAGTGTTAGTATTAAGTTCAGTGTTTACACTATCGGTTATCTTCATTCATTTGTACCAGGTCGCTGACTGAGTTTTAAGCACCACATTAATCCTCTTCCCTCGTGTTACCATTTACATAAAAAAGTTCTACATAGTGTGCTACTTAGATTTTAGATTTAGACAAAATAAAACATAAATATCAGTAAGATACTCTTCATCTGTGTATATTCTGAGTTAAGACTTCTAAAAGGATAACTTTTACTCACCCAAACATACAGTCTCCAGTAAATGGATCACAGTCTCCTGCACAGTCACATGGACGGCAGCCATACTCATGGAAGCCCCAGTATCCCACCATGCACCTGTCACAGTGGGCTCCGCCGACTCCAGGCTTGCAGATGCAGTTTCCGTTGGAGGGGTCGCAGAGTGAGCCGTCGGCCAAGTGGAAGGGCATAGAGCCCAACGGGTGACAGCTGCATGCTGGGAGTGAAAAAGTGAAGTTAGATTTGAAGGTATTACATTTTGCATTTTGACATTTTGATTTAGTGAGATTTCTTTACATCATAAATGTCATTCGAAAATCCTTTTTTGTGATTGGAAGCCCCAAGATTTCTAGATGTGATTTTCAACACAGTCTTGTTCTGGCGGTTTTGACTTTTTAGAGAGCTGAGAGTTGAACAGGAAACACAGAGAGACAGAGAGCTGACAAAGGTCTCTCTGGTCCGAATCTAACCAGGGACAGTGTGTTTTCATGTTATATGTCATAAAACACATTTACTGAGGGCCTCAAAATTGTTTCTTGGCTCAACCTAATGCTGTGGCATGATTATCTAACCACTGTCAGCTGTGTGACTGTGATTTGCCTCACCTAATGGTGCAACATCATCACCTAATCATCGTCACCTGGGTGAAAAAGGTATGGTCCATATAACAGTTCAGTGTACCTGTGTCTCAGTGTGTTTGTTGATTTTGCCCTGCCATTAAATATGCACAACTTTGGGCCTCAATAAAAAGTAAACGGGTGAGTTATAAAAAAAGTTAACTTAAGATGCCAAAACATGTTTATTTCTGCTGTAAAGTTGGGCATTTTAACATGGGAGTCTATGGGGATTTACACTGTTGCATAGTCAGCCTCAGCCTGAGTTTATGGCACATCCGCACCAGCTTTTTTTTTTTTTTCATTCTTGGGGGTTGCTGCTTGAAGTACGATATTTGGTTAAAATATGTCATAGTTGTCATTAGTTTTGCAGGCATTTGGTCATACACCAAGGTACTGGACAAATTAAACTTAACTGTGTCAGACAAAAAGTCAGTAGGACTCATCCTCTGGGGAACATGATCGTCTGAACAATCCAGATATTGCAAAGATACAAATATATCTCAGAAAACAAAGAAGTCATACAGATGAGCACTGAGTCTAAAGGTCTTTACCGCTGACAGTCTGCTGACCTGCAAACTACACTTTATTACCAGGACTTCAGTGTTTCATCAGTCATCAGTTGTTCTATTTGTCTGTCTGGCATTGTTGCAGGAGCTTGTAATACAAAGGCCTCTCTCTTTTTCTTATCACACACACACACACACACACACACACACACGCAGCTTTCTCCCTCCCTCATGTCCCCTCTAATTGTGTGCTGATAGGGTGTTCTTTAAACAACCTCCAAAAACAATACACTTGTACACACACACCCATATTTCCACTGGCAGTCTGAGAAAACTACTGTCTGCTTTCTCTCTGCTGTTATCAACACTGGGACCCGGAGCCTTTGCAGGACGAGGTGTCAGGCCTCCCCCATAAATCTGTCTCTATTTCGGGGGTGTGTGTGTGTGTGCAGACGGGGAGGAGGAGGAAGGGGTGGTGAAGGAGAAGCAGAAGACGAGGAGGGAGAAACAAAGAGGGGGTGTTGTTTGGAGCCATTTCTCTGCTGTTTAATGATGCTTGAAGCTCGACTGGCAGTAAATGACTCTAACTACTTACTGTACACCCAGAGGCCCGTCTGTCTCTCTGCACTCTCTCAGTGTCTGACTAAAGATTATAAGGAAAAAAAGTCATAGTAGTAGTTCGGGAAGTTGGGTTTTGTCAAACTAAAGCTTATGACATCATGTTAAATCCACGACTGCTGTAAAAAAAAAATAACTGTACAAGAAAAACGTGTCTATAAAAGGCTGAGATTTAAAGCTCATTTTTGACCTAGATGACATGCAGGTCCATTTAGTGGTTGTTCTGGAGCTTTCGACTGGATCACAACTGCCCAGTCGTCATAAAATATGTAGATGATTCAATTTCCATTTTTGTCTAAAAATTAAGGAACCTATAAGACTAGTTTTCTGCTAGATGTTCATGAAATCATAAGACATTTATACAGCCATGTCACTCGTAGAAACTTGCAACTTTAAGTGTGTTTACCTCACGTGTCGTATTTTGAATTTTTCCAATTATTTTATATTTGAAGTATACCTTAAAGCAGTGGATCTCAAATGGCGTGCCATGGCACACTGTGGTGCCGTGATGCCAGTCCAAGAGGCAAACTCTTGCTAAAAATTGCAATTTAATTCAGTTTAATTAAAAAAACCTTCACAGGGAACTTATTTGTTGCCGTTGGCGCATGGGAATTGTAAGTGTGTTAAACATCTAAAACCCTGATTGGCAGCCAGTGTGAGTAATGATAACATTTAAAAGGAGAAAGCCATGAGACGATGGATTGCTTTATTGTACAGAGCAAATTATCACCAAGCACCAGCAAAGATGACCTACCACTGAGTAGACAGTATAATGAAAGCTACCTGTCTTATTTTTATTGTCTTATATCGAGTGATAACACGCCATTGTGCACAGATATAAATACAGGCATGCCTTGACATTTTGGCTCGCACTTTGGTGTGTAATATGATAAACATAATTAGTGTGTTTTCTTTAATGTATGATCACCTGAAAATAAGCATTGTTGTGTTTTTGTTCCCTTAGAATGAGCCGTTTATATCTACATAGGGAGCGAGTCCCCTTCTACAGTCTGCCATGTTGCACCGCCATGTTTCTACAGTAGCCCAGAACGAGCCGAACCAAACACCAGCTCTAGATAGGGACGTTCGCGTTTTCATGTCAGCCACCGTAATTAGAAAGCGGATTAGCACTAAAAAAAACAACAACAGATTTTTAACATAAAACTGCTTTATTTTGTGTTTTTGCCACTTTAAATCACCGGGTTCGTTTGTTTTGGAGAGGAAGAGGCTTCTGTGGATATATTGACTTACGGTGAAAACCTCGTGAATGTCTGGATATTAAGGTATAGGAGAAAAAAAGCTGAGCGCGCATTAGCAGGTGCTAGGCTAGCAGCCCCTTTGCAATGACCCGAACAGCGTCAGAGAAAAACTGATTTGAAACATGAACCTGTTTTATTCAGTGTTTTTACAAGCTGTAATCAACTAGTCTGTTTCTTTCGGAGAGGAAGAGACCTCTGTGGATAATTCAGCTCTCGGTTAAAACCTCCTGAACAATGAACACTGAAGGAATTCTAACTGGGAGTTCACGCTTGGCACATGGGTGAAGTTTCAGCTGGTTGCAATCTGCAATCCTCAACAGTAGATGCTACTAAATCCTATACACTGCTGTTGTGACTGTTTAGCACAGCATTAAATGTTTTTAAAGATGCTATATATTGCACATCAAATATTTATGCTTTGGACTGTTGGTTAGACAAAAACAGACGTGAACAACAGGTACTTTAAAAAACATGAGCAATATTTTGTATTACATTGTTTGTTTTCCTTTTTCCAATAATGATATGTGATTTATTTTGTATTTTATGTTATTTTTTTCCCTGTATCCCTCAATAAAAAGATATCCGGAATGACACGTTTCCCACATGACTTCCTAAATTGCAGCTGAAGCACAACAGTGTTTTCAGCCTGTAAGAGCGATGTCATCTTAACCTCGCTAAGCTACAAACCAGACAGTTTATCTGACCAATCAGCCGAGGCAACGAAGGATAAGATAGACTCTATCATGAAATCGAGCTGCGCCATATCAATAAAATCATAAAGATATCACCTTTATAGACGTGCACACAAGCACACACAAGACACACAAACACTGTATTGTCCATTACAAGACATTGTGTGTGTGTGTGTGTGTATACTTGTGTGTGTATCAGGCTCTTATCTACATGATTGTTTATTGAGCAGCCTCTACACATTAATAATTAACCCAGATTACAGCACCACCTCAGTTCCATGTAAAGCAAAAACACGTGTGACGATGTGTTTGGTAAGCGTGTGTGTTTACATATCTGCGTGAGAAGTTATGAGCAGTTGACGGGGGTCACTACACGAGGCCTCGTGTGTAGATATGTGTGTGTGTGTTGGAAATCTAAAGGAGCTCTGACAATGAAAGCTTCATGAGACATGACAAGACACCTGCCTGAGCAACATCCCACACATACATACTGTATGTAAACACACGCTGTAACTATCCCCCCACTAAAGAGTTTTGGTGTGTACGAGCTTGACAGGAGTGTTTTCTTTCCAGGGCCCCTCGGAGCCTGGTATGAAAAAAATGTTCCTCACGACGGAGGGAAATTCCTCCATTGTCAGCGGGATTTCACAACCTGTACCTTCGTCTCAGGGGTTCTCCGAAGCATGCTGTCGCTCCTTTTTTCTATCCATCAGCTGTCATTGGGGATCATTAGCCCCCCAGCCTCCGTACACAGGTGAGTGTTCAGGTACAAAAAAAAACACACATGAAACCCAACCCAACCACTGAAATCCAATCTGTCTGTTCACAAAATGGGCGATGCATCAATTTTTTATGATCTTATCTGAGACATCAACACCAAAAGTTTTATGGTCTTCAGCTGGCATGGGGAAAAGACACAAGATAAAAACTAATAAACTAATAAAATACTGGAGAACAATGAGGCTGTATCATGTTGGCATACTTCTGCTCCAAAAGAAGATCCTGAATAGATATAAAGCAAAGCGCCTGGGCTCAAACTAAGAAGTAAAAGTCTTTAAGTAAAAGTAAAAGTATTTATGCTGGTTGGTGTACCTGCTTTATGATTGTGACAAGGTTAAACATACGTATATGGCTAAAAACTAGAGTCTACAGTTATGCTAGCAACAGCTCTTTGAGGCTGTCCTATGAGCTACAAGCTAACGTTAGCATGCTAACAAGCTGATGCTAGGTGGGTGTAATGTTTGCCACCATCTTAGGACCGTTACACATCGGAGGTGACATAAATAAACAACATGAAAATGCAAAATACTCGCTTGCTAGCTGGATAAAGTCAAAATTTGTGAAAACTACTGGGATCCTGACCCAGAGCAACATCTGTCAGTCTGTCTGAGGAAACTAAGCTATTTTATTGAGTTTCCTTTTAGTGAAATGTTCAGTATTATAATATTATGTCCCTTTTTGCCGCACAATATTTACATTCTTTGCGAAAGTAATTGCACTGAAAAAACAGGGCCGGTGCGTAAAGGCTTTCAGTGAATTGCATGTTAGCATGCTAACTTTTGCTAATAATTAGCAAATGAGGTTCACATTTGTGAGTTTGAGTTAAATATGTCAGTAATTATTGGATGAATTGTCATGAAATTTAGTTCAGATTATTCATGTCCCCCTCAGGATGAACAGTTATAACTCTGGTGCCCCATCACATCAAAATTTCTGTTGGTCAAATACTTTGTTTTATGACCAGATACCTCAGAACTAATGGCATTCCCATAAGTCAAAGTTGTACTTTGTGTTTCATGCTAATTTAATTAGCACCAAACACAAAGTACAGCTGACAGTTGTACTAAGTTCCACATGTTAACATGCTAACATTAGCTAATTAAGCTAATGTTAGTATGTTAACACGCTAAAATAACACGTTAAACATCATACCTGCTTATCACATGCTAATGTTAGCATTTATCTCATAGTACAGCCTCTTTGAGCTGCTAGCATTGCTGTAGACTTGACTGTTGTAATCTACTCCTATTAATTATTATTTTTGTATTATTTACTTGTTTATGGAGATATAGGAGGTGGTGGGTTGGGTTGAGGGGTGTAAAAATTTAAACATTTCCTAAGAAATGTTTAAATTTCTGTTATATAATCTCTATAAAATATGTAACACCCCATGTCACAACTGGGCTGTTAGCCAACATTCTCCCCCCGAGATGTTTTTGAATGGTTTGGTGCAATTTGAAAGTTGTTTTAAATTCAACGGGTGTGCCTACATGAACACACACACACACACTCATGTAGTAACTGTGGGTGAGTCCAGCATACCTGCAGGACTAAGCTCACTGGGTCAAATCTGACACATAATCAGACGGGGAATGTAGCCACTGCTCTGTGTTTACGGATGACTATCGCGTGTTTACTTAAGACTCGTCTCATCACCGGAGGGCAGCACGCTGCTCACACACACACACACACACACACACCGGAGGGCAGCACGCTGCTCACACACACACACACACACACACACACACACATACACACAGACAGAGGACCCTCACACACTACTACCAATGGTTACCCTGAAGCTACTCGAGCTCTGAGTCAAACATGAAAAATGGCAAAACAAGCCCGAGATGGACATGCAGGGGTGTGTGTGTGTGTTTGTGTCGAGCTTTGAGTCAAGACGAAGGAATGCCACCATCTGATGATTAACTACGGTGTAAACGTTGGCTGGAGCATGGGCCGTCTGCTCTCTCACACACACACACACACACACAAACACACACAGGGCCAGGTGCCCATCAGGTATCAGAGTTATCCAGCACGTCCCAGCTTGCGATCTCAGTCCTCAGCATTCCTTTTGAGAGTGAGACACTGTGCCAGTGTGGTGTGTATGAGGTTGATGTTATGATTCACACCAGCAACATTTTGTCAACACTGATGTGATTAATTTTGCATTATGACATTTTTACAATGTGTTCTACACGTCGCGGTTTGCAAAGAATGATGGATACATCCCTGCATTTAATATACACAGGTGAAATTCCTGAGCTGATCTCATGCAAACAGGCACCAACTAGGGCCGAGTCGAAGAAAGACTGCTTAATGAGGGCATATATTATGTGGTCAGGTTGAAAAAATATTAGTCACAAGTCACCTGCTGGTGTAGTCCTGCATTATGAGGATTTTCTATATGCCCTCTACAGCGTTTAGAAAGATGTGACTTGTGTGTTAGTATCTTACGTTTGCAGGAGTCGGGGGCCGTCTGTGGTCTCTGTGGGTCTCTGTAGAAGCCGGCTTTGCATTTCTGACACTGACGTCCCTCTGTGTTGTGCAGACAGTCACACACGCCTCCGCTGCGCTGGCCAGACTCACGCCATGCCGTCCAGTCAAAACGGCAGCTCTGAGCGTGTCCGTTACATTTACACTCTGGTGTGAGAGGGAGGAAACCAACAGGAACTGTCAGTCACTGAAGCTTTGGACTAAAATACAGGGTTCACATTGGTTATATATTTATCGGTGGATTTTCTAGGAGAAGCACTGAATTTAAAATGACTTTAGTGAGACATTTTATTTGAATTCGGTACATATTTGCATCCATTCATCTATCTATCTATCTATCTTCAACCGCTTATCCAGGGCCGGGTTGTGGGGGGCAAAGTATTCCAGACGTCCCTCTCCCCAACAACGCTTTCCAGCTCCTTCTAGGGGACCCCAAGGTGTTCCCAGGCCAGATGAGATATATAATCATGAGACCCTAAAAAAGAGGGTGGATCACGAGGAGTACCACCAGTTGGTCCAGGAGCTTCGCCTCCATGATGGCTGTTTCCAGGCATATTTTAGGATGACTCAGGGGCAGTTTGACAACCTGCTGTCTATCGTCGGGCCGTATAGCTCTGGGTATCCAGCAACCGCTACCACCAGTTTCTCCTCCATTGTTTACCAACTGTAAACTTGTTGTCGTGACCACCACAGAAGGCCCGCCTCTCAAATCATCTGATTGGGCAGTGGAAAAAAGAGATGATGTGGGGTGTTTTTCTGCTCTGAGTTGAAGTTTTGGGGCCTTGTGCAGTTTGAAACAGGCTTTAGATTTAAGGGAAGTGAACAGATAGAGTAATGTAGAGGAATGTGAACACCTCCCTGGTGACAAACTTTCCACAGATACAAGCCAGTATAGTCAAGGTCGGACATTTTAGGGGACATAAACATAAGAATAACACATTCTTGACTGGGGAGGGATTTAAACTAAGTAAAAAGGGATACATGGTGATTGTCTTAAGTTCCTGTGGTGGAAAAGGTGTGACTGTGTTTGTTTGACTCACTCCGACATTCGTGTGGAGCGCCCGTCAGTCCGTCAGCGGGCTGCCAGGGTCGGTCGTTGTAGAGAGGAGAGCAGCGCTCGCAGTGATCACCTGCAGTGTTGTGTCTGCACACACACTTCCCATGGACCTGAGAGAGAGAGGAAGACAGAGGGAGCTCATTAGCAACAAGCAAAACTGATAGACAGAGGTCGAGATGGAAGGATGGGAGGAACAAAGAGGTCAGTGTGATGAAGAGGAAAGGTTCCCACGTGAAGACAAGCATGTTAGGACTTCCTCTTAGGTTTCACGCTCTCTGTTTCTTCTTCTCTTTCTCATTTTGTGTGACTCACTCTCTGCTTTTCTCCACTTCCTCTCACTCCATCTCTTCCCCTCTCTCGTACTGCCTCGCCTGAAAATTAGTGAATGGAGATTGATTGTTTGGCTTCATCACTGGAAACAAGAACGGGCCTCTGGTCTGAAAAGCCTGTGTGTGTGCGTTTACGAGTGTGTGTGTGTATGAGAAGAGTGCAAGTATGCAGTGCTGAGAGCACAATAACAATCTCCTTGTCATTCCTGTGAGCTGGAATGCCATGCATGCTGGATAATGATTGAAGGAGAGGAGGGAGGGAGGGGGGCAAGGCATCTGAGGAAGCTCTTTATTTGTTTGCGTTACACCGTGCAACTGTAATGTAGGACGGACACACACACTATTATACAACCATCGCAGAGGTAGACACACACACTGATTGCCACAGAAAATAACTGCAAACGCACAAAGACACACACCGATTCTTGCAATTGTTTCCCACGGTGTGTGACAGCTTGGATTCACACACTGCACTGAGCAGAGTTAAACACATCCACATGCTATAGAATACAACATGTTCTCTGCATGACCTGACCCCAGATCAGTCCTGCAATGTAGAGGTGAACACACATGACTGATCTCACACACACCATTTCAATCACACTAATAAGGGGAGCAATTGCATAAATGAGAGGTCCGGGAAAATAGGCGGCAGGAGACCTAATGACACATATCACAAAAATGAAAAAGAAGAAGTAATTAATGGAAAAGTGGAAACGAGTGGAGAGAAACGAGGGGTGCGGAAAAAGAAAAAAACATAGAAGAAGAGGAAGAGGGCAGCAGCAGCAGCTGGCTCGGGTCCAGACAGCTGGTATTTCAACCCATTTCACATGTTTACCATACCGTGATACGGGACAATTAACACATGTACACACTGAGAGTTGCACACACGCAACCATGTAAACTCTGTCATTCACAGGACACAGTAGAGCCGGACTGATGTGTGATGCTGAGAGCTGATAGAAATGTTTCTGGAAGTCACTGATAGCAAACAGATAATGTTGGAATCTTAAAACTTCTGCTCCGTAATGTTCTTACTGTTTCCGTGACCATTATAAATAAACAAGTGACAACGAAGATCTTAACAAGGACACAATTGTAAGCTTAAAGCCTTAAATTCTGCAGCTTGGGCGCCCTCCAAAACAAGTCCTCTACTCTGAACTCTCCACCGGTCAACGTGCACCAGGAGGCCAGAAAAAGCACTACAAAGACAACATTAGAACCAGTCTAAAAAAATTCAACATCAACAGCTCAAACTGGGAAGCTACTGCCAGTCAAAGACCTGCATGGAGAAACTGCCTGCATAAAGGTGCCACTTTCCATGAAGATCATCTCCAACAGGCTGCCAGAATCAGGCACCAGCAGAGGAAGGAGAGGCTCTCCACCAAGCAGGCCCCCACACATCCCACCGCCAGCACCCAACATCCATGCCCACACTGCAAGAAAGTTTGTGGCTCCAGAATTGGCCTCTTCAGCCATCTGAAGACCCACAACAAGGACACCCAGGGAGGACCATCATACTTGACTTCAGGTGATCGCCGATGATGATGGAGGAAAGAAAATCAATACAGCATAGTTTTGTGAAATTTTTGCGTGGCGATATCGTATCGATACACAGACTCCAAGAATCGATTTTTTATTATAGAAATGATTAATCCATCCATCCATCTTCATCCGATTCTCTGGGGCCGGGTCGGGGGCAGCAGGCCAAGCAAAGCACCCCAGACGTCCCTCTCCCCAGCAACAATTTCCAGCTCCTCCTGGGGGACCCAAAGGCGTTCCCAGGCCAGATGAGATATGTAATCCCTCCAGTGTGTTCTGGGTCTGCCCCGGGGCCTCCTACCAGTGGGACGTGCCCAGAACATCTCTAACAGGAGGTTCCCAGGAGGATCCTGGTCAAATGCCAGAACCACCTCAACTGACTCCTTTCAACGCGAAGAAGCAGCGGCTCTACTCCAAGCTCCCTCCAGATGTCCGAGCTCCTTACCCTATCTCTAAGGCTGACCCAGACACCCCACAGAGGAAACTCATTTCGGCCATTCGTATCCGCAATCTCATTCTTTTGGTCACTACCCAGAGCTCATGACCATAGGTGAGGGTTGGGACATAGATGGACCAGTAAATCAAAAGCTTCACCACAACGGTCCAGCACAGCGCCTGCATCACTGCAGACGTCGCACCAAACCGCCGAAGCCATCTCGCACTCCATTCTACCCTCACTCATGAACAAGACCTTGAATTCCCTCAAGATACTTGAACTCCCTTGCTTGAGGCACAAACCCTCCCCTACGACAAGTCATGGCTCATTTTGAAGCTTTATGCAACCACTGTTCCTACAGTGGCAAATTTACATACATAGGTCAACTAAAGCTAGCTGCGTACCGAGGAAAAAAAAGCTACTACAAGCAGCTACCAGCAACTTAAGGTGAGTTGTCTGGTGTGTTACTCAATGCATGAGTTGACGATGTGAAAAGTAGTGTATGTATTTAAACCAGATTGTCTAAGAATGAGAAAGGAATGGGACAGATGTAAGGTCACAGTGACCTTAACCTTTGACCACCAAACACAATCACATCATTCATCACTGAGTCCAAGTGGAAATTTGTGCCAAACTTGAAGAAATCCCCTTGAAGTGTTCTCGAGGTATCGTGTTCATGAGAATGGGACAAACAACCCAAACACATAATGCCTCCGGCCATGGCTATCACTGGCACAGAGGCATAAAGACAGGTGGAGTGTCGTGTCTTTAGAAGAGAGGCTGAGAATGTGCAAGATGAATGAGTCAAAAACATAAAGAAGACGTAAGTGACATAAATGAAAAGCAAGACGGTAAGAGAGACGGACAGATTGTATTAAAGCAAACACACACGTCCTGACTGGCCTAATTGCTGTTAATGCTTCAGTAGCTGTCCATATGTCATTATGTGTGTGTGTGTGTGTGTGTGTGTGTGTTGGCTTTGTAGCTAACTAACAGACAGTGTAATCACCCTGAACCGCAAAAATCCCCATGTGGGGGCACAGGAGCAAACAACAACAACAAACAAACAAACTGGTCTTTTAGTCTCACAGGGTCTGAGCAGTAATGACTCGACGTATCAGAGGGCCACTTTCACCGCTGATTATTACTGTACACACACACACACACACACACACACACACACACACACACTCTAAAAGCAGACAAAACACTGCATGCTTAAGCTCACATGCCTAACATGCAGCAGACCAAACACTGTACAATAATATAATGCTGCACCCTATACTTAGTGTATAGGAAGACACCCTGGGGAGCCCAAAAATGACTTAAGTACTGTACTTGAGTCAAGTACAAGTACCTTGAATTTGTTCTTCAGTATTTCCATTTTATTTAATTCCATACTTCTACTCCACCACATCTCAAAGGTTGCTATTGTACTTTTTACTTCACTACATTTGTCTGACGGCTTTAGTTACTATTCAGACTACAGTTTTTCCACACCTGATGATGATTTTTAATGTTTGTGATAAACCAAACGATGAAGCGCTTCTTTGTGTATTGAGAAAATTCTTTTCTACTGGCCTTCGTCCTCGTCATGTGACAGGCAAATGTATTTTTTGAAAACACTGACAAAAAAGGTGGACATTCATTATGGTGTCAGTAGAAAATATAATATTTTAAGATAACTTCAGCATTAAAATGCCTTTTGAAAGCATTTCCAGTGAGAAATGTGCCTTGTATTTTCACAATCTTCCTTCAGAGAATGTTCATGATGTTAAGTTTATTGGTTATTATGGAGATTATTTCAGGCCTCGTCAGAAAATTGTTGGAATACGACATTTTCTATTGTTGCTATGGTGGTTGCTATGCTAAACCAACGTAGCTGGTGTGTTGTTTGAATCACTGTCTGATATATTTCAGGCTGATGGACTGTTTTCAGGTAAACTTATTAAATTAAGATTGTTTAAGCTGTGTGCTTTTAGCTAATAGTAACGTTAGCAACAGTTAACCGTTAGCTAGTTAACAACGGTTAGTTAACTTAACTCAATATATATATATATATAATCGTCACAGGCGCGCAATGCATGTTGGGATAGGCTGGGCAACGAAGGATTCATCTGTGGCATCCTCCAAATTTTGGGAAAGAAGGCTGCATTTCCCGGCCGAGTCTTCAAAATGGGACGGCCTTGGTCACGCCAATGTGACGCAATCGGTCTTCAAACAGGGACACAGCTAGTTTAGCAACGTTCTCTGCCTTAACCACCTCTCTTTTAACGTAATACTTCATAGCTAGCCAATTGCTAACTTAGCAATTTCATCGGAACGTCCGCTTCCAGGCCACAGAGTGAAGGCAGCTGATCATGTAGTGACGTGTAGGTATGCTGGGTGAGCCGTAGCAAGAAGGAAGGGCATGTATCTGCTCCAGCTGCAGTTATACCTACTCATAGCAGAAGGCTACATTACCCATGATCCTCCTGGTTTGTGTTGTCAGCAGAAATGGCACATCTAACTACTGTTTTGGACTGTGTGCCATGGATGTGCTTCATTCCACTGCCTATCTTTAAATATTGCATTTTCAACAGACAACAGATCAAATGTCCGCCATTTCTTCTGCTTCAAAGAAAGACGCTGGGCATTGACATGACGAGGACGCAGGCTAATAGAAAAGAATAGGCCAAAAAATGTAGGCATCTCACAATTTTAGAGCCATAATTGTGAAGCTAATGGACTAACATGGCTGTTACACATTTTGATGTGAGACTGGGTTGAGATTAAACTACCCAGCAGTGTATAAAGGAGTTAAATGGGGCCAACCTCAAACATTTACAGCAGTAAAATACAAAATATGAATCCAAAAACATCAGATATAATAGTAAAACACTGACAGGGACATTTCACTACACAATCAATACCGACATACTTTTACACAGGGTTCTCAATGCAGGACTTTTACTCGTGTTGAAGTATTTGCACAGTGTGTTATTAGTACGTTTACTGAAGTAAAGGACCTGAGTACTCCTTTCATCGCTGCACACGCCCTTCCCTGAGCGATCGGTAATCTCTGCCCTCATCTTCCATCTTGTGCAGCTCTGTTTGTTTGGGTTTTGTCATAAATGGTGGCTCTCAGTCGAAACAGAGACACAAAACAAACTGCTGATAAAACTGCTGGAACAGTCACTTATATAACGTCTGTGTGTTTACTGAACGCTGCCTGCATGGCACACGGCAGAACGACGCTCCGATGACCTGAGGTAATGTTGTGAGGACGGTTGAGAAGGATTTACTGTTCAAACTTGAACTCTCAGGTGCAGTTGGACTAATACTTGTGATGACAAATGAACGTCAGACATGCAAGGAAGCATTAAAATGATGTATTATTAAATATTGTTATTATTATTTCTCTGGCGTGTAGAGGAGGGTCTCACAGCCCCATGGTGTGAAGACTGTTTCAGGAGATTTGCTGCCCTCAAAAGAAGGATATCCTGATGAAAACACGCCGTAGAGCCACTTGGAATTTCTTGGCATGAAAATAGTCAGATTTTAAGATTTAGAGACTGCGTCTAATAAATCAGCTATCAACAGCTTCATTACGAGAAAACACTGGTATCTGCAAAGAAAACACATGAATCGTCTCATTCATTAATCACATGTTACACCAAACATTTCCATCTGCTTCGTATCAGCTGCTTGTCAGAATGCAATTTATTGAATCTGATACGGTACAGAATATGTCATTGAATCATGTCATGCACTAACTGACTTACAGGATGTCAAACAGACCAGAAAGTACTTTTACTTTAGTTGAGTATTTACATGTTCTGCTACTTTATGTGTATACTCCACTACGTTTATTTGATAGCTTTAGTTGCTTTGCAGATTCTATTATTACTACAAAATATAATGGACAAATCCTGTGGGTCCTGTGTGGAACTGTCAGAAATCGCTGTCTGACAGCAAGGTAAAGCTGTGAAAATACTCTAAATATAATATACACCAAGGGTGCTTTCACACCTGCCCTGTTTGGTTCGGTTTAATTGAACTCAAGTTCGTTTGCCCCCTCAGTGCGGTTCGTTTGGGCAGGTGTGAACACAGCAGTCACACTCAGGTGTGCACCAAAACAACCAGACTGAGACCTTCTTGAAGAGGTGGTCTCGGCCCGGTTACAAACGAACTCTGGTGCGGTTGGTTTGTGGTGAGAATGTTTTCCGACCTGGATGTGAACCAACTGCAGTCACATGACACATTGTTTGGGTTAAACATGAGCATGTTACAGTCCTGGAGGATTATTAATGTGCACCTCCTCCTGTACTGCCTTAATATGCACATTCAGCACATCCAATGCATCAAAACATTGTTTTCTAGTTGGAGCCGCGCCTCGTTTTCAAACTGTATGCTTTGACTAAAATGAACAATGACAGCAATATAGTCCACGATGAGCAGCGCTAAAATCAACCTGCGTAGTTGTCCCTCCATTGTGACATTAGAAAGTGTCACATTTATCTTGCAAGTGTACTCTTCTTCAACGTTTGCTTTACTTCCTGGATTTTTCCCACATGGAGATTCTGACCAATCAAGAGCAGTAGGCATTTGATCTGGTCTGACTTTTACTGCACTGGTATGTGCAAGATCTGAGCACTTCTTCCACCACTGGAGCTAGATGACAACAAGTGACACCATTACATAAGTTGTCAATCAGAGAGAAATGTGTTTTCCAACTGTAAAACATTTATTTCAGTACATATCATGTTTGCAAATCTTTAAAAACAAGATATCCGTGTGTTTTGTTGGGTGTTTGTGTAGAAACACAAATGTAATCTAAACCAGTGTAAACTCGCTATCAGTCTCAAACATCCCACACAAGTCAGGCTTTCCTCCTGTATGTACGGATGTAGCACTATTGTTTATCTGTCTAAATGTCTTTGCTTATGTAAGTTGTGAAGGAAACTCCTCGTTGACTCTCGCTTTCCCCGTCTAGCCTCGCTGATTACAGCAGAACAGACGTTTGTGTTTGTTGAGATGGTTGCGATAGGAGCATAAACTCTCCAACACTTCTCCAGGAACAACAATCCAGAACCGCCTGTGTCTGTTCACACCTTCATTAACACATCAGCACCATCATTAACCCTTGAATCAATATCTGCATCTCTTGTGTTTGGTATGAACAGGAAAGGCAGCTGATTATCTGAGCGGACAGAGCCAGAAGAACAGAGGGAGCATGAGAGAGAAAGGTGAACCGCCGTTCTTTACTCTGTTATTAAGACGACTGTCAACGCAAAGTGAACAAGCTGTTTAGTCTCTGAGTATCAAGCCTTATAATCTTCCTTAGAACAAGGGAAAAGCCTGCCCATGGGGTGTGATTACTTCACGAGAAATAACAAAGCCAGTGAAAGAAATGTCTGTACGTCAGAACAAAGGCAGAGTGAAGAGAGAGTGGTGCGTTCGTCTCACGGCATCAAGGATTCAAATAAGCTTATTTGCATTGGAAATACGAGTATTGGTAGTTTCTTGGTAAACAAAACAACCCCAAAACAAATCTTAATCTTAACACGTCCTAGTTTTTCAGAGAAAGATCTAAAGGTCAAATTGAACATTCAAGCAATGACAGTATGTCAATAGTATTAAAGTTAAGTTTCAAAAATGTAAAGGTACCCTATAGAGTTTTTGACCACTAGTGGCGCATGAGTTTGTTTGGCCATTTCACATTTTGTTTGTATCTCCTGCTTCTTCACATGTACCTGCTCAAACATGTGGGTGATGCCATTACACATTCCTGCAGGGGGCGGTAATGAAAATGTGTGGTGCATGTAATTCATAAGAAACAACCCTGTAGAAGGTGACACAGGGAGAACATGCAAACTCCACACAGAGGGGCTCCGGCCGGCCGGTGGATTCGAAGCCCAAACCGTCTTGCTGTGAGGTGACAATGCCCCCCAGCACTTTTATCGTAAAAAAAAACCTCTTGAATGATCAGCTGATACACTCACTCAGTGCTCCTCTCTTACCACATGGTTGGTGCGGTCTCTGATGGGCTGGTATCCCGCTGCAGGAACACACTGCTCGGCGTGTCCGTTACAGAAGCAGCTTCCCTTCACTATCAGGTCGTAGATGGCGAAGTGTTGAGTGGGAAGAGCTTCGTTGGAGGAGGCGAGGTCTTTGGCCTGGCAGGGACATGGCTGCTGCTTCAGCAGTCGGATTCGGATGTTGGTCACCCTCAGCTGCTGCTGGCCCTCCGCCCCGAACGGATCCAGGGATTCCCACTTTGGGAGAGTGCGGTAGATCACCTGTTGATCAGAGATAGAGAGAGATCTGCTGTAGTATTTCAAATTGTGTTACCTTCTGATATTTACGGGCAAAAGTTCCCATGGGTAGTTTGTGCTAATTTTCCAGGCAGCAAAAGAGACGTCAGAAGCCTGCAATCTGAATAAACATCACCTCTGTTAGCCTCTGTTAACAAAGACAGACTTGTATTTTTACTTGGCTTATTGTGATCTCAGGAAACTCAATAAGCAATTTTTGAGACGTGTCATTTTAACACCTGCGTGGAGAAACATGGCAGTCACTGCCTGTTTTTTCAAAGAGGAAATTGGGATAAATTTCTTCAAAATTTGGCTGTGCAGTTGCAAATCTGTGCAGTCCATTATGTTTGTAAGTTTGAAGATCGGTCCATGTTTAAGTTGCCAGACTGAATTGATCTCAGGCCCACCCACATGAATGGCTAGGACCCTGAAGAGGTCCAGTGAATGGGCCCTCCCTGAATCCCTGCTTATGGTCTGGCACCTGGTCGCTACCTTTTTATTAAGTCCCATCTTCACCTGCACGCTGTGCCCAGAAACGTCTTGACAGCAGCGAAATAAGGAGAAAATAGGAAAATACAGGCAGAGAGCAGAGTGCAGAGAACACAAGAGAAGATGGACGCTGTTCTTTCTTGCAGCCTCACTTCATGATTTACAGGCAGTAGACAGGAGTATTCAGCAACACAATTCAGATTCAGATTCATTGATGCTACTCATGTCACTACATCTATCATGTTAACAGGGGGTTTGTTTTGGTATCATTGTGCACTAAACTATGACCTCACACCTCCCCATCATTGACTACATCCTCACGTGACCATGAGGGTGCTGGGTGTCCTTAACTGAGTGCACACAGTCTTTCTCCCCCTCACTCTCCCTCCCTGTCTGGTCCCTGGACATCCTTCAAATCGAAGATCCCTTTATAGGCTGCCATCGCCATAGCTACTGCTGCCAATAGCAACCAACACCGCTGCTGTTGTCAGGGTGAAAATGTTGCCCAGGCTCTTGCTGTGAAAGAAATGTGTGTGTTTGTAGTGTGTCTCTATACAAAGTGTGTGTTGTTGTCGTTGGCTGTCATTGATATCATTGGACGAGTGTGTGTTTATGTGAGTCTGTTTTCTTTGGTTGAAGTGAGATGCAAGCAGAAAGACCCCATGTGGCTCCCTCATTGGCTGGATGACTGGCCGAGAGTGTGATGGGAGGAGCACTATTAATTTCCCTGTTGTTGGAAAAGGTCGCGGGGTCACGGCATTGTGGTCCACAATTAAGAGAACACGACAAATAGGACGAGGGGCGCCGGTCCGCAGGAGACCACGGAGAGCAGGGCCAGACAAAGACGGGGACGGAGATCCAGCTTCACATAACTCAGGGCTGCACAAAAGGGCCGCGACAGCCCGGTGACACCACAGCAACACCAGCACACACACACAACCACACTGGCATGCACATAGACATGAGTGTCGAGGCTTCCTTTACACTACACAAATTCCACACAAGGCCATCGTGGAGCTTTTACTACACAATGACGCCTCGTAGTTTTCCTTTGAATGTGGAGACAAAATATTAGTGTTCACAAATACGCTGATGAGACCCAGGTTTATGTTAATCTGAACCCTCAATGAATTAAAGTCTCGCTAAGACTCCTTAATGGGTTTTATGGGAATCCAGGAATTTTCTCTGTGTTCATTTATGTTTTTCTAAATTTAACAATATGACAAAATCTTGTGGAAAATGGCAAACTGCTGTTTAACTGTTTCTTGCTTTTGAAACAATTTTAAAAGACAACAGTGCACATTCAACTTCTTATCGACATTATCGTTGGCATTTTCACTTTCCTCAATTATTTGAACTCATTGTCTGAGTTGCAAGAGGATGTCATTAATTTTAAACTACAGTAAAAAGTGTTCTCGTGCAGCAGAAAAAAATACTTTGAATGACTGTGCATCTCTTGCACGGGTGAGACGAGCCGTGGTGTGGTGGAGTTTCTTAACCACTGATGCCACTATTGAGCAATGTTTTAACCATAGACTGGATAAAATAATGAATGTAGCTAGTGTGGCGTCACCCATTGGTTTGTGAACTCTGAAGTTTCAAATTCAGCATTTCTGTTGTCGCCATCTTGATTTTTTAGAGCCAGATATTACCATAATGGATGAGAGGGTGGAGCTGTGGAGTAGTGAAGGACGGATCTGACTCATATACCTTTTTTCCACCAAAATAAGTGCATGTAAGTGGGTTTTTTTACACTTGGGGAAACCTGTTAAAAATAAGTCATAGACTCCTTTCTCTTTGCCAGATGACCAGGGTTGTATTCAGCTGCAGCGGATGAGTATCCCCTTCTGGGTTTTTTTCTGGTGTGTCAAGTTCAACATCACGGATGGTCTGGTTTCCACTACATCAATGAAGAGCCTACGCCAAAGGTATGGCGTCGATTTGACGCAGAAGTATAAATCCTGCATTAGACTGTGGCGATGCCGCACAAAGTTAGCTACAGAGACGAAAATAATTTTTTGTACCAGGTTGTAAACATGTTTATTTCTATTGTAAAGCTGATTATTTTAACATTGGGGTCTGTGGGGATTGACTCGTTTCTGGAGCCAGCCTCAAGCAGCCATTCAAAGAACTGCTGTTTTTGGCACTTCCACGTTGGCTTCATTACTCAGCCCCGGAGGTTGCTGCTTGTTTTTAAATAACGGGTCCTCGATTTTTTTTTATCTCAAACTCTATTTGTACTTTCGAACAAGGACGCAGTGCACATGTACAGGCACGCAACGCATATTCTTTTTCACGCTCTTTCATGGATCCACGGTTGTTGGTGGTAACATGCATAAAAACGAAGCAATGTCCCAACAAACCACAGTAAAAAATAGGACTCATAGATGGCCAACTGTGATAAATGATGCCGTTTTCAAAATACTTTGCAAATGTTTCTGGAAACAGGAAATGCATTCATTGCGTTTGTTGGGCCTCGGGGATACACGCTGTGTTTTGGTGAGAAACACAGACTGTAAACATTCATACTGGCATCTGTTTACAAGACAACTCCACAGGGAGCCTTTGACTTTAATTGAATTTACAAATGCAGAAGAAAATGTTTTAAGCTCTCACTGTCACTGCTGTGTCTCTGAGAACCTTTGCTCTTTGGAAGCCACCAGTCAGTATAAACACGGAGGTCAAAAAGCCACTTTAACCACATTTAAACTTTGTCCACCTGCGTCCTGAGGCAGTGGGTTCACTGTGGGCCATGTGTCCACTTGAGGCTGAAAAAAAAAAAGTAAGTCCGGCTTAAACAGGCGTAATTCCATCAAAGCACTGTGAACTGTAATCTGGTAAACAGGCACAATGGGCATTGATGGAAGGAGAAAGACAGAGAGAGGGAAACAGAGAGGGGGGATGGGTGTCTAGCCAACAGTACCAACATCCATCAGAGCAACGGCACTTCCTTCCCAGCAGACAGACGGAGAGCCGACTGTATGTGTTTATCTGAAAGGGCACGGCAAGTGTGTGTGTGTGTGTGTGTGTGTGTGTGTTCGAGGAACTGTGGAAAAGAGAAAGGATATGTGTGTTGGCTGGTCTGTCTCGCTCTCTTCCCTAAGGAGGTCAGTCTCTACAACAAACACTCACATTCTTCCAGCCCAGCTGACCTCATAAATAAGACAAGAAAACCCAGCTCACACACACACACACACACACACACACGCACGCACACACACACGCACACACACACGCGCACACACACACACACACACACACACACACACACACACACAATCTTTTCCCACATTACAGGTGAACACAGAGAGCTTTCAGTGCAAGAGATGACATGCTTTTTATGTTTGCTGCGGGAGAAAGAGGATAGGCAGAAAGCTGAGAATACCTGCCACCTGTTCACCTAAGCCAACAGTAATTCATACCACGCTGCTCACGCTGAAAATGATCATGAGGCTGCAACTAAAAACGTATTTTTCATCACTGTTTAATGTGTCAATCACTCTTTTATAGGGACGTTAACTATTATCCCTTTAGCCATTAACTGACAATAAGAATTTGGACCGATTAATACTATCAGTTAAACAGTTACACATAATATACTGGCGCTGCTGGGGAGATGACTACACGGGAGAGTGTGCTGCTGCCCAGGCTGGAGTTGTACAACATTGCTGACCACAGCAAGAAGAAACTAATGACCCAGAGGCAGAGGTGGACACCTATATGAGAGACAGTGCCCCCCCTCAATAGATACTAATCCTCTTCACTTTTAGAAAGGATCAGCAAACTTTATGTTGATGCCATTACACCCAACAGTCAGTTCAGCATCTGTCTGGTTAGCATGAGCTAACATAGCAGCAACAGCTAACATCCAACAAACTGTCCCAACTAATTTGTGATGATGTCTCCTCTGTCGTTAAAGCCCTTTGTTAGCCCTGTCACCATGTGTGTGCGGGGCGGGTGGACTATATGCCAGTGGTTTCCAACTGGTCCAGTCACAAGGTCCAGATTTCGCCTAAGTCATTAGTTCAAGGTCCACAAAGTATGAGACATTTAGTGTCATACTTGCGTTTGGCCATGTCTTTGAGCTAGTTTGCTGTCTTTGATTGGTAGCTATCCATTGGTCGCTCACTCTACAGCAGGAAACAACACTTCAAAATAAAAGCTCTGTGCCAGAAATTCACCATACTTAAAGATTAAGTGTGTTTGACGTGTTTTAGAGTCACTTCCCATCCACCAGTTGGGAACCACTGCTCTATGCCCCCCATGCAGAGCTCACACTCCTGCAGCAGTAGTGTCATGATTTACAGAGAGAGCAGAGCAAGGAGGCGCTGAGCGATGCATTGCACCACACACACCTCTACAATGAAACAAGAGTGTCGGCTATCAGTCTCAAAAAATATTCTGAATTAGCATCCCTACTTCTTCAATTAATTGTTGAGTGTATGTTATGCTGACATGTCCATTTACAAGCATGATGTCATGCACCTATGTTTTGTCAATTAAAGGTCAATAATAGCTTAAAACTAAATTGGAGGTGCACCTGAATAGATGCATGTCCGGAGAAATTATATATATTAATGGAGGTGCATATTAATGCTTATAGACACTGTATTTTCTCATGAAACACAGAGGAGCTGAGGCACTAAAGCCCTAAAGCACCAACCCATAATACAACACAGTACAAGGCTTTGTTTTCATCACCTTGTGCAGGTCACAGATTGTTTAACTGTCATCACAGGTGACGTACATTCACAGTGAAAACAAACAGTAGTAGAGAGAGTGCGTACAGCTGAGCAGCAGCAGCTGCTGCTGGGCTGTCAGAGCGCTACTTGACCTCCTTTAACCTCTGGGTCATCAGTTAAGGGGTGAGAGGTCGAAGGTCATGCTCCCAGCACAGGTGGCTGAGACATGCGGAAACCAATATGTGAAGCAGTGTCAGAGAAAAACAGAAGAGAGAAGAAACTGCTGTTTTTCACACCTTCATGCACAAAAGATGGAGAAAAAAATCATATAAGCAATAGAGCCATATGTCTTTGTTTCATTCTTACACACTGCGAACAAACCAAGAAAACTTGAACAGAGAAACACAGCAGGAGCACATAGAGAGAGATTTATGATACAGCAGCAGAATAAAGGCCATAACAGCTGAATACTTGGAAGAAGTCGTAGCAGTGAGAGCCCGTCAAAGAGGGCGTAAACACACATTACATATGAGAGCACTGCAGGGAGTCGAGAGCAGCACCACGCTCGGCATGCGCCTCCACACACATCTGCAGAGCAGCTCCCGACACACACTGCTTCAATTAAACATCAATGGACTTCAGGAAGCCCTTTCGTGCTACAGTCAAAGTACGCCTATTAAACACTCAATCATGCACGCACACACACACACTCACAGAGCCTCCCACACCTGGCTGAGCTCTGCTTTCATTCTGCTCAGTCGTATGACTGTATGACTCTCGCATGTTGCGTGACTTGCAGCAGCCAGGACTGAATTTGTTCCAGTAGGAGGGGTAATGATGCACTTAAAACCCTTTCTTTAGAAAAACACGAGTGTGTGACTGTAGCAGAGTTTACCTGTCACACACGGCATGTGTGATGTGATATAATTAGCAATTCATTCATAGAGGAAGACAAAGCTGAGCAGGAAACTCTCCGTCACCCCCCCTCCAGCGTTTCACTGCAGGTGTGTATTCGCCCTCCTCTCCACCTGCATCAACCTGCTCTCTGAGTGATCTGACTGTGTTTGGGTTGAGAGAAATGGTGGGAACTCAACCACGACTTGATACAAATCTAATCATCTAAGGCAACTCTGACGGGGAGTCAAAATGTTGTTACTACGGTCAAATTAATTCAGAGGAATACATCAGTGTGTTGGTTTGAGACAGAGAGGATTTCCTGTATATACCTGACACTGAAACTTAAACAAAATTGGTTGGTGGGTGTATTTCAATAGTTTCAATAGTTCCTACGTGAAACTTCTCACGACAACGTCTGTGGATTATCTTGAGTTAACCAGGTCATGAATTCTGGAAAGAGACAGTTTTTTTTAGTGCTTTGAGCAGTGCCATCTAGTTTGATGCAGGAACACAGTGCAACTTTAACTTGAGCTCAGACACATTTTAAGGACTGATGTATAAGGTAAGAGACAAACCCTGCCCTCCTCACCTCTCCACGGTTGCAGGGATAAGCCTCCGAGTATTTGGAGGTGCAGGTGGCCCCGTCCCGACCCACGCCTGTCTTTCCCTCCTCCATCCCGAAGGCGGCGCTGCAGTTGCTGGCGTAGTACTGCAGCATCTTCCACGTTCTCCCAAAGTCCTGCGACCGCTCCAGCGTCATGGCGGCAGGCCTCGGCGAACGAAACACTACGATGAGATGTGTGAAGTAGAACTCGGCCTCCAGGTCCAGTTGCACCGTCTCAGACTCCACTCCCTCAGCTGACTGCCACCAGGTGTTGGGGTGACGGAAGGAGGAGTCGGACATGGCTCCAGCCAGGTGGGACAGGAGAGGCAGGCCGGCGTTGCATTTGGCGCACTTGGCAGCGTTGCAGGCCAGGTTGGCGTTGGGGTCAGAGTAGGAGCAGTAGAGCTCAGTGCCGTTGTTTCCGCAGACAGTCTGCGTCAGGACACGGCGACCCAGGGCTAAGTTACCCATGCGGGGGTTGCAGGCCCGGCTCTCACAGCGAGGGGCCACACCTGCTCGAAACACCTCCGCCGGCAGACCTGCATGGATGGAGAGAAAACAGAGTTTACATGTGTACCTGGCAAATATGGGCTGTGGTGACATAACACAAGAAGACAAGGGTGAAAACAAATGGGTCAGGTAGGTGTGGTACCTCAGTTTAAAGGGTTAGTTCACCCAAATCACACACCTCTAGTTGTTCTCAATCATGAAGATAGTATTTGTGCACATTTTGAGATTTCTTTCTTTCACCATTATACAATAGAGGGGAATAAAATATAACTTTAACACAGAACTCAGGCACTAAAATAGCGCAAAAACCTGGTAGGATCAAGGACGGATGAAGAGAAAGGTGTGTGGATGCAATACCTACTTGGTTTCTCAAGATTATCCACAGACCTTGTTGTGAGCAGTTTGATGTAGTAAGTATTTCCTATCTACTGACTACACCTGCCAACCAAATTAGCGCGCAGAAGGAAGCGTACATCTACTCATGGACGAAAGACTTGTGATATAACATAAATTGTGTCCTCTTTGACTGAGCTGTAATGTTAGTTAGCTCAGTGCTGCTAGGTGAGCTAGCAGTAGATGCACACGTCCTTCTGCGTGGTGATACGGTTGACAGGTGTACTTTGGCAGAAAGAAAATAGCAGTTTGATGTACGAACTATTTTCTTTCTTCCAAACTACACCCACCAACTGTATTACCATGCAGAAGGAAGTGTGTGTCAACTGCTATTTGACCTAGCACCACTGAGCTAGCTAATGTCAACACCATTAATGCTTAGCCTACATCTCCCTCTGTCACAAGCTTCTCGTCCATGAGTAGATGTACACTTCCTTCTGCGCGGTGATACGGTTGGTGGCTCCAGTTCTGTGCTCAAACTGCCAAAAAAAATACATTTGAAAAACTCAACAGCAATGTCTCTTTCCAAAAAACCCGCATATGAGAGGCTTGTGCTGGCAACAGCGCAAGATAGAAACATTAATAGTGCTTTTTCTCAGCAGACATTTTGACTTGTCATAGTCGGAGAAGCACAGGTGTATTTATTAATATTAATGATGGCTGCATTACACTTAAAATGTCTGCTGTGAAAAAGGTCTTTGGCATTCTCTTCAGCTGCGCTCTAGCATTAGTTAGCTCAGAGGTGCTAGGTGAGCTAGCAGTAGATGCACGCTTCCTTCTGTACAGTGATACGGTTGGCTATTCAAAGACCCATTAACTTCAGGATGAGGGAACCAGGAGTGTTCTGAAAGCTACCTCATTTAGGGCTCATTATCACAGTTTACGTCTTGCGCTGTCACAAGCTACTCGTCCATGAGTAGATGCACGCTTCCTTCTGTGTGGTGATACAATTGGTGGGTGTAGTTCAGTAGAAAGAAAATAGTTCCTACATGAAACTGCTCACAACAAGGTCTGTGGATTATCTTGAGTAACCAGGTCATGATTTCTGGAAAGAGACATTGATGTTGAGTTTTTCAAATGTATTTTTGGCACTTTGAGCGCCACAAGCTGAGTGCCATCTAGTTCCATTATACTGGAGAGAAGGCAGCTGAGTGCCATCTAGTTCCATTATACTGGAGAGAAGGCAGACATCTCTACGGTCGATATCTCCAACACTCTGCAACTGATAAACAGCACTACAGGTGAGAAGAAAAATATGTATTTTTGATTTTGGGGGTGATCTGTCCCTTTAAGTAACAGGAATGTCTCCTTGGTCACCATTAAGTGCCCCTAGAAATGTGAAACTTCCTAAGCAGGTTTAGAGGTTTTGGAGAGTTTAGTGAACAAGCACACCTGAATCTGACTAACACAGTATGTTTAAGAGTGAGTGGGCGAGCTGAGACTAAGAGTGACTCAGTGTGTGTGTGTGTGTGTGTGTGTGTGTGTGTGTGTGTACACAAGTCAAGTGATGTACCACAATCGGAAATCTTATGCAAAAGGGATAATAGAGGCATTGTGCACCTGCCTGCCACAGACTGCAGCCAGCGTGGACTCTTAACACAGATAGAGTTTGGCAGCTCAGGGAGGATGAGCAGCATTCAGACGCCTTCCAGACGCTTCGCACACCCCCTGAGGGCCACAGTGTCATCTTCCAGCCTGGATTTATTATCCAAAACCTGGAGCTCACGTTGTTTTTCATGTCAGCGGCTTCGCAGATAGACTCATATTAAACCTTGGGGCTTGGATTGGTGCAGTTTTGCACTGAGGGACCTTTCCTAGGGGGACGTTCTTTGTTAGATTGGTTCATGCTGAATTACATAACTGTCTGTATATGGGGAGGTCAAGGGGGGGAGGCTTTAAACTGAATAATCATTTGTTTTGTGCTCATTAATAGGATATAAAGTAATGAATACGAGTGAAACATGTTAAAAGAAGCTATATTTAATTCTAAAAGAGCTTGGATATACATAATTTGGAGGCTATAAGATAAATCACAACTATTGTGTTTTTAATACCAAACTTCCATTCAAATCTGTGGCAATTAAAAACAATGAAGTTCAATCACATCCACTACAGTTATTAAACTCCAGTTTCCTTATTGACCTCTATGTCACACGTTATTTGGTTTATGATGTTGAATCATATCCTAACTTTTATTACATGTGGGTTTATGTGTTTATAAATGCTGTGTTGAAACTACTTCAGTGAGACATTAAATTTCCTAAAAATCCAATGGAGTTCTGCACTGCTGAGCAGCACCAGCACATTGTTGCACCAAGTGACAATAACTCTGACAACAGGATGTTTGATGGAAAAATAACCACTTACCTGCGTCTGACAACACGGCCAGGCTGATCACAAGCAAAATCAACATGTCTCCTTATTAAAGGAATAATCCGAAATATGTGAGAAGAGGCAGACAATCCGCAGGAGTTATTCAGACATCAAGTATGCAAAGATCTCATCCACGGTGGCGAAGACAAGTGCGTAGCTTCAGATCCAGTGTGGACTTTCCCTCTCACTCAGCTGCGATCCAATAAGCCGATAATAGGTGGAGAGGAAACAACATGATCCCGGACGGTGCGTGATGTCCCGCTGACAGATGAAGTGATCGGCTCTGCCCGGCTCGTCTGCTGCTGCTGCTGCTGCTGCTGCTCCGGGACCTGCAGCGTGTTTCATTTCCCCACAGTGAGCTCCCGCTGCCCGCTCTGCCCCGCAGATCTGTGTCTGAGGAGCGCACAGAGGCTGTATAGTGACAGCAGCAGCAGCAGCTCCGCCTCTCCTCCTCATTTCTCCTCTCATTTAAAGGAACATTCCAGTTTGTGTGCAGCGCTGGACATGGACAAAGCCCACAACCTCCTGCTCCAACATGGGGGTCCAAGAGGGACCTCCAGAGGGCTTTGTGAGGAGTTCAGGGAGTCCAGCAGGATACTGATTAAAGGTGTTTAATGAGAGGTTAGACTTCCTCCAACATTGCAGACAGACCACAAAACCTCCCTGGCAGTGATAAGAGGCAATACTACATTATAAAAATCTCCACTACAAGTAAAAGTCATGTATTCAAGGGACAGTTCACTACAAATTCAAAATACCAACACAATTCTCACTCCGACCTCGTCACAAATCGACGTTTGGCCATGGATTTTCCACGTCCACATACGACATGAAAGGTACCCTGGGTGTGTTGCTGACATTCTGGGACACCGTGTCAAGTTCTGCCTGTTACTTACATTGTCTTCTTTCAAAATAAGCTTATGTTTTCTCAGGTAATTTAACAATTACATACAGTCTCTTTCAAAATAAAAGCACTACGTCAGTACAACAAAAACTCGTGGTTGGGTTTAGGAAAAAAGAACAGGGTTTGGCTTTAGAATCTTAGGGGACACAAACACCACTCTCTCGGGTGACAGTCGGTGTTTGTTGGACTCGTCCGCCCCACTTGGACTTCCGCCACCTTAACTTTCATCCTTTTCCCACTATGTTTCCCCCTGACGCCACTGGGCACTGTTGAACTATAATGGCAGCAGAATCATATACGCATATCATATCTTGCCGACATTAAAGGACGCCTTTTTTCATTGGTGTCTGACGCCACAAGTCACTGCTCAAGCGCCGGATTTCGACGACTTCAGAGGGAGACTGTGCTCAAAATACATATGTTTCCTCTTGGTGCTATTTATCATGTTGTGTTCACATCAAATGCAATTCAAATTTTCACGTTGCGTTACTTGTGTGAGTTTGAACACTAGAATATTTTGTGTGGACTAACTTTATACACAGGCGTCATACATCCCTGGAGGATCTCAGTGCTGATTGGCTATCGCGGCACAAATTGGTTGCTGAAGTTCAGAATTTTCAACTTACGCAATAAGCAAATGATGCGAAATGGCACTACTTGCTTCATTCATGCCACTTAATTCAAATATTGCATGTAATTTGTGTCGTGTCCATCATGCCGCCTGGTGGGAATTTGCATCTAATCGCATTTTTACATTGACCTTACATGGATTTTACTCATGCGAATTGTTTTGTTTTTTGAACACAACATCAGTCCAGATTGTTTTGGTGTAAGTTGCAGAGTGTAGTTCCTACATGAAACTGCTCACCACAAGGTCTGTGGATTATCTTGAGTAACCGGGTCATGATTTCTGGAAAGAGACATTGTACGTAACAGGTACGTAAGAACTTTCTTTCTACTAAACTATACCCGTCACCGTGCTGAAGGAAGTGCTACTGCTAGCTCACTTAGCACCACTGAGCTAGCTAACATTACAGATCAGTCAAGGGAGGACGCCATTAATGTTTACATCTTGCGCTGTCACAAGCCTCTTGTCCATGAGTTGATGCACACTTCCTTCTGCACAGTGGTACAGTTATTGAGTGTAGTTCAGTAGAAAGAAAATAGCTCCTACATGAAACTGCTCACAACAAGGTCTGTGGATTATCTTGAGTAACCAGGTCTTGATTTCTGGAAAGAGACATTGATGCTGAGTTTTTCAAATGTATTTTTTTGGCACTTTGAGCACCACAAGCTGAGTGCCATCTAGTTCCATTATATTGGAGAGAAGGCAGACATCTCTACAGCTGATATCTCCAACACTCTGTAACTCACACCAAAACTATCTAGACTGATAAACAGCACTACAGGTAAGAGGAGAAATATGTATTTTTGATTTTGGTGTGAACTGTCCCTTTAAATTACATACTTTAATGCTGTTGCTGGACAAAGTGGAGCTAATTTTAACAGTAATACTTTATGAACTGATCAAGTAAAGTACAAACACATTCAAATGGTACTTATTGGAGTAAATGTATTTAGTTACTTTCCACAACTGTAAAAGTATTAGGATTGAAAGTTAAAGTACTCATTATGCAGAATGGCTCTTTAAAGAATGCATTAATGTACTTTAATGTTGGTAGAGGTGGAGTTAATTTTAATTACTTCATATACTGGTGAGTGCTTAATCTATAAATATATGTATCATAATTTATTAATATTTTGCATCAATAATGTGAATCTGCAAAGTAAAGAAAGCTATAAAACAAATGTTACCAGCAAAAGTTCTGCAGAGAAATCCCCCCTGTGAGTGATACATTACATTATTATTAATGATGCATGAATGTGTGAGCAGCATATATAAACATTCGAGTATTTTCCACCTCTATCGTAAAAGCACCAGATGTCCCTGCCATGAGAGCGTGTGGGACCCCCTGTACCGACCACGTGGAGTCTGATGAAAAGCTGATGTGGGGCGTAAATGAGTGCTCATATCCACATTTCTCACTAATTGGCTTTGGATGGAGGGAGCGCACACAAAGTGATGCTGCTGACGCACTTCAGATTACACCCATCGGTTGCTCAGCTGCGGCCTTTGTTGACAACATTGTTGCTGTCCTTAGAAAACCAGTGAAATATGCAAACCCAATAAATGAAAAGCTTTTTAATTCCACTTCTGCTTTCCACATGGCCATCTGCTCCCAACAATGGCTGCTTAACAGCCCATAAACAGGAGACAGAGGCAGGATGAAGACGTTCACGTATGAAACATGAAGCTACCACAGCTTGGATTATGGTCGTGACACACTTCAGTTTGTGTTCCAGCCTGCATGAACAACAGGAGACAGGCCTGTGCAGGCTGCAGTGTGCCCCCCTGTGCTCAGTGATGGTACAAAAAAACTGATGTTGGAAAACTGTTCTTTCCGCTCCGGCCCGTTCGGGTCAAGCTCCACTGAACACAGCATGGCTTTGGCTTCTCTGTCTGCTGTGTAATCGGACCATGACCTGCTTTCTGTGCTTCTGACCCGTGGCCAATAAGCAGTGAGCCAAATGAAACTATCTCACCTGTTCACTTTGTTCTGTCCGTCCAGCTGCAGTCATCGCTCCTGATCTCTTTTTTTTTTTTTTTAGAAATGTTTTTGGGCATTTTTGCCTTTAATGGATAGGATAGCCAAGTATGAAAGGGAGGAGAGAGAGAGAGGGGATGACATGCAGCAAAGGGCCACAGGCTGGACTCGAACAGTGGCAACAGCCTTGTACAAGGGGCGCCTGCTCTATCCACTAGGCCACCGACGCCCTGCTCCTGATCTCTGTGAGGAAGAAAACTCTCAGAGGTTTAAACTCCCTGTTTCCAGTCTTTATGCTAAGCTAAGCTAATCACCTGCTGGCTGTAGCTTCATATAGCAGACAGGCATGAGTGTGGTGTCAGTGGTTTGTGAGTCCAGTGCTTCACACTTCCTGCAGCTCGTCCACTCAACAGGCCCGTTCACTGTTAACTTCTGTCTCCCAGCTCTCCTCTGCAGACTTCAAAGAGCTGGTCACCATCAGACTGGAATGATCCGACTGGCTTCTTCCTTCTAATGATGATACCAACAAGTGAAAGGCTGTGGCAGGAAAAGTTTCACAGATTGTAGAGTTAATAATTTAGACTCACACAGAGCTACAAAGGCTGCCCCCCCCCCCTCAAGCCGGAGTGTGTTGAGAAATGTTTGAATGGTCTCTTTGAGGTTCATTTGTGTCTTTTAAAAGATATTTTGTGTCTCTTTGTGGTTGATTTGTGTCTCTTTGTGGTTGATTTGTGTCTCTCTGTGGTTGATTTGTGTCTCTTTGAGATTGATTTGTGTCTCTCTGTGGTTGATTTGTGTCTGTTTAAGATTGATTTGTGTCTCTTTGAGATTGATTTGTGTCTCTTTGTGGTTGATTTTTGTCTCTTTGTAGATATTTTGTGTCTCTTTGTGGTTGATTTGTGTCTCTCTGTGGTTGATTTGTGTCTCTTTGAGATTGATTTGTGTCTCTCTGTGGTTGATTTGTGTCTCTTTAAGATTGATTTGTGTCTCTTTGAGGTTGATTTGTGTCTCTTTGTAGATACTTTGTGTCTCTTTGAGATTCATTTGTGTCTTTTTAAAGATATTTTGTGTCTCTTTGAGATTGATTTGTGTCTCTTTGTGGTTGATTTTTGTCTCTTTGTAGATATTTTGTGTCTCTTTGTGGTTGATTTGTGTCTCTCTGTGGTTGATTTGTGTCTCTTTGAGATTGATTTGTGTCTCTCTGTGGTTGATTTGTGTCTCTTTAAGATTGATTTGTGTCTCTTTGAGGTTGATTTGTGTCTCTTTGTGGTTGATTTGTGTCTCTCTGTGGTTGATTTGTGTCTCTTTGAGATTGATTTGTGTCTCTCTGTGGTTGATTTGTGTCTCTTTGAGATTGATTTGTGTCTTTTTAAAGATATTTTGTGTCTCTTTGTGGTTGATTTTTGTCTCTTTGAGGTTGATTTGTGTCTCTTTGTGGTTGATTTGTGTCTCTTTGTAGTTGATTTGTGTCTCTTTGTAGTCGTTTTGCACCTCTTGTAATTTTTCCTGTTTTTGTGGCTGATTTGCATCTCTCTCTAGGTATTTTGAGTTTTTTTGTGGATGACCTGTTTCTCTTTGTAGTTACTTTGTTGTTGCATCTCTGTGGTTGATTTGCATTTCTTTGTGGTTCATTTGTGTCTCTTTGTAGTTATTTTTTTTCTCTTTATGGTGTGTTTTGTCTCTTTGTTGTTGTGTGATTGACTTTTAGAAAGTAATAATAGTCACTTCACACAGTGGCTCTGACACTAAAAACCCAACTACGTACCACCCTCAGACTGGGGGCACCAGGGGATCAGACTCCAGGAGGGACTAGTGCCACCCCAGGCCACCCCTCTGGCTCTGCCCCTGTTCTCAACATACACCCACACACACATTGCTATCATGCCACAACTGACACGTTGACTGACTGACGGATTGGTTAATTACATGGAGGGCACCTTGAAAAGCGAGGGAAGAAAAATAGGCTAAATGATGTAAGGACTTCAGTATTTCAAACACGCGCAGAAAGAGCCAGTACACTTCAGGAGGAATTTAGTGAGCGCACCCAGCCCTTCACTGGAGGAAGTCAAATGTTAGTTTTATTCACAGTATCAGGTTGGAACTTGTTGGATGCTTTGGTAACAGTTGAACGCTTCAATGCAGAAAAATGAGTGAAATCTTGAGGCTGTTTGTGCCTGGAGAGAAATAGCTGCCCAGACAGAGAGCCAGCATGACCCAGATATGACAGTCATTTCACTTTTTCAGGTCAGAGTTTATAATTACTGAATAATCTTCTAATGATGGGCAAGTTAAAGTTAAATAGTCCATAGAGCAGGTGTTGCACGTACAGTACAGTTCAGCTCAGGGCAGGTGGAGAGATTGACAGTGACGCTGGATAAACTCCAGAACAACAGAATATGACTTCATTTGCTTTGGATTAACCTCACAGTAATCATATGGCAAATTGAAAAGGAATGTATTTTCAAGCAGAGCACGTAAAGTAATATAAGGTCACTTTGTACTTCTGAGGATCATGGACTCACTTAAGGTTGTTACAGCTAGAAATATTAGGAGTAGTTGATTAATTGATTAGTTAATCGACAGATAAACAATCAGCAACAGCTGATATATGTAAATATATAATATTTTTCTCCTCCACTACATTTAAGAGGGAAATACTGTACTTTTTACTCCACTACATTATGTGACAGCTTTAGTTACTCTATATTTTACATACTACATACACATATTAAGTGCTTATAAATGATGTTTTGTAACAAACCCAACAGTAAATACAAATAGAGCCAAAATGATAAGTTGATTAAACTTTAAGTCCAGTTATTGAATTACCTGGCAACTATTTTAATGATTGTGAAAATACTAAATATTTCGTGGTTCCAGATTCTCAAATGTGAGGATTTGCTGCTTTTTTTTTTTTTTTTTTTTTTTATAAATTATGCAATAATAAGGAATATTTCACCCCCTAAATGACCATTTATGCATAATTTACTCACTACGTTAAATATATGAAGAAACATTTGTTTTTCTTGCATGCCTCTGGTCTCATTTATACAGTCATATGCTCAGTACTTCCCAAACAGACAGCTGAACTTAAAGTTAAACTTATTTTTACTCTCCTCAAAGCCAGACTCCATTGACAAAAATAATGATTTTACTTTTGTGAACATAAGAGCTGCTGGTTGCGTTCCTGTCTCAATTAGTTACTTCATTTGGGTTACTGTTTGACTTCTGTGTTTTAAAGAGCCAGCTGAGATTCAGCAAAGTCACACAGAAACCCAAATTTATTACCCCGCATTTATAAACGCTACATATTTGTCCCTATACAAATAAACATTAAATAATTAAATATTTGGTAGGACAGATAGAGAGTGAAAGGGGCAGCGAGAGAGAAAGATATTTGTAATAAAGTTGAAGTTTGGACTCACTATTTTCTGATTTCTTAGAAACCAAACAATCAATTGATTAAGAAAATAAGTATCAGATAATACTATAATATAAATAATCAATAGTTGCAGTCCTACATAAAATTGTTTTTACAAAAACTTCAACCAACCACAGCAGTACAATGCTGCTTACATATTAATATAGTGAGTGATAATAATGTAATAATGTCATATGTAATAGTTTCACAGGAGATTTTTTTTCTGCATAAATACTTTCTCTCATAATACTTAAAGTACATTTTTAATATACACACACACACACACACACACACACACACACACACACACACGTTGCATGTTGCAGTGTGACCCTCTGACCACCAGGTGGCAGTCAGTGAAAACACAAACACTCCTCTCTGAGGTCAGAGGTTTGTACTTCCTGTTCGGCGGTAAAGCGTGTTCTGCTTTGCGAAGTACAAACGTTTTTGTGACGATTATATAATCGTTTAATTCATTCTCAGACCGCGTTAACTAAACAGAGATGGTGAGTACATTTTATTATTGTTTACCATCCACTAATTAAATGTTTTGTGGGGCTGTTGTCTCTAACACCAAGCTAGGAGAGTAGCCTATTTGCTAGTTAGCATTAGCAGCGTTAGCTTCTCATTCATGACTTCAGGTGAATGAATGAATCCCTCTCTTTTACGCGCACGGGAAGTGTGTAATATTTATTTACGTGAACAGTAACAGTGTAGATTTATTTCTTTTGTAGGCAGCATAAGTTCATTTACAAGTGAAATTAAGTCGCGTTTTGTCTGAGTTGGAGCGATTTATGCGGAGACACAGCGGCACCAAACTCCATTACAAAATCTTGTGATTTAGTGTTAATCTGCAAAAAGTATATTTTAAACTTTGTAGGTTTATTTGTTTATTTTTTTCTTCCTGGATGTGTTGCTTGCCTCGGTTGGATGGGCCGAACGCAGCCTCACTGACTGTGTATCCTCTATAAACATATAGTGCAACAATATGTGTATAATTTAACATGTAGTATTTATATTTTAATTCAGTCAGTAATTTAGACAGGGGCTGGCTGGATTATATGGTTCAGGCTATACCAGCAGTTTCTTTATTAGTAAGGTGTATACGTTATTACAACACATCAGCAACACATGTATATATTAACTTAGTATTTTTTAACTTAAAGTTATCTTGTTTACAGCCATGAATCTAAACTCATCTGCTTCAGAGAGTTGTTTTATGCTCAGAAATGTATTTGAAATAATACATTTTGTGCTGAATTAACTGTTGAATCATCACATCAATTTAGGTCACTAGATGCATGTGTGTGTGTTGATGATATGCTAAACCACAATTATTCTGGCACCCAGTTTATAAATTACTTTTGGCTTAACTGATTGTAACAACAAAATTAATTTAAACATAGATGGACAGTTTAAATAATACTTTGGCAAATGCCTTTCTCTGTAAGTCTTTAAGCTTAAATCTCCAAGCGTCATCTCCCACGTGATGATCACCACAGAGGCTGCAGATCCTCTGGTTTCTGTCTGATTTTAGGAATTCTGGTGTTGTTTCCTCTGATATTACAAATAACTTGTCCGTACTTTTAGTTTTCATGCAACAAGAATAACAAGATACTTTGTAGCAGAATATTGGTCAGTGATGTCACAACATGTATTTATAGTTATCTAATACAGCCAAAGTGTAGCATGGTAAAGTGTGTGTAATAACCTGTCGTATCCTTTCTCTCCACAGAGTTTACCTCTGAACCCAAAACCATTCCTGAACGGCCTGACAGGCAAACCAGTGATGGTGAAGCTGAAGTGGGGTATGGAGTATAAGGGCTACCTGGTGTCTGTGGACGGGTACATGAATATGCAGGTGAGAACAAGTTATTGTAATTATAGTTATAATAGTTATAAGTTATTGTGCAAACAGAAAGCATAAGTAGAAAAAAAATACAAAGCAATATATAAGTACGTAGAATAAGTGAACTGTGCAGAAACAAAGCAACATAACAGGAAAACAGCATAAAAACACAAAAGCAATATAATATATAAACATCAAAATGTAGCAGAATATAATAATGATACAGACACAGTTTCAATACAAGTGTTATTTATCAGCTGGTATATACCCTGACTGCTGTCCTTGCTTGCAAAGAGAGAGTAGTTTACTAAAGTCTTAAAGGAGCTATAATTAAGAAATCTAAAGCAAACAGTCATAAAATCCTCCTAATATGTCACAGAGACTAAGGAATAATGTTCATATAACATACTGATCTCACCGACAACAATAGTACAGCCAGAATATTCGCATTTAAAAAACATTTTTACAGTCTGCAAATCATGTTTATGTTTTGAATTTGTGTTTTGGCCTGTTGCGCCACCCACCGCCGTCTACCAGTCACGCAGTCAGTAGAGTCTCAGCATCAGTTACAGTTACGACTGAGCTACAGCAGCACAGCAAGCAGCATTAGCAGTGTCCCAGTACATAGCATTAGCACTCTCCTCAGCTGTATCCCGGCAGCAGCGTTAGCAGCAGAGAAGCCGCTAGGGTTGGGTCGGTATGAGAAAAAAAAAAACGGTCTGGTTTTTGTAAAAAAAAAAAAAACCCGCATCGGTCTGGTTTTTGTAAAAAAAAAAACCCGCATCAAGTCGGTAATACCAGATTTTCGCCACTTGGGGGCGCAATTGACTCATTTAAAATAAAAAACAACCTTAGGACAACAGTGTGACAGTAACATGTTGTTTCTTTTATTCCTTACAAATAAATTTTGCAGCTTACTCAATCAGTGCAAACAAGGATTGCCTCCTTCGTCTGGCTCAAAGCCAAAGTGTTGCCATGTTGGCGCATTCTTTGATTTCTTTGAGACTGAATTGTCCACCATTATCAACTCCCCGTCACTATTAAACAAACTCCAGGCTACAGTAGAGGCCTCGGCGCATGCGCACTCGCACCCCCTAGCTCAGTCCCCGCCCCACCCCCACCCCCCTCTCTCTCCTGCTCGCTGTGCGCTTGGTGAAGAGGCAGACACAGGTGCTCACAGACTCGGGCGTACTATAAGCGGACAGACTCCGTGTAAAAATGTCCGTGAAAAATCCCCGCGATGTGAAAAATACATGCCGAACAGTCTTTTGTGTGACACTGCGCGCACAGGGCTTGCGGACGTCCACTTTTACTGGGCGGACCTCCACAGAGTCCGCTCCACGCACGTTCCGCCCGAGTATGCGGTCCGGTTGGTCTCAAAAAAAAAAACAACCCAGGTCCAAGACAGAGTACCGAACCGAATTGGTATTACCGAGAACCGACCCAACCCTAGAAGCCACGGCCCTGCCACGGCAGCCACCCATGGGCAAACAAATTAGTCTCCAGCGTGCCGCTGTCCAGCAACCTTGAATCTGTAGGGGAGGAGGGGGCCGACACGACTCACAGCAGTATTTTGAATTTGAGTGCAGTAACTGTTTTGGCCACATTCTTACATACAGCGCCTTTAAGGTAAAATATATTATAGTAATAGGCTGAAGCTTGGTTGATTGCGGTTTGCATTTTTATTCATGTCACATTTTTGTAACATTTTGACTTGTTCCCTCTTTACTTAACCACGCTTGCACACTTTTCTATCTCATGTTAGACCACAAGAATCATCACAAACAAAATGTTGGAGGATTTACGCGTTACAAGCTCCAGAGCTTCCATTTGTCCTTAATGTGAACAGCAACTTTTCACTGTGTCAGTGAACATATTTTTCTTTAACAAGGAAATTATAACAGTGCATTTAAAAAACACTTATAAAAGTACTTTGTACGCCAAGTGCCAAGACGACATATAATGAGGGGACGTACACATGTGCACACAAACATAAATGCAACAAGTGTAAAATGACTGCAATATGATTTTATATTGTAATTCTTTATATGATCATGTCGCATGTACGAAAATGTCACTGTTTATTATGTGGTCAGTTTGATGTAATTGTAGTGATGGTGAAATGATCCAACTCTTGTGCTTGTTTTTTTGTTTTCAACAATATGGTTAATGAGTTTTCCATTTATTTCCTCCACAAACAAGATTCAGTTCAATTACAGATCAATAATCTGCCCCCCAAAACCCTGACACGGTCAAACTTAAGACTGCAGTGCAGCCCTAAGTTTGATCATGTACACCGGAATCACAACAAGTTCTGTTTTGTAAAGAGGCTACAAAGGTTGCCCAGTGTTTCTCAAAAAGTAATGGCTTTTTTCAGACATTATACACAATCTTCTCTGAGGGTAGGTGTGACAAGAGCTCTTAACGCCACAGAGACACACTAGTGGATGGCAATACATCTGTTAGAAGCAATTAGAGCCAGTCTGACAAAGTGAATATTGCCTCTCATGTGACTGGTAAAACTGAGATGTCCCCCAGTAATATCAGTCTCTGGTTGGTTGGGATTTCCACCCCCACAGCTCTTTTAACTCTTGCACTTTTTAAGCTGAAAAGCAAAGTGGAAAGTGTTGCAGTGTTTTTTGCGTTGTCCCTGACCAATAAAAAGTGTTTGCAGTCGTGCCTGCACACTCAGCACATAAAGACATTTGTGTGGGCTGTGAGAGTGTACAGTGAATTTTTTTTTTTCTTGTACGTCATCTCACAGTTGCCAGCATCTTTGTTTTACAGAAAAAGTTGTGCAGAAATCTTTTTGTTCTTTACATAATTTATTGGGATCTTCCCATCCCGAGCTGTACCTCCCAGATCAGTGCGAACACGTATCCAGCCTCGTATTTTTGGGACGTCGTTCTTGTCAAATGGAATTTAATCTACAAATACACTGTTATCAGTAGCCTCTTGACCTTTTTATATTTACATGTTTTCCTGACAGCTGGCAAACACAGAAGAGTATGTGGACGGAGCGTTGGCGGGTCATCTCGGCGAAGTGCTTATCAGGTATGTTGTAAACCGAAAACATCTTCATTCCACAACTAGTTCAGTAGATGCTTCAGTGTTGAGCAGTTAATTTGACATTTACTGCTTTTCATTCTGGTAATTTAAAGTATGATATAATGTTTCTTAGAGACTGCACCAGGAAAGCATCACAGAACAAACAGGTCTAGATACACAGCAGCAGTTTTTGGTTAACTAACACAAAGGCGGAGATCCCTAACTGCCTCGACTGCTGTGTTAATAATTACTGTTGTGTGAAGCAGATGAGCGCTACATCGACCCTCTGTGTGTCTGTCTTTCCCCCACAGCCAGTTGTGACAGTACTATGTTTTAATCCCACAGGTGCAATAATGTTTTGTACATCAGAGGAGTAGAAGAAGAGGAGGAGGACGGAGAGATGAGGGAGTGATGTCGGTGAAGAGGACTCGGCCCTGCTGTGTGATCGTACCTCGTAGTTGAGTTGACGTGTGTTTGTGTTTTCACCATGTGAAACGAATGGACGCCTGCGGTTTTGTTTTGTTTTTTGTTTTTCCAAGCAGTTTTGAAAATGATTTTTTTTTTTTTACTGTATGTGAGGCCAATTTTAAGTTGTGACTTTGTGATACAGACACAATAAAATGATTATTGTACCCTTTCTTAAACCTGATTATCGTGTTTTTTGTACGTAAATTCCTCTTTAAAGAGGGAACTTTGATTTTCAGCAGCCCTTGTGTCATCACAGCGTGGGTCGTACGTGCAAATGAACTACGTTAAATCTTGCCAGATCTCCCTGCTCGTCTCTCAGCTCAAATTTCAGTGACTCAGATAGTACTTGTAGTGCTTCCCATTTCTTCCCTAAAATGTCTTCAGAAACATATCTTAGTGAACTGTTTACCTGTTAAAAGGAAACACGTTTACGTCACCCACTAGCGGGAGTGTTTATTGATCCAGCAGCTCAAATTTCACCGGCTTTAGAGCTGTTGCTTAAACTTCAGATTGGGAGAGAGCCGTCCGTCTTGTCTCTTTCTGAAACTCAGACCAAACTCTGATGACACGTTAAAACTAAGGGACTGTTCGATATTTCCGAGGGGGAGGGAGTGGCACAAAAAAGGGAGACATGTCCAAAAATTTTTTTGTTTCAACTCAGGAGAGGGATATTCGACTTAAGATGGCTGTTTTTTTGATTTTCAAATTTACAACAGTCCTTGAACTCATGATGTGGCATGAACGCTACCATCAGAAAAAAACAACCAAATCTGAGGTTAAAAATTTATTCTACATTTCATTTAAAATATGGCCAAAAATAAACTGTTGGCACAAACTTCGCAGCGTGCATGACATGAGAAAATCCTAGGTTGTTTTTTTGTTCAACTTCAGGATTTTGTCTTCAACTTTCAAACGTCAAAGGATAAGTAAATCTAAAACAGTTAGATAGTTCATGCATTTTCTAAGTCACTCAGGGAGGCATGAGGAAAAATATTTTTAGTTTTGGGGATGGTTAAAAAGACCAAACTGAAGTTACACCTCAGCCACCCTGCTCCTCTCACAAGTAAAGAACAGTCCCTAAGCAGTGCTGATCAAATATGGACCAAGATTCTGTTTCCTTGTCTATTTCTCACCTAAAGTGTTTTCAGAAACATCTCAGTGTATTATTTAACTGCTCTAATATGAGGTCATTTGTTACCAGATAGCCGACATATTTCTTCTTTTTAATTTTTTTTTTTTTTTTAATATATTGAAGATGGTAGAACGAAAGATACAAAACTGAATTTAAAAAAGAAAATGGGAAAGGTCAGGACAAAGCAGTATAAATCCAGAATAATGTATCATAGTTTTTTTCTTGAGGCCTCTTTTTGTGGAGTCATATTGTTGTAGTAGTAGTAGTAGTTTGGAGTCCACCCACCTCCTGTGGATTTGAAATTTCCTCAATAACAAAATTCGTTTCCAACTCGTTTCTTTCAAAACACAAACATGTCTGTAACCTATTAGCCTATTAGTATCATCACCATGAAGCAAAACCCACATTCGTCTCATTGGGGGCAGAGTTACAGCTTGTATCTGACTCCTTATGTTTTTATTTTAACATTTATTCTTGGTAATATCACCATCATCATCTTGAAGGAATACATCACTGTCAGATGTGTAGATTGTCGTTTACTGAGCCTAGCTGGCTGCCATACTGTTTTTGGACGGGAAACTTACTACGTCACGTCCAGCAAGAGCATTTATTAGTCCGATTCAGTGCATTCTGGTAGTTGTGGGTTTTCTCTGGTCACGTTGCACCAATATCAAAAGTATTTGTGTCTTCCTACACAGCCCAGTTTCATGTAAAGTCCATCCTGCAGCAGTGAATATGTCTTTAATTATTACTGGTTAACTGGTTGTGTGTGATGTCTGTGTGAAGCACCGCCTCTCTCTGTGCACTTTAAACTCTTCTCCTCAGGACAAATATTTGCCTGTCCCCAAATTAGTCTGAAGCCAGTGACTCTGAAGTGAAGTGTGTCTGCTGTGGATGAATCAAAATGTCCAGTGGTCACAGGCTCCTGGTGAAGAACGCCAAACAGCTGGTTCTCATCTGCAACAACGGAGAGAAATACAAGATCAAACATGGGATGCAAAATCTTTGTGTGGTTGAAAATGGGAGCGTGGTGATTGGGAGGTAAGTCTTCTACACCACATTGACAGGTATCTGAGATCACTGCACAGCATGTGACGAGCGTGTGGAGTTGCCTTCTGTTCAATTCTGTTTGAGCTACTGAGGAAATGTGACTCAGACAGTGTTGCCTCTCACCTGTGGAGCTGCCCTGCATACCTGCATGCTGGTGCAGGTTGGGGAGGTTTTTTTGTTCAGTAGAAGCCAAAGGGGATGTTAGAATATAAAATAATGCTCATTAGTGCCCCTTAGAGGCTACAGTGAGTCATTACACAGCAGAAACTCACTGGATAGCTAAAATTGTCTGTTCTATTACTATTTTTTGTCCAATAATATCACTTTAAATCAGCATGTCAGGTAAATTTAATCTTATAAATATTAGGCCTTAACACTTATCAAACTGTGTAATAAAATCTCCAAAATCAACGGTACATACAGACACAAAACACAATACACTATTAAAAACGCACAGTTAACAATATAGGTTTTACAGGCTGGTTATTGAGTACGACAGGGAGGATTTGGTTTTGTTTGAATTATAAGTTAATTAGGGTCCGGGCAGCTAAGCTGCCAGGACACTATTGTAATCCTACGTATTCTTCTTCTTCTTCTTCTTTCTTCTTCCGAGGAAATCATACCTCCCATGAGTGAAAACTCACCAAACTTTGCACAAAGGTCCAGTCTCATGCCAGATGTCCTCAGCTGTAAACTCAAGCCAATAGTCCTGATGGTGGCACTACAGCAAGCGTCTAAAGTTCAAAACTTCT
>NC_065528.1:28309970-28321222 GCF_006386435.1 Epinephelus moara | reverse complement strand
TAAACCTGCACGTCTGGCTTAGTCAATCTGTGAAGCTACACATGAATTGTCACTGACTAATTAGCTCATTGAGATAGAAATTGATTCTTAGTCTCAGAGGTTGTGAGTTCAAGCCTCAGCTGATACAAAAGGCAGCTTCTGCTTGTTGCTCAGAATTGCCTAAAAATGCCCGGACCCGACCCATCACTGCGCAGCAGCTATCATTTGTGAGATAGTAATTACTGCAACCATTTTATCTAATTTATCTAAATGTATCCATCTTTTAAATTATTTTTGTCAAAATGAGTCAAACTCCTGTTTAAAAGTTCACATTTGTGATGTTCCACTGACCCTAATTCTGTTCTTTTACGTTATACTTGCACTCACCTGTCAATGTAGATTAACCTAACTCACTCTAATAATCATATTCCTATTCTAAAAACCTTCCTCTGCACAGGACCTCATACAAACTAGTTACCTTTATACTTACCTGCAATGCTTGAATAAGAAAAACATGATTTGTCTAGAAATCAGTCTTAAATTTGTTTTAAAATGATCCTAAAAAGACCTTAAAAAGCATTAAATTTGTCAGATAACTGCAGACACCTGTAAAATGTTTACAGGTAAGAACATGTATTAAATACTACTTTATATTAAATTTGTACTCTTAAGTGTCCTAAATACCAGTGGATATTTTGATATGTGAAATATTTTATAATAATATTAATATTAATAATTATAGTCTTTATAGTTACCAAATGCTTACCTTGTCAATAATTAAAACAGACATGAAAACAACAACTTTTAAAATATCTTGATGGAGCCACAGTAACATTCTTTGTTCTGATTCATGTTAAACTTATGGTGACTACTTGTAAAAGAGATGCAGTGCTGTAGTTTGTACCCGAGGTGGCCCACTAGGATGGTAGATTGCTGAAAACTTCAGCAAATCAGGTGGCTATTCCAATTACTCATATTATTAATCAAAGTATAGCTTGCGGTGTATGTCCACAAGTCTGGAAGGAGGCTAAAATTATTCCATTGCCAAAAAAATGCAAAGATCAATTGGACAGGTACAAACAGTCGTCCTATAAGCATTCTTCCGGTGCTAGCCAAAATTATGGAGAAAATTGTTTTCAACCAAATACAGAGCTATTTTTCTGAAAATAAACTTAACACAGACTTTCAGCATGCTTACAGGGAAGGGTACTTAACCTGTACAGCACTAACACAAATGATGGATGACTGTCTAATGGAAATTGACAATAAAAAACTGGTGGGATCCGTGATGTTAGACTTTAGCGCCGCATTTGATGTAATTGATCTTTCATTATTATTAGAGAAACTGATGCCATATGGTTTTTCACCCTCTGCAGTGAACTGGATAAAGAGCTATTTATCCAGTAGAACACGGAGAGTTTTTTATAATGGTAGCTTGTCTGACACAAAACAGGTAGTCTGGGATACCACAAGGGAGTTGTCTGGGGCCGTTGTTATTCACAATATTTACAAATGACTTGCTGTTGGTCCTGGAAAGGGAAAAAATATGGCCATGTACGCGGATGATTCAACATTATACATGTCGGTGTCGACTGTGGAGGACTTGTCTGTGGCTCTGAACAAAGAGTTACAACAAGTAGCAGACTGGATAAAAAACAACAGACTGATATTAAACATTTCTAAAACAAAGTGCATTGTATTAGGCTCACAACATATGTTGCAGGCAAAACTAAAGTTAAATCTTTCATTGAGAGGAACGCAAATTGAACAGGTGGATGAAATAAAATTGCTCGGTGTTACCTTGGACAGTCATTTATCATGGTCATCACATATAGGTAATATAACCAAGAAAATGGGGAGGGGGTTAGCGGTGATTAGGAGATGTGCTGAGTATTTAACATCTGCCTCTGTGGTCCAGGTGATTCAGACACTGGTTCTATCCAGTCTTGACTATTGCCATGCTGTGTGGTCGAATGCTGCTGAATAAGATCAAAGCAGCCCGTCTTGCCCTCCAGTGTGGCAATAGGTCCAGTATTCTATACATGCACAAACGTCTAGCATGGCTTACGGTGGAACAAAGATTGCTTGCAAGTCTTATTTTTATTTTTCAGAAGCATGTGTTAACAAAAAAACTTATTGTTTATATAAATGGATTAATTATACTCATGACAGATATTTTTGTTTGTTTGTTATCATTCTGGACATCTTTCTAATTTTGGATTCTTTTAATCTTTATTTTAAGTATGGATTATGATTTTCTTGTCATTTTATTTTATGTTATATTGTATATATTTTTTATTTTGTGTGGACCCCAGGAAGAGTAGCTGTTGCCTAAGGTAACAGCTAATGGGGATCTGAATAAACTAAACTAAACTAGAGCCGGAAACGCAGGTGATAAAGGTAAGCTGCAGGTGATGAGCAGCAGGTGTGTGATGGGGAAGCAAACAGTTGGTAAGCTGCAGGTGATGAGCAGCAGGTGTGTGATGGGGAAGCAAACAGTTTTTTGACTGTAGGAAGTCTGGCAGCATGAAGAGTTTGTAGCATGGAAACTAACCTGTGATTGGCTCTGAAACTGTGACGTGGAAACTTACCTGAGAGGAATTATGTACAGACAGTGTTTTAAGATGAGCACATGTCAAAATGAATAGGTCAACACACTTGAAGAAACCTGACGAACTGGACATTGGTTGTTGTTATAAGTTCTCCCTGTTCGCCCCTCAGAGGCCTTAAATGTAACATGTTTTATTGAAAGACTTTACATAACTGATAAAAACACTTAAGTATATAAATAAAAGACAGTCTGAACGAACTTAAAAGTCAAGGCTCTCCAATAAAAGTGTTTTTCTCTCTCAATATTTTTATTAATTTAAACTATAAAGGGGTGATACGATACAAAAACCCACGATTGAGACAAACCCAATGTTAGCCACAAAGTATATATTTGTTATATTTGATACGCCCATACTTATGACTCTTAAGACCACTCTTCTTTAGAGTATATTGATTTTGGGGCCCAGTCTCTTCCAAACACCTCCAGAGTTCCTCTCAGCACATGTGATGATCTCTCCAATGGTTTGACATACCACATCGTAACATCAGGGGGCTCTTCATCCAAACATTTTGTACTGCGTGCAGCGTGCAGAGCTTTCCTAAAGATGTATCTGTACCTACGTTCATAGCTGTAATCTAATCCCAGTACAAAATGATGTAGATGTAAAGGAATATCAATCCCAAATGTTTTCTTAATCTCTCTTTGGACTGACAGCGAGAAATGGACAATTTTAGGACATAAGTATGTCCCCTTTAGTTTTCAGCCGGGCCTCTGGAGCAGACAAAAGACCAAAGCTGAACTTTAACCTCAGCTACACGTTCAGATCCCAGCTCTGCTTTTAAGTGTCATTAAATCAGCTCATTTCTTCACCCAGTGACGGGCTGATTAAAGCTGTGGGGCCTGCAGAGGTGATCGCAGCTCAGTATCCTGAAGCTTCCTTTGATAAAGTGATTGATGCTACAGGGATGTGTGTCCTGCCTGGTGAGTATCTGCTCTGATCTTTATGGTTTCTGCTTTACATGCAAGTTGTACTTTTGGACTGTCTGTACACATACATAATGTAAGTGATTTGCATTTTAAGAAGCTTCTTGTTCTAGGGTTGGTTGACGCTCACACTCATCCGGTCTGGGCTGGTGATAGAGTGCATGAATTTGCAATGAAGGTAAATCATGTTCTGACAGTTTTCTACCTCTACAACTGGAGCTGTAAATAAAAAGCATGTTTCTCTTGCAGCTGGCAGGCGCCACCTACATGGACGTGCACCGTGCCGGTGGAGGGATCCACTTCACGGTGGAGCACACTCGAGCTGCCAGCTCCTCCGAGCTGCTGGCCTCCCTCAGCGGCAGGCTGGTGCGGATGCAGCGAGCAGGAACGACCCTGGTGGAGTGTAAGAGCGGGTACGGCCTGGAGCTGCAGACTGAGCTCAAGATGCTGGAGGTGATCGAGGAGGCCAGACGCACACTGCCCATCAATGTCTCCTCGACCTACTGTGGAGCCCACGCTGTGCCCAAGTATGGACCCTGCTCAACATCATCTCTTGTGACATCACATCCTGAAAATAAAGTAAACCTCTCTGTCCTTCATCCAGAGGGAAGACGGTAGCAGAGGCCACAAAGGACATCCTGCAGGTTCAGCTGCCTCGGCTCAAAGAGAAGATGTCCGCTGGGACTCTGAGGGTCGACAACATCGACGTGTTCTGTGAGCAGGGAGTGTTTGACCTCAGCTCGACTCGCTCCATCCTGCAGGCCGGCAAAGACATGGGCCTCAACATCAACTTCCACGGGGACGAGCTTCATCCCATGAACTCTGCTCAGGTATCACTTACGCCTAAAAAACCCCTGAAGGATTTATTGCGGCGCTGTTGTGGTGAAGAGGGAGCTGAGCCAGAAGGCAAAGCTTTCTCCGTGGGGTGTTAGATAGGGTGAGGAGCTCTGACATACGGAGGGAGCTCGGAGTAGAGCCGCTGCTCCCTTGTGTCCAAAGGGGTCAGGTGAGGTGGTTCGGGCATCTGATCAGGATCCTCCTGGGCGCCTCCTGTTAGAGGTGTTCTGGCCACGTCCCACTGGTAGGAGGCCCCGGGGCAGACCCAGAACACACTGGAGGGATTACATATCTCATCTGGCCTGGGAACACCGTGGGGTCCCCCAGGAGGAGCTGGAAAGTGTTGCTGGGGAGAGGGACGTCTGGGGTGCTTTGCGAACTGCTGCCCCCGCAACCGACCCCGGATAAGCAGATGAAAATGGATGGATGAATTATATTAAATTAGTTTTAGCAAAGTGCACCAAGTATTGCTTGCTGTAAACTCATGCATCCAGCAGACGTGGAGCGGTACCATCATATATCATGAGCTGATGGATGCAAGTCCAATATTTGCTCTGTTTTGGTCTTAGGAAAAAAAAATGTCAGTATCACTGTTTTCCACAACCTGAGGACACATTTCTAACTTGTTTTTCAGACCAACAGACCAAAACTCAGATATTCAGTCAGCAGATCCTCATATCTGAGGCGTCGGCAGTTCTGCTTGATAAATGACTTCAGTGATAATCGGTTAAATATTCTGTCAATAACCTAATCAATTCATTGAACAACTGTTTCAGCAACAGGCTAAAAGAAGTTTTAAGCATTATGCTAATTATCTTTGTGTGTGTGTGTGTGTGTGTGTGTGTGTGTGTGTGTGTCAGCTGGGTGCAGAGCTCGGAGCGTTAGCCATCAGTCACCTGGAGGAGGTCACAGACGAGGGGATCGCTGCCATGGCAACAGCTAAAACCGCAGCCGTCCTTCTGCCGACCACAGCTTACATCCTACGGTACTGTAACACTGATGGAAAGTAACTAAGTACATTTACTCAAACACTGCACTTAAGTACAAATTTGAGGGACTTGAACTTTGAGTGGACAGTTCTGATTCCAGCTTTAGTTACTTTACATTTTACGGAAAATAAATTCGCAATAATAATCATTAATTAAATAATCGTTTAAATTATTTTTACTTACTTTACTTTTTACTTTTACCTCAGTAAAGGATATAAATACTTCCTCTGCACTATGTAATACACACAAATGCTCACACACTCCTCATAGCTGTGAGTTGTTCAATAATCTGTGTGTGTGTGTGTGTGTGTGTGTGTGTGTGTGTGTTCAGGCTGCCGCAGCCTCGGGCCAGACACATGCTGGAAGCAGGAGTGATTGTCGCCCTCGGCAGCGACTTCAACCCCAACGCCTACTGCTGCTCCATGGTGAGTACCACAGGAGTGTTGCATGATGGTTACAGTCTCGACTCTGTCCTCTGTTGATCTGTGTCGTCCTCTCTCTGTGTCCCGTCCCTCCTCAGCCAATCGTCATGCACCTGGCCTGTGTCAACATGAGGATGTCCATGCCCGAGGCTTTGACTGCGGCCACCATCAACGCCGCCTACGCCCTCGGACGCTCCCACACACACGGCTCTCTGGAGGTCAACAAACATGGAGACCTGCTGATCCTCAACACCTCACGGTAAAGCAGTCAAGTTCACATTATTTTGTTTTGCATACACAGTAAAGATAAAACTAACCTGAAAATATGATGACTGGGTGAAAATGTGTGGACTTATTTAAAGGGTTTTAAACAGCTACACGTTACAGTGACGTACTGGGAAGTATTTGTTGAACTGCTGTTCATCATACCACAAGTCAAACTGGAATTTGATGCAGTTCACTAAACATCCAACAGAGGGCTTCAGATACCTCAAACTGAACAGCTGATGAGGACTGTTGAAACGTTTGACATCAGTGCAGGTGAATTAAATCTAATGAATCAGCAGATGCAGCTGGCTCTGATCTATGTAGAGTCATGCTTATAAGACAGTCTGTGTGATTTAAATCTACGCAGCTTGTCTATAGATGTTTTATGTTACAAATGACACACCTTTAGTGTTCACTGTTTGATAACTGAATTCTTTGTGTGTTTATATGTGATATAAAACAGATCCTCTCTCCTGTATGTTTGATCACAGATGGGAGCATCTCATCTACCAGCTGGGAGGACATCAGGAGCTCATCCGCTACGTCGTCATCAAAGGCAACGTCGTCGTTGACAATGACAAAACCATGGACTTATAACCAGAGGTGAATCAGTGATGGCACTGTCAATGATTCTGATAGAAAGGTACACAGATTATAAGATAACACTTTGACATTTGGAGATGTGTGAAAGGCTCTGGAAGCAGGTAGGCAGCCCAGGAGAAATCTTTAGTAATCCAACAGCTGAGTTTGGCATTTTAAAGTATTTTAAAACAAATATAAGTTTTGATGATTTTTTTGAGGGAGCCAGCATATGATTGAAAAAGTACACATTCTTTACGCTTTATACATTTTATCACATACTATACTAAAGTTGTTTTTTTTACCATGCTATCACTTTGTTTTTTTTTATTGCATTCTACACTTTGACTTTCATTCCGATTTTTTTATGACATAATGTACTGTCATTTTTTTCCTTTTGAATTTTTTAATGGCATACTGTAGAATGGCGTTTTGCGAAATTTTCTATGACCTTTTCTTTACATAATATATCATGACTTTATCAGGACATATGACTTTTTTAAAGTCAATTTTTATGACATACTATACGATGACGTTATCACTTATTTCGGCATACTAAACTTTTACGTTTTCATCATTTTTTTCGACATACTATACCATGACGTTTTTAGCACTTTTTTCTACATACTGTACTATCATGTTTTTAGCACTTTATTCGACATACTATACTATGACGTTTTCATCACTTTTTTCAGCATACTATACTATGACGTTTTCATCACTTTTTTCAAAATACTATACTATGACTTTTTTCATCACTTTTTTCTACATACTATACTATGATGTTTTTAGCACTTTTTTCGGCACACTATACTATGAACTTTTCATCAATTTTTTCAACATACTATACTATGACGTTTTCATCACTTTTTTCAAAATACTATACTATGACGTTTTTAGCACTTTTTTCTACATACTATACTATGACTTTTTTCATCACTTTTTTCGACATACTATACTATGATGTTTTTCGACATACTATACTATGACGTTTTTAGCACTTTTTTTTCTACATACTATACTATGACGTTTTCATCACTTTTTTCAACATGCTATACTATGGTGTTTTTAGCACTTTTTCGGCACACTATACTATGATGTTTTTAGCACTGTTTTCAGCACACTAGAATATGACTTTTTTCGACATATTATGAACTTTTCATCAATTTTTTCAACATACTATACTATGTTGTTTTCGTCACTTTTTTCTACATACTATAGTATGACTTTTTTTTGACATACTATACTATGACGTTTTTAGCACTTTTTTTTCTACATACTATACTATGACGTTTTCATCACTTTTTTCAACATACTATACTATGATGTTTTTAGCACTTTTTTCAACATACTATACTATGATGTTTTTAGCACTGTTTTCAGCACACTATACTGTGACTTTTTTCGACATACTTTGAACTTTTCATCAATTTTTTGGACATACTATGACTTTTTTAGGCATACTATATAGTATGACGTTTTTATCACTGACGTTTTTGTCATTTTTTCCGACATACCATACCATGACGTTTTCATCACTTTTTTCTACAAACTATAGTATGACTTTTTTGGACATACTATACTATGACGTTTTTAGCACTTTTTTCGGCATACTATACTATGACTTTTTTCGACATACTATACTTTGAACTTTTCATCACTTTTTTCGACACACTATACTATGACCTTTTTAATCACTTTTTTCTACATACTATACTATGACGTTTTTAGCACTTTTTTCTACATACTATACTATGACTTTTTGACATACTATACTATGACGTTTTCATCAATTTTTCCGACATACTATACTATGACTTTTTTCGACATACTATAATGACTTTTTCATCACTTTTTTCGACATACTATACTATGACGTTTTTCGACATACTATACTGTGACTTTTTCGACACTTTTTTCAACATACTATGACTTTTTCATCATTTTTTTGACATACTATACTATGACGTTTTTCGACATACTATACTGTGACTTTTTCGACATACTATACTATGTTTTCATCACTTTTTTCTACATACTATACTATGATGTTTTCATCACTTTTTCAACATACTATACCATGACGTTTTTAGCGCTTTTTTCTACATAGTATATTACGACTTTTTTCTATGACTTTTTTCGACATACTATACTATGAACTTTTCAATAATTTTTTCAACATACTATACTATGACGTTTTCATCACTTTTTTCAGCATGCTATACTATGGCTTTTTTCTACATACTATACTATGACTTTTTTCGACATACTACACTATAACGTTTTCATCCCTTTTTTTTGACATACTATACTATGATGTTTTTGTCACTTTTTTCTACACACTATACTATGACTTTTTTCAGCATACTATACTATGATGTTTTTATCACTTTTTTCAACATACTATACTATGACATTTTTGTCATTTTTTCCGACATACTATACTATGACGTTTTTAGCACTTTTTTCGGCATACTGTACTATGCCTTTTTTTTTGGCATACTATACTATGAACTTTTCATCAGTTTTTTCTACATACTATACTATGACTTTTTTAGGCATACTATACTATGACTTTTTTCGACGTACTATACTATGACGTCTTTATCACTTTTTTCAACATGCTACACGATGACGTTTTTGTCATTTTTTCCGACATACCATGACGTTTTCATCACTTTTTTCTACATACTATAGTATGACTTTTTTTCGACATACTATAACGTTTTTAGCACTTTTTTCGGCATACTATACTATGATGTTTTCATCACTTTTTCAACATACTATACCATGACGTTTTTAGCACTTTTTTCTACATACTATACTATGACTTTTTTCGGCATACTATACTATGATGTTTTTATCACTTTTTTCAACATACTATACTATGACATTTTTGTCATTTTTTCCGACATACTATACTATGATGTTTTTAATCACGTTTTTTGGCACACTGTACTATGCCTTTTTTTTGGCATACTATACTATGAACTTTTCATCAATTTTTTCTACACACTATCACTTTTTTGGACATACTATTACTTTTTTAGGCATACTATACTATGACTTTTTTCGACATACTATACTATGACGTTTTCATCATTTTTTTTCTACATACTATACTATGACGTTTTTGTCATTTTTTCCGACATACTATACTATGATGTTTTTAATCACGTCTTTTGGCACACTATACTATGACTTTTTTCGGCATACTATACTATGAACTTTTCATCAATTTTTTCTACACACTATCACTTTTTTGGACATACTATGCTATAACGTTTTCATCCCTTTTTTCGACATACTATACTATGATGTTTTTATCACTTTTTCAACATACTATACTATGACGTTTTTGTCATTTTTTTTCGACATACTATACCATGACGTTTTCATCACTTTTTTGGGCATACTATACTATGACTTTTTCAACATACTATACTATGATTTTTTAGTCCCAACAAAAGTAGTATCCCCTCTCGCTGTAAACCGAACAAATGGCGATTCTCAGTGCTTTGAGCCCACAATTGGAACGTCAGTACATTCTCATTAAGTGTGTTTAAGGTTTGGTGCCAAATTGTATGCACATTACAAGAACAGAAAATAAATTCCATCCATTACTGGCTGGGACAATCTGATACTTTCTGAGTACTTAAACCCCCTCCGCTCTCAATATGTTATCAGTTATTCAGTGACTACAGCAAACAGGAGTAAGTTTAGCACTTCAGAAACAGGTAAAATATTTTGCGCCTTAAGTGATCAAACAGGTTATTGATTGACATGGTTTCATCTTTGTTAAAGCTGTGAAATGACCTGCTGCTCACCCTGCTTTTATCTGTCTAATCAAAGAGCTGCTGTTTGACCATCAGGGTGAAAGCAGATAGTAAAACTTTAAAGTTAAGATTGCAGGAGCAAAAGAAAACACAAGCAATGAGGTCAACGTGTCAGAAATTATCAACCTGAAACAAAACATTATCACATTTTTGAAGAGTGCTTTTATTGAACATGTTAGTACACAATGCTTTTTTTTAATCTTAATAGATCCATACAATGTGCTTTTTTCCCACAGGCATGGCTTTTAACAACCAAAACGTCTCAGTCTTTTCTCTTTGTTCTGATTGTCAGAGGCAAATCACAAATATTACAAAAATCACTCATTAAAGTACAAATTTAAAAAGCTAACCATAAGAAAAACTGGTTTAATAGACAGAAATAATGTGAAATAAAAGGTTGTAGTGGCACACGTGATAACTGTTTTTTACTATGAACAAAATGTGATTGTGTAACCAATATTAACAGTTTGGAATAATTCTGTTCATCCCATCAGGCTTCGTACTTCTTTCCTGCTCGGTGAATCTGTTGATAAAGCGTCATCGAGAAAGCCATACCAAGAAGCTGGGAAAACAAAACAAAAATTATATTAAAAAGAGATAAGATACGTGTTTGAGAGTTTGGATAAATTTTTTATTGACAAAGAGAAAAAAAACACCTCAAGCAAGTGTAAAATCTTTATAGCATAGGTCATATAAGTCAAAAAAGTCATAGTATAGCATGTCGTCCCAAATCATGAAAAAAAGTCATAGTATAGCATGTCGTCCAAAATCCTGGAAAAAAGTCATAGTATAGTATGTCATCCCAAAT
>NC_065528.1:28245808-28309470 GCF_006386435.1 Epinephelus moara | reverse complement strand
CTGCCTACATCTCTGTGATCCATAAATAACAACAAACCACTCTGTATCTCTTACTGTCTCTAAATATAGCGCTTGAGGCGGTGCTACATATTTGATGAAGTTGCATTATTCTTACAATTTTGGATTGTATCCACATGATTGAATGAAACTGTTGTAAGTCACCTTGGATGAACGCTTCAGCTAAATAAATGTGATGTTAAAAATGTGTGCTTAATAAAGAGCTGCTTACCTGTATGACCAACACACACATGGCAATGGTTCCCAAAAGGTGTTTGTTGTCATCCAGCCACTCCTCCACCTTTTCATAGCAACCCTGAAAACACACACCAACAGTAATTAGGAAGGAAAGTACTGCACGTCAGAGGGGTATCCAGTTTAAGGCTAGGACTCTTGCATTTGTTGATTCCATACAAAGCTGTTCAGACAACAAACTTCTAAACTTCTGCCTTACTTGATGCCGAATAAAACTGGAAATGATTTAAAAGTTAAGAACCATGACTTGCTTGTTTTTTGATCTTGTCTCTACTTGTGATTATGGTGGTGTCTTTTGTGTTGGATTTCATGTAATTAAGTTTGATGGACACAGGAATGTTGTATAAGTACACCAGGTGAGTGGGTGCTGACTGTGGTACAAGAGTTAGATGAGAAGACTGATACCACTCTCATGTCTGTAGAGTAAGTATTAAGCTGTAGCCAGCAGCCTATTAGCTTAGCTTAAAAGATAGACACAGCTAGCTGTCTAAAAGGTAAAACAAACCCAACCTATAAGCACCTATAAAAGCTCACTAATTGAAACATGTATTGCTAGTAGACTTTCAAGCAATCTGTTTCCCTGTTTCCAGCCTTGATGCTAAGCTAAGCTCACTGTCCTCTGGCTGTGGCTTCATATACTGCACACAAACAGAGCGGTATCAAGCAAATCTCCACAAGAAAGTAAATAAGTGTGTTTCCCAAAATGCTGCACTACTTCTTTAGAGTTAATAAGACATGTTACAGAGTACAACAAGACTTTATAAACGCACACACACACACTGACCCGTGTCCAGAAGGTGTTGGAGGCGTTGCGTCCACAGCCCGGGAAAACCTGCTGGCAGCAGCGGTCGGGAACCACGTTCTCATGCAGGGCGGTGTACCAGTCATTGTGGTTGGTCACACCACAACATCGCCACTGATGCGCACACAGGAGAGACACAAACAGTCTTTTTTTTTTTTTTTTTTTTTTTTTTTTACAGAAGGCAAAACAAACTTTATTTAACTCAACACTGAGGTAAAGAAGCTGTAGTTGAATTATAAAGTCTAGAAATAACTAAACAAAATACCATATATAACAACAGGTACTTGATTATTATAATATATATTATACCTCTCCCTGTATGGTGTTCCATGCGTCCCTCAGGCCGGCGTTGTTATCTGTGTTGTACAGAACGAGTCCTTCCTTCAGGTCCCGCCTGGCATTTTCACTCACCTGCACAAACACGGGTGAAGAGGTGGGTCATGGGATATGTAGGCACACTCTCCTACAGCAGGGGATGATTGATAATAAATGCAACTATTCTTTTATACAGTCGTACCTGGTCGGTGTAGACAAAGAACAGGATGAGGAGGATAAGTTCGGCCAAGAGGATGATCAACAGAACGATAAAAAACTGAAGAAAACAAAGTAAAGTGTCGGATTAAAAGGGCTTCAACGCAAGCAGACATGCATGATACAAAGATGTTGCATTATGTCAATGCAAAACATTGTAAATACTTAAAAATACACTTCAAATCAGCTTTTAGATGCAAATGATAAAAAATAAACATGGAGTTTGGTGGTGGATCCTGACTTTACTCATATTACCTACACAATAATACCTGTAGTCAAGTTAGACAACACGACTTCTTCCAAAATTCTCCAACCATAAAAATTCCAACACAACTTGAACACAACACGAGTAGAGGATACACTCAAACAACACCACTTGTGATGAATGATGGGTATTGTGGTATACTCACACTCAGCAGTAGGCACTTGTTCTCCTTAATGGCACCCAGGCAACCCAGGAAACCTGTCACCATGACAACGGTGCCGAGGGTGATGATGAGGTTGGCGGCAGAGAGCGATGGGAAGGAGGGTGACAAGGTGGCAAAGCTGCCCTGAGACACTGACAGCCACACGCCCACACCCAACAGTCCACACCCACCCAGCTGAAAAACACAAACACAGGAAACTGAGAAACTTCCTGTTGATTTAATGATAATAAAACACTTTGACTGGTATGCCGATCTTACTACTGATTTACGGTAACAACATCTGACTGTGTGTGTGTGTGTGTGTGTGTGTGTGTAATTATTACCCAGAAGAGCAGGTTGAAGAGGAAGAGCATGTATTTAACGCAGCAGATGCAACCACGAGCCATGACTGAATCCACGGGCACTGAAAGAAAAAAGAAAGACTTGCAAACAAACCACTAAAAAACAGAATTTAAGTTTAAATCAAACATATAACTGAATGATTTTGTCTGTTAAACTGGCAGAACATTTAAATATGATTCAAAAATATTGTTACTGTCTGCAGGTCAGTCAAACGTCAGCACTGTGCAGGGTAAAACAATCTATTAAAGAATAGTATAATATGCCAAGGAAATGTCATGTCAGTGATCGTCATTTAAATGTGATTACAAAAGGTCATAGTACAGTATATCATAAAAAATGATAAAAACGTCACAGTATAGTGTCAAAAAAAGTGACAAAAAGGTCATAGTATAGTATGTCGAAAAAAGTTATAGTATAGTATGTCAAAAAAAGTGACAAAAAAGTCACAGTATAGAATGTAAAAAAAAACCCTGATAAAAATGTCATAGTATAATATGTCGAAAAAAGTGATAAAAACGTCATATTATAGTGTGCTGAATAAAGTGACAAAAAAGTCACAGTATAGTATGTCGAAAAAAATGATAAAAATGTTATAGTATAGTGTGTCGAAAAGTGACAAAAAAGCCATAGTATAGTATGTCGAAAAAAGTGATAAAAACGTCACATTATAGTGTGCCGAATGAAGTGACAAAAAATTCATAGTATAGTAGACAAAAAGTCACAGTATAGAATGTAAAAAAAACCTGATAAAAACATCATAGTATAGTGTGTCAAAACAAGTGATAAAAACGTCACCATATAGTATGTCGAAAAAAAGTTATAGTACAGTATGTCGAAAAAAGTTATAGCATAGTATGTTGAAAAACTGCTAAAAAAGTCACAGTATAGTATGTCGAAAAAGTGATAAAAATGTTATAGTACAGTGTGTCGAAAAAAGTGACAAAAAAGTCATAGTATAGTATGTCGAAAAAAGTGATAAAAACGTCATATTATAGTGTGCCGAATAAAGTGACAAAAAATTCATAGTATAGTATGTCGAAAAAAGTGATAAAAATATTATAGTATAGTGTGTCGAAAAAAGTGACAAAAAGTCATAGTATAGTATGTCAAAAAAAGTGATAAAAACATCATATAGTATGTCGAAAAAAATGATAAAAATGTTATAGTACAGTGTGTCGAAAAAAGTGACAAAAAAGACATAGTATAGTATGTCAAAAAGTGATAAAAACGTCGTAGTACAGTATATCGAAAAAAGTTGTAGTATAGTATGTCAAAAAAGTGACAGAAAAAGTCACAGTATAGAATGTAAAAAAACCTGATAAAAACATCATAGTATAGTGTGTCCAAAAAAACTGATAAAAGCGTCATTGTATATAGTATGTCGAAAAAAGTGATAAAAATGTCATATTACAATGTGCCAAATAAAGTGACAAAAAAATCATAGTATAGTATGTCAAAAAAAGTGATAAGAACGTCATAGTACAGTGTGTCAAAAAAAGTCATAGTATGTCGAAAAAAGTGATAAAAAGTCATATTATAGTGTGCCGAATAAAGTGACAAAAAATTTATAGTATAGTATGTCAAAAAAAGTGATAAGAATGTCATAGTAGTGTGTCAAAAAAAGTCATAGTATAGTGTGTTGAAAAAAGTGACAAAAAATGTCATAGTATAATATGTCAAAAAAAGTGATAAGAACGTCATAGAACAGTGTGTCAAAAAAGTCATAGTATGTCGAAAAAAGTGATAAAAACGTCATATTATAGTGTGCCGAATAAAGTGACAAAAAATTCATAGTATATGTCCAAAAAAGTGACAAAAAAAGTCACAGTATAGAATGTAAAAAAACCTGATAAAAACATCATAGTATAGTGTGTCAAAAAAACTGATAAAAGCGTCATAGTATAGTATGTCGAAAAAAGTGATAAAAATGTCATATTACAGTGTGCCAAATAAAGTGACAAAAAAGTCATAGTATAGTATGTCAAAAAAAGTGACAAGTACGTCATAGTACAGTGTGTCAAAAAAAGTCATAGTATAGTGTGTCCAAAAAAGTGACAAAAAAAGTCACAGTACAGAATGTAAAAAAACCTGATAAAAACATCATAGTATAGTGTGTCAAAACAAGTGATAAAAATGTCACCATATAGTATGTCGAAAAAAGTTATAGTACAGTATGTCGAAAAAAGTTATAGTATAGTATGTTGAAAAAAACGACAAAAAAGTCACAGTATAGTGTGTCAAAAAAACTGCTAAAAACGTGATAGTATAGTATGTCGAAAAACGTGACAAAACAGTCACAGTATAGTATGTCACAAAAAAAACCTGACAGAAACGTGATAGTATAGTGTGTCGAAAAAGTTCATAGTATAGTATGTCATAAAAATGCCCTAAAAAAAAAGTCATAGTATAGTATGTCAAAAACGTCATAGTATAGAACGTTAAAAAACCGGCTAAAAACGTCATAGTATAGTATGTCGAAAACGTCATAGTATAGAACGTTAAAAAACCGGCTAAAAACGTCATAGTATAGTATGTCGAAAAAATGCCCTAACAATGTCAAAGTATAGTGTGTAGAAAAAATCTGACTGAAAAAGTATGTCATAAAAATGTCCTTACAAAAAGTCATACTATAGTATGTCAAAAAAAAAAAATCCCATAAAAAGTCATAGTATAGTATGTCATAAAAATGTGACGAAAAAACAGTCATGGTATAGTATGTCATAAAAATGTGACGAAAAAAGTTTAGTCGTCATAAAAATTCCCTAAAAAAGCGATAGTATAGTATGTAAAAAAAAATCCCCCCAAAAAGTCATACTATAGCTTAAAAACAATCCAATCCTTAAAAAAAGTGATAGTATGGTATGTCATAAAAACATTAAAAAGCCATAGCACATACGTCATAAAAGTATGATTTAGAAAAAGTCATTAGTGTATATATATATATATATATATACATACACATATATACATATATACATACATACATATATATATACACACATACACATATAAGAAAGATACATAAAATAGTGTGTCATACAAAAGTGGAAAAGAAGTAGTACAAAATATGATATAAATGCCATTAAGTCGGTAGACAGCCATTCTACTACTTGTCCCTTTAAGATGACCATATAAAGCTGCACAATTGCCACTACTATTTAGCAACTTTAAATACTTCACAAATACTTTCTAGGACCCAGCGAACACTCTGGACATAAAGTCATATCATACATCACAGTAACTGGCTAGTGTTTGATCTTTTTAAAGAAAAGGCATAATTTAATGCTTCTCTGGAACTCCTTTCATCTATTGGATGTTGCTTGTCATCATACTGTAGTTCACCAACCTCTTTGTTTCCCGTTACATCACACTGAGTGTAAACATTTTGTTCTCTCTGTGGGGTCATGCTGAAACCACACAAACACTACAAGGAGGAGATAAACTCACCACTTCAGCTAGCAGGAGAACAGACAAGTTTTGGTGGTGAACCTGTAACACACAACAGTACACAAACATTAACACTTTACTGTATACTGTGTACAAGCTATAATTGAAAATGATGCTTTGGGATTACAGACAAAACTTGTGTTTTAAGTATTTTTTAAATTAGAAATCCGGGTTTTGATGGTCATGCTGGTTCCTCTTTGGTCACTCCACCACCAAAACTTAGAACACAGGTTACACAGAAGGTTACACTTACAGAATATCATAAAGGCAAAATACTTTTTCTTCTTAGTGTCTGGGTTAACTTTACTCTTGAAGATCTCCCTGTGAATGATGGCAAGTTTCAATCCTGTTCTTTTGAATAATAATTATCATTACTTATAAGATTGATGGTGTTTTATAGTTAGTTTTTTATTTCATCTTCATACCAAACATCTGGTCCATCCCACATCAGTTACAAACACAAGCTGAGTTCTTCTTTCACATATTAATGCAGGGAAATTCCAAATGAACTTTACACTGAAAATAACTGCTACATACCTACAATTTATCCTGATGACAGGCTGTGGTACATGTTTGCATAGGGTATGGGAATGTCCAAAGCTTTTAGATTTTGCAGCTGTGTCTCTTCGTGTCTTTCAGACATTATGAAACGCTCTGTACCATGATCGCTATTGGTTTTACTGTTGAATGAGGACTCTTTATTGGTATTTACATTTCAGCAAAGGCGAGCACAGCTGGCCTAACAGCATGCAAAAAAATGATTGCTCTTCCTTGGCAGGCCCAGCATTAGTTGTAGAGACAACAGTGGTTACTTACTTTTCTGGATATTCTCTGCAGTGTGTTGCAAAGACACATGGCACAAAATAAAATGTAAATGGGTTAGTTTAAGCTGTTGAAAGCAAAAACGTGCTGCTACTACTATAGGAGTGTAGTCCAGTGGGGTGAGTATATGTTTGTCGGTTATTTATGTCCCGTTAAGTCTGTTCCTCTCTGTATGCATGTTTTATATAATCAATAAAAATTTGATCAAACAAAAAATCCTGATGACAAAGGACTTATTCTCATATTCCAGACTTTATCAAATTTAAAAAGAAACTTTTAAAAAGAGCTAGACTGATAATTATGTATGAGGTGACTATATGATGTACTATATTATGTTGACAAAAAAAACGTACGAAAACAACCTACGTTTGAGATTACTGAGAGGAAAGAGTGTTGCCTTTAAAAAGCTATTCAACCAGAGAGTACCAACAACTACTAAGTGCCCGGCTCAGTCAAATTTAAAGGATCTTTAGGGACTGTTCATTATTTATCAGCGGAGGGAGGTGGCTGGGGTGTGACTTACTTTTGTTTTGCTATTTTTTAATCTGACCTTCCCCGAAGCTAAACTTATTTTCCGTGAGCCTTCATTGGTGACTGATGAAAAATGCATGATCCTGATGGTTTTATAGTCTACTCGCAAACGGTTTATTTCTAGCCAAATTTTAAATAAGATGTTGAATAAAGAGATTTTGATGACTTATCACCATTTTAAGCTCAGATCTGATTATGTTTTTTTCTGACGGAAGCATTCGTCACACATGGTGTGTCCAGGGTCAGTTAGAGAATCCTCAGTCAACTGATACTGCTTCAAGTCGAGCATTTGTTTTTGTTATTTTCAGCAGTTAAAATTATCTTCTCTCTTCTGCTTGGAAGTGGTGAATTTACAGCTCACGGGTACTTACTAAAACACAGTCTCTGATTTTTGTTTGATTTCTAGGGTTGGCAAAAAAGTTGTCGCACATTTCTGATTTACCATTAGCACTGTTAGCTTGTTTACTATATTACATGAATGGCACTATCACACTGAACGTTCCGATGAGCCCTGTTGAAACTTTAAAACTTTATATGGAAGAAAACAAAAGAATCTGACAAATCTGACTGACAAAATTCTGAGTCAGGTACAGTCCTACAAAGGACCATAAAGCCCAGTTCAGACCAAAGATGAATCAAGTTGAAACAGGTAACTACTTGCAATGCACCACTATACAACATTCTAAAAATTTGTAACTTCTTAAAATATGAATGAGGATAGTGATAGTGTGATACTGGCTACAGCTGCATTTGTAGTTGTGATGAATATAAATAACCAGCACCAATTAATCAGTCAATGAAAATGTGTGTGTGGGGGCATAAGCACATTAGGGCTGCAACGATTAGTCGACTAATCGATGACTAATTGACTATTAAAATAATCGGTGACCCCAAAATACTCTTATCGCAGCTTCTTACGTTCGAATATTGGCAGCTTTACACACACTCTGAACTAAAACTCTTTGGCGTGAGTACGACACGACATTAGATGACATAATTTTGGGGTTTGGGAGAGACAGACCGACATTTTTCAACATTTTAACACATTTTTCGATAAAATGATTAGTCGACTAATCAAAGAAATAATCGACAGATCGACATATAATCGACATTAGTTGCAGCCCTAAAGCACATACAGCTAGCAGCAGCAGTGACCTATCCTCCAACACTGGCACACCGTGAGGACGGAAACAGAGGGCTTGGCAGGGACGGAGCACCAAGCAGAGCCGCAAGCGAACACGCTGTCTACGGCCATTTTGATGTGACCAGCGGACTTCACTAGAAACAAGTGACCGGGCTTATGCGTTAAAACCAGCCACCAGTGATTTGACGAGCTGAATTGCAAGTGACACCGTAAGCCAGCTTGAGTCGAGCTCAGACCGGCCAGTTCTTACCGCTGCAACTTTTCTCAGCAACATTCTAAAATGGTTTCTCTTGTCGCGAATCTTTGGTCTTAACTGGGCTTGAGAAATTTCAAATTACAACTATATCTGTTCTTACATTAGCTGGCTATGGCTTTAAAAAACTAAACTAAAACAAATACAAGATAAAACCATTTAAATTTGAACGCAGCTCCCTTAAACCAGAATTAAATAAACGAAATAAAAAAGTCCCTTCCCACCTACTAAAAAAAAATATCTAACATGCCTCCCCCTTTTTGCAACCACCCCTCACAAGTAACGAACAGTCCCTTATCAGGTTTACTTTTAGAGCCGCAGATTAGTCGATTAATTGTCCACTAACAGAGAGTTAATAGCAAACTGATTTGACAGCAGATTGATCGTCTGTGTTCATTTTGAAGTTAAAATCTGGTCTCATTTTAAACCTGTGGTCACATTAGCATGTCTCCTTTAACTAACAGGCATTTTATCTATCATAAAATTAACTTTTTAATTAATTAGCGTGACATAAAGCTCTTACTTTAAGAATTAAAACCGATTTATTAACCATTTTCATTAAGATGAGACAGAGTGGTCTCTTCTTTCTCCTGAGGCTCGCCGTGACGTCACTGGACTGAACTTCAGTTTGCGGTTTTGTAAAAGTTTGCGTTAAAAACACGCAAAAATAAACACTTTAACCACCGCTAAATCTACTCTTTTTAAACTTTAATGACTGTAAAACACGTTAATGTTCGCCTATAACGAACTAAAACCTTTTACCGAGGAGTCAGGGCCGTGATTGTTTTCATGTCCGTGCGACGAGGGGCAGAAAAAGAGGGATAGTTAAGCTAGTTTTCCTACCGTCGGCTAAGAGCTCATCTTCGCGCTAACGTCTCAAGATTCATTCGCCAGAGGAGCTTCACATGCCGGCGTAAACTCTCTCGGCTCACTGCATCCCTCGGTGTGGAAACATAAATCCGACGGCTGTTAATGGTTGTGAAGTCAGCTTTGAAGTTTCGTCGATGGCTGGAGCACAGGAGGAGTACGAGGAGGAGGAGGAGGAGTGGGGTAAGGTCTATGGAGAGGGCGGAGCACGGCGGAGGACTGGCCCGGGAGAGGACTGGCCCGGGAGAGGAGGCGTAACTGCCGGGGCTGCAGGGACAGACCAGCCGGGCAAACACCCTGGATGTGTAAATATGGCCGATAAAAATAGCACACAGATGTGTAGACTGTGGCTGAATACACGGATGTTACAAATATTATTTCTGACCAGTGGACAACTGCTGTACTGCAACAAAAAATAGTCCCACTGATGTAATGTGACCAAGTAGCTTTCTTTTCATGATACTGTACATTTTTACCCCACTTCATTTATCTGACAGGTTAATTCCATGTTTTTCCTTTAGTATTTTTATATGTTAATATTTTAGATAAAACAAGCTTTGTGAAGGTGTCACTTCAGCTCTGGGTAATTGTTAGGGGTGATGGAAAAATTGATACAGCATAGTATCGCGATAATATGTGGCAATACTGTGTCCTCACACAGTGCCAGATATGATATATAAATTATTAATATGACAAATACAAATTAAACTTTTGGTAGCCTACTAAACAAATCTTGAGAAAGTTTTCCTTCAGGGACATAATTTAAGTTGAAAAAAAAGGTAATGAATTGCATATCACAATATATTTTATCGCGATTAATGGAGAAAATAATCAGCAGTTAATAAAAATAATTAATCAAATTGAGCTTCACCATAAACCAACAGTAAAATCCTGCTTTTACATTAATGCGTTAGAAATAATGAGATAATGATAATGAAGCTTTTACTTACCTAACATTTACAACCAGGACTTTTCCCTGTAATAAAGCATTTTACTGTGTGTTATCTGTACTTTTATTAAATTAAAAGTTCTGAATACTTCCTCCACCACAATACAATTCCCACAGACCTCCATTATGGAAGACGAGGCTGCATTAACAACAATTAACAACTCAAGTTAAAGTATGTATTATCAGGAAAATGTACTTGAGTATCAAAAGTAAATGCAGATGGGACTATAGCTATTGTTTTTTTCTATTTTAGATTAATAATGCTGATTATTTTCTTGATTAATCTATTGATTGTTTGATTTGTAAAAAAAAAAAAAATACCGGTAAGTGCTGTCACATTTACCCAGAGCTAAAAATGACACTTCCATAATATTTGTCTAACCAACAGACCAAACCTTAATGTTATTAAAAATACATTAAGATTATACAATAATTACAAGAAAAGCAGCAAATCTATACATTTCAAAAGTTGGAGCCATTCATTTTTTGCATGAAAAATGACTTCAACGACACGAAAGCTCGATGAATTCATACTAATTAATTTGATTTTAATAAAAAGGCCAATAGAGGATGTGAAGGTATGTCATGCTGTGTGGGACAGGGCGCCATCTTTGAGGTACACACTCCATCATCTCTATTATTGACGTTAATGCACTCAGCCCAAAAACAAGATAGTTTAAAATGTCCAGGTTTGTGAGTGGAAGTGATGCACTGTGCATAAAATCCAGTTTTGGGTTATCAAGTTATATGGACTGATGATGTTTATTAGGATTAGTGTGTCCAAATACCATGGCATGACCACCGCAGCAGGCACAGGTAACACAGTGCACCCTTTCAAGATGGCACCCCCGTTCCAAACATATAACACGCCCTGACGTCATTCCTTATACCTGTCACACATGAGTCGTTCTGTGTATGAACTCGAAACATCCACATACAAATCCCAAAGTCAAACAGGACTTTAATAAAGGTTTGTCATTATTACATTGATATAAATACATGACTCAGAACAGAAAATACCAAATAAAGATACAAAACATACAAAAAACATTAAAAGCATCTCTCAGTTGCCGCCCTTGAGCATCCATGGCGTTAAAGCAGGCGTGTGTTTCCTGTGTAATCTAAGAGTAAAAGCCTCTGTACAGTTAGTGCCAGCATCCGAGTGGCAAACATTTTCCAGTGAAAACTGAGGTCTGTATTGGCGCCCCCCCGCTCACAATGAAGGGCGGGACAAAGGGCACATAAGGAGGACGGCGGTGATGGGCGCTGTCACTGACTGACTGTTCCTCCATGATTCTCTCTGCTGATGTCTGTTTATCCCAGAGCCCATCGATCAGACTTGGAGGAGTTCAGCTGCACAGACTCGCAGCCGTCTCCACCCTCGTGCTGAAAGATACAGAAATTAATGTTATGTGGTGAATCTGTTACCACACTTCAAAACATATGTTTGACAGATGTACCTCTGGAGTAGCGTCGCCTGATTGGGTGGTTTTCCACCAAACTGGCCTACGTATTAGCCATGCTAGCTGCGTGGCTCTAGGGACGGCAACATCAGTCTGTCAGTCTGGACTGAAATACCTTAAAAACTACTGGATGGGTTACCATGAAATCTCATACATATTGACGATGCCTAGAGGATGAATCCTAATGATTTTGGTCATCTTGTGTTATTGGTGCTTTGATGTCATTTTAAAAAGACTGAAATGGATTCTTGAATCATTTTGGTAATAAATAATTCATGAGCAATGGTTGGTTGTCAATTGTCATTTGATATTAGTAAATAAAAAAACATTTATGTCGTGATAAGAATGATAACGCATGTTATAGAGGCTATTGTGCACAGATATAAATGCAGGTGTGCACTGGGCACTGAAAACCACTACTACAAAATAACAAAGAAATTGCTGACATTTTAAAAAAACTAATTTCAGATTTTCAATCACCTTGTTTCAAGAGTTTGTACTATTAATTGTGATCTTTTGATTCTACTGGCAAAACTATCTGTGTCTTTCTGGTTTCAGTATCACTAGAAAACAGAAGACTTGACACTATGCGACTGAATGACTTGTTATAAGAGGTATTTCTTACAGTGTGCTGGCCACGCGAATACGATTACAACTGATTTGTCTGTTAAAATGTGTAGACACTGAATCTGAGTGATGATTGGACAGAAGCGTGCAGCACATGCTCGGTCAACGTGTCTGAATACAGTTTGAATAAAGTCAAATGCACACCTTGTTAGCGATAGCCCGCAGTTTCTTCAGCAGGGAGGGTTTCTGGGTGTAGACCACGTCATCTTCAGGCTCCTCCCCTTCAGCCAGAGCACAGCTGTCTGCAGCTGGCAGCTCGCACTCCTTGTTGGCAGACATCACCAGACGAGAGTACTTGTACTCCAGCCTGACCACAGACCACAGGGACACCGTCATCGTGAGACACTGTGTTATTAGGTACAGACAACATCCAGTGTGGAGGCGGTTACAGGCAAACACTGAAACTTTTTACTTGTTAACTGGAGAAGCTGTTGGCTGATGTTTTGTGAGAGTGGTTTCATCCCAAAAAAACCAAACTGCTCTTCTTAATTATAATTTAGGTAAATCTGAAATTTGGGTCCAAATTAGAACCAAATACAAGATGCCATAATGTCAGCAGACCATGTGGTATTGTGTGGCATTAAGTGATGGTAAAGATATGAACTTTGGCAGAACACAAGCAAAATTAATTGACTGAGGGAATTCCTTCTACATTTTATGGGCAAACATTTGAATATTTGAGGGTGAGGATCATTTTACACCCATGCTTTTAACAATCCTTAAAGAATTTGTCCTTCCAAAAAAAAAGTCTTACAGAGAAACCCTTAAAGACCCCTTTCTTTAAAAGGGTTCCTCAGAGGCGAATGGTCATTGGTCAAACCTCAACCCTTCAGTAAGACTGTAACTCTGACTATGTTTCTGAAACTGTAAATAAAACGTGTGTACCTCTTAAGAGACTCTTAACCTTTACTCTTGCTGACAAACAGCTGCTGACATCTCTGCCTTTAAATAACAACTCAAGGTGATCTTAATGAGCACGTTGGCCTCGACTGAGATCGGCGGTAGTGTCTGATTGGCAGGTGCCTCTAACCTCTTATTTTTCTTCCAGAAATAGCAGGTGAGAGAGATGAGCAGCACGGCCACAAAGGCTCCGCCACCAACCCCGACCTTCAGCCACAGAGCGATGGCCTCACACGGAGACGAGCTCCTGGGAGGCAGCGACACACCTTTGGTGCACAGCTTTGGCTCGTTCCACACGTACAGAGTCTCCTGAGGAGAGTGGAGGGTGACAGTCGGAGAGTTTCCACATTTGTTGCTTGTGCAAGCCGAGGTCTGGCTTCATAAATTAAATGACAGAGCAGACACACATGTACCTGGATGCCTCCTTTGCACGCTCCCTCTATCCGGTGGTAGTCGTCCTCAGTGCAGCGTGGACAGGCGCTGGAGCTCTCCCACAGGAAGTGAAACGTACATCCATCGCATGTTCCTGCGGGACAGGAGCTGCACACACACACACAGAGAATAACTAAATTCTTACACAACATGTTGTCAAACATATAAAAACCACATTGTTGGTGGAGAGATCTAAACACATCGTCACCTACCTGGGTACAGAGAGCTCTCCTCGCTCAGACTTCTCGGGGTTACAGCGCACAGTGATGACTGAGCTGCGGCCCTGATCACATGAAGCTGTGACCTGCGCTGACCTGAGAGAAAACACAACACAGTTAAACCCACTAAAAACAAACGCTCACCCTGCCTCCATGTTTCACGCTGTACCTGTAGAAGAAGTTGATGTCTGGAACGTGCTTTGAGTTCTCAGGAAAAAGATCCGGTTTAGCGTTCACGCCATCCAACACGGAGTCCACTGTTGCTCCTGGAAACAAATAAACATGTCAGAGACAACTTGCCCAGCTGATGACCACATACTGGGATTTACCAAGTGACGTACCGATGAAAGCATCTGCGAGGCTGATGGACTGGGAGGAAATGGACATCCTGAAGCCCCGCCCATCCGCTGGGATGATGGTTGACTGGCAGATGAAGCTGTCCAGTGAGTTGACAAACTGAGCCGGGTCGCTCTGCTCGTCCTTGCTGGACACGTCAGTGACGTTGTCTGTGCAGGTGGCGGCTCTCTTCCCCTGTAACAGACAAGGACGTCCGGATAGCATCACTATGATCAGGCAGTTTCTATGGTTACGCCTGTTGTTTCTTTACACATTGTCAGTAAATCTTCAAAACAAGATATGGAAAATGTCAGTTTGTGTTGTAGCTGGAATATTTAATGTTGGGAACACGAGTTACGTTTTCCTTCTGATTTCTTCCTTTAGCGCTACTTGTCTGTATTTTATCATAATTTAAATATTTGGAAAACCTGATGTTTTCCATGTACACGGAGGGGGCGACAATTAAATTTCGTTGTGCAATCCCATGTTGAATAACAACAATAATAAATCCTTGAATCCTTAAAAAAAACATCAATTAATCCAGACACAGCAGGCTTTAAACTTACAATTCATGAAAATAAAAATCCAACATTAAAAATCACTTCTCATTACTTGTATATTACAGGTGTTCAGATATTTGCATTACGCTCTTGCAAGCAGCATTAGGAAGGTTACTTTAGGCAGGGCAGCTTTGGCTACAGCACATTTCATATTACAGGACAATTCAAAGTACTTTACAGAGCAGTAAAATATAAAGCATAATAAAGGATACAGATTTACAATAACAGAATAAATTAAAAAAAAGTAAATTATTTACCATTTTGAAAAATTGCCATTAAAAGAGCAGAAGTACAAACAAGAGGTGCAAAAATAAAGATTATTTAAAATGTTGCAGTGCAGTTAAAATCAATAAAAGTATCTGAATAATAAAAATTACTGTGCAGTGCAAGAAATGAATAAGTATTTGATTAAATAAGAAATGTAATGGGTTACAGATTACTAGTTACCCTGTTAAAAACACAATATGTAATTCAACTATTTTCGGTGCTTAATCAAAGTAATTTAACTAAATTACATTTGATTATATTTCATTACTTTTTTTCTTCAAATGTTTTGAAGCTGAAAAGTACTGAAAACATAAATTTAAACCACACAGAAGTACTCAGCACTGATTCCTGTCAAACTTTTATCAGAAGTTCCTCAACAAAAAAAAAAAAAAATTGAATGTTTAATTCTACATATGAGCTTTTTACCCCCCAAAATATATTCAGATATATCCCCATTGTATTTACTAATGATTAGAATAGTAACTGTAACAGATTACATTTAAATTAATTTTGTCTTTAATGACATAACTCTGTTACACATAACTAGTTACTCCCCAACACCGCATGCAAGACAGCTAACCATGAGTGAAACAGCAGAATACATCTTGGCTCTTATTCAACCATTAACTCCACACACAACTGAAATTATAAAACATCCAGTTAAAGGAAGGTGAAAATAAAACAGGATAAGATGTAAAAGATATTTTCTGTAATGAATAAGAGGAGTCTGACAGATCTGAGACCGACTACATGTGAGTTACCTCGTGGCCACACAGGCTGATGTTGAACAGGTGAAGGTACTTTGCGCCTTTCGAGGTGAAACTCGGCCCGATGGTCAGCGAGGCCACGTCACTCAGGGGGCTGAGGTCAAAGGTCAGCGTGCGGTTGTTCTCCGTGTGGGAGAAGGAGCAGTCGCTATAGCAACGAGAGTGTTCCTGAAAGAAAAGGAAACAAAGAAACACTGAACCTCTGGCTGGAAATCACAATGTCAAATGCCAACATCAATTTGACTGTCGAAAGGTGACGTTGATATTTTGTTAGTTTTAAGTTGTGTTGTGTCTTCCGACCATCTCATGCCGACATCATCTTGACCTAGAAAACCATCATTTAGTCATGAGGTATGGAGAACAAAAGACAATGTCTGCAAAACATCATAACGTCCACACAACCTGAAATTATAACATCGTTAAACATTTAAAATATCGTCAACGCGATTTTCATTCCGACTAAAATTTAACATCTGTCGACATACTGTAAGAGTCTTTCTGATGTCATATCGACGTCCGGAGTCAGCTGGGGTAAAAACCTGTTCTTACTGCTTTATAAATAGTAGTAACCCTTTTATTGCTGTAATTCACAGTAAAGTTTTTGTAAGTTAACGTGTTTTTTGTCACTGAAATAATCTTTCATGTTGTCTTTGTTAGCTGTAAATCAAGCCTACTGTAGCTGAGCACTTAAAACAGGATCTTTATAAACATTATCTCATCACATTTTAACCTCAACATTCTCCTACCCTGAGCAAAATGGACATTTGTCAAGTTTTCATGTAAAATTTTTTGTGTTTTATTTTCAGAATCATGAAGAGAGCTCCAAGTGGTTTCTATAGAAATGCTGATATACAAGAAAATCAAACAAATGCTGGTATTGTAGGGCAGGTTTCTCTCTCCTGTCTTACCTATTAACTTTCTAGTTACTGAGTTAACTATGAAAGGGCTGTGGGTGAGGTAAGAGCACGGGGACAGCATCAAGTATCATATGTCAGTTCATTTTGGTTTTGACCCAAACATGTCTGTAGCACAGATTCAGATGCAGAATGCTGTTTTCTTACGCTTTGATCACATAGTTCCTGTCATATCCTCCTGAGACCCTGCGTCCTCATATGAGGACGTCACATGTTGGGTTTACTTGACCTTATACTTCATTCTACTTAACTTAGACCTGTTGTCCTTGTTCATGGACACTTTTTGTGCCATCTAGTGGTAGTAAGAGCACAGTACACTTATCTGTGTAAAAAGACGGCAGCCATCCCTGCCAAGTCAGTCTGCAGCCAATCCCGACACAAACATGGACAAGGTCCAAAACCTGATCACATTTTATGGTTGAAACTTGTTTATTCATGATTAATAATGTTTGTAGTTTGATATGGCAACAATTTTATTTTCTTTTTCTTTTTTAAAGATTATTTTTGTGGGCTTTTGCCTTTAATGGATAGGACAGTGTGTGAAATGGGGAGACAGAGAGAGAGTGGGGGCTGACACGCAGCAAAGGGTTGCAGGCCGGACTCGAACCTGCTGGTTAGAAAGTACTCGTTTGCAGACAACAGGAATGTTGTCTCGTTTAAGGATGTTGGGACTTAATTATCCTTGACAACTTACCAGGTCCTACTGAGGCCAAATAGTTAGGAGAGTGGAGTGAAGCGGCTTGTGTTTGGACAACATTTAACAAAAAAGTTAAAAAAAACATATGTATATTTCTAAGTGTTGATAAAAAAAAAAACAACAACGATGTGTCGTTACGGTATATGCACCAAAATGCAGGTATCACATCAGCATCAGTATAAAAAAAGCTGAGAGGAGGTCTCTCTACCTTGTTGCTGATACTTCCAGGTCCACAGGCGACACACGCGTCCTGGCCGTAGGTGTGGCGCCCTGCCAGGTGAGTATTGGGCGGACACTCCTGGCACCGGTTGGTGTCTCTGTCGATGTAAAAACCAGCCGGGCAGGGGACGCAGGAGGAGCCGGCCCGCTGGGAGTTCTGGGGCACCAGAGCGCAGGCCCGACATGCTGACGCCACCCCGTCCAGGACGTTCGTCACACTGATGGAGTACAGCTTCACCATGTCACCAACATACCGACGCACCTACACACAGGACAGGTAGAAACATATGTTGAGGTATAAATATGTTGTTGGTTAATTAAAGTGCCACATTTTGCACTTCCTACACACTTTATGTGAGTTTACATACGTCCAGAGCATGGTTAGTCCTCTGGAAGGCCCACGTATACGTGACAGAGGCGTTCCTGGTCATGCTGTGCGAGTACGACTGTTTCTCCTTACTGCCTTCCCAGGACTCCACCACTGTGGTGGTCTTCCTATTCACATCCTGCAGGGGGCGCCACAGTAAAACAGTTGCATTACTAACCAACAAAATGCAGGACACTGTTATAAACTGGATCACAGTGACACTAGCGAGGCTATTCTGGCTTGCTGGTAAAATTAGTCACCTAATTACTGCCTGTCTGCTCCAAACACACAATCAAAGCACACACCATCATGAAGTAGAGCTCACAGTCACCAGAGCAGATGGTCTCAAACACAAAGGTTATCCAGCCAAACTCGTTGCCAGTCATCCCTGAAAGTGAGGCGGGGACCCTGCCACCGAAAACACAAACACAGGCAGAGATTTAGATGATGAAAACATAGAGATATGATATTGTTAAAGTAGATTTAAGCCAGCAACTACATCAGTGATAACCTTTTGTTCTCTGCTAAGACAGCTCCCTTGATTTTCTCTTTCTGTGAAGTCTAAACTTAGATAGATAAATCAAATCTCACTGGGTCTCCCCAAAAAGACAGCACACACACTTACTTGAAGCCAGGCACATGCAGGCTGAGGATGAGGTAGTCATTATCTGAACTTCCTGCTCCGCTGCGTATGTGGTCCCCTGCAACCTCCCATCCTGCAGAACAACACACATGATACACAGACACAGTCTGCCTCACTGATTTTGTATCACAGATCAGTGCACACATATGATGTCATTTTACTGCATTATCCTAAACTGGCTTGGATGTAAGAGTGGTGATTCTATACGGACAGAAATCTTCTGTTTATACAGGTTGAGAGACAAAACTCACCACAAAGTCAATTTAGTAGTTTGCTCTGGAGCTTTTGAACATATCACATGATCTTCATCAACAGAAAAGGTTTTAGATGTCCTTAAATTGCTCAGACAAAATGGGCTTTGAAATTGTCCTTGACAAATGATAGATGGATAGATAGATAGATAGATAGATAGATAGACCTTGTGACAAGACTGCTGTTTTAAAATGTTGTTACAAAGGTCAAGAATGAACTTTAAAGGTCAGGTGGGTATTTGGTCAGTTAGTTAGTTAGCTGGTTAGTTAAACAATAACAGTTGGTTAAGTTGGTTGGTAATTAAAAGGTATTACGTTAATAGTCACTGAGTTATTTATCTATTTAGTTAGTTAGATGGTTAATTGTTAACAGATGGTTAGATGTCATTTATTTACCTACTTACGTAGGAAGTAGTCATTATTTGGTAATCAAACTGCTTAGTTTAGTTTGTTAGTTAATTACATTTTTGCTTACTTACACAAGTAGTAGGTTGTTGGTTAATAGGTGGTTATATTTTGTTAGAAATTAGAAAGTAATTATTTCATAATCTATAACTAAGTTTAGCTAGTTAGTTAGTTCGTTAGTCAGATTGATTGATAGATAGTTGGTAGTTATATTTTTGCTTAATTACTTAAGTAGGTTGTTAGTTAGCTAGTTAATAGGTGGTTAGATGTTATTTAGCTAGAAATAGTAAAAGTATTATTTTATTATCAATTGCTGAGTTCGGTTAATTAGTTCGTTAGTTAGTTAGTTAGTACTTACATTTTTGCTTACTTACTTAAGTAGTAGGTTGTTAGTTAATAGGTGGTTAGATTCATGAACCAAATTAGAAAGTAATTATTTTGTAATCAGTTAGTGGGTTCAGCTAGTTAGTGAGTTAGGAGATACTTTTATGATATATTTTTACTTACTTACTTACTTTGGTAGTAAGTCAGTTAATGGGTGGTTAGATGTTATTTAGCTAGAAATCAGAAGGTAAATATTTCATGATCAATTGTTCAGCTGGTTAGTTAGTTAGTTAGTTAGTTAGAGCATCTAGTTAGAGCAGTTAATTAGAGCATCTAGTTAGAGCAGTTAGTTAGTTAGTTAGAGCATCTAGTTAGAGCAGTTAGTTAGTTAGAGCATCAAGTTAGATCAGTTAGTTAGTTAGAGTATCTAGTTAGAGCAGTTAGTTCATGAGAGCATCTAGTTAGAGCAGTTAGTTAGTTAGAGCATCTAGTTAGAGCGGTTAGTTAGTTAGAGCATCTAGTTATAGCAGTTAGTTAGAGCATCTAGTTATAGCAGTTAGTTAGTTAGAGCATCTAGTTAGAGCATCTAGTTAGAGCAGTTAGTTAGTTAGAGCATCTAGTTAGAGCGATTAGTTAGTTAGAGCATCTAGTTAGAGCAGTTAGTTAGAGCATCTAGTTAGAGCAGTTAGTTAGTTAGAAGCAGCTCCTACTTGCAGCGCTGCTGAGACCTCATCTAACCAACAAAGAAATGTCATGGTGGTTTTGTCCTGCTGATTACAGGGAATGTTTCTGTAGATATACAGTATGTTTGGATGTATAAGTATGTTTTAATGTGTTTCTGTGGGTGTACGGACTGTATGGTTGTATCTGTCTTCCAATGCAATGCCAACGCACACACTGTGGAAACAGTTCCTTCTTTATAAGGGCGATCATATTTCACATATTTCATTCCAACTCAAATGTGAACTATTGTGTGAGGTGTGAACATTTCCTTCATGCCTCAGTGACAGCTCAGGTGTGATTGTGCTCACCATTCATGTCGTCACATTTGGAGTTGCCAACATTGAAACAGGAAGTCTTCATGTTGGAGGGCAGCACGTTCCACCACTTATACTCGTAACCTAACACCGGCTCTGTACCTGCAGGGCACTCTGTGCACACTGGTACACACAAACACAGGCACACACAAAAACACAAAAGCTTCATTTAGAGACAACAATGGTCGTGTCCTCCTGAGTAAAATGTTATGTCTGCACATGAACCATCTTTTCAAGAGTGGATAATCCAGCTGGGCCACCTCTGTTTGGGTGTTTATTTGACTTTCCTTGAATAAATACAGATTAAAAAGCTCCAAATTATATCAATACAGCACCGGGACTCTGGTAACAATACTATACATGCCAGGTGTGTGCAGGTTTACCGTAGGTGCCATCTGAGTGGGTTCCAGGTGGGCAGGGCAGACAGGTGGAGTCGTTGCTGTTGTAGTAGCCGGGGTTGCAAGGAGGGCAAGGCTCTCTCTGCCCTGTTGCAGGCAGCTCTACGGCTCCCGTGATGTTCTCTACACAGATTTTTGGCTCCACCCAACGATACAACACCTGCGTCTGTAATCGACAAAGCCACAGAGGTCAGGGGCTTTACTCTGCTCAAATTAAAAACAAATATAAATGTACCTGCAGTAATACAGACTGAGACACCTAAAGAACAAACAATGCCATCAGCTAAAGAGGGATGTGTTTCTTTTCTGCTCTTACTCAGCACTTTCAGAGATGTGAATCAAAACAGACCAAGGTTGTGGACAAGTGCCAAGGAAGTTGACTTTGGATCAGATGACATGCAAAGCTTTTCATTATTTCCGTTCTGCTCATCACATTGTGTGACTTCTCCAGTGTCTGACACAACGACCTGAGTGAGCCGATAAAACCTCTTCGCCGTTTTTAATCAATTTAAATGTAATGCAGTAAAAGCAGGCAGCATTATCATCCTGTATGAATGAGCAGTGCTTTTAATTTACAGATGAATACATTCAGACAGCATGATTCATTATTATTCTTCTTATGTTAACTGTTAACATAAAGACAAACAGACTTCTAATGCTGATCATATTTCAAATATAAAACCAATCATGGGAGTTTTTCTCATTAATGTGTTGTCAAAAGTGTTTAGTTGGATTATTTTGGTTTGTTTGGGTGCATTATCATAGAAATTCAAACTGAAAGCAACTAAATTGTCAACAAATCTTTGACAACTTCTCTAACGTGACCTTAAAACTCTCTGTTTAATCGTTTAGTGTATGTACCTTCAATTTAAACCCCATGAGAAAGAGGGTGTGTTTCTGTGTCTGTCCTTGTGTAGTGAAAAGGTGAGGATGTGCGTGTGTGTGAAATGTGAAACGTGTGGATGCCGCTGACCTTCCCCTCGCTGTCGCAGGCGGTGTGGATCTGGAAGTAATCCTTCTCTGAACACGGCGGCCTCACCTTACACTCTGCCCAGCCCTCGTCTGGGAGAGGAGTCAAAACCACAGAAGGACGAAACAATGATGATCATGCAGAGAAAATATGTACAACCAGAGTGTGATGATGGTAAATCACATTTACTTGTATGTTACTTTACAGAGGAAAATGTGAAGTCTTAAGGTTAACACAAAATATTATACAGCAAAGTTAATCTAAGAATAGGAACACTTGTCTTTATCTGGACACATTTTCCCCACAAATACAACATGCTAACGTTATTAGCACAATCCTATGGCATTTTACATTGCATAAATTAGCCTAGTGGCTAGCTGACTTTTTCCTCTACTCATATGAAGCCAGGAACAACAGCAACATTTAACAAAGACAACGTGACAAAATTTGGCTCCATTACAACTCACAAGGTTCACTGACAAAACAACTGTCTTATACTAAACACGTTTTCCAGACGAATATAACATGCTAACGTTATTAGCACAAGCCTATGGCATTTTACTTTGTATAAATTAGCCTAGCGACGAGCGGAGATTTCCTCTGCTCATATGAAGCCAGGATAAATCACACACAAGACTTAAAATGCTATTTTTGTGGAGGCTTTATTGTCTTCACAATTTATTGTTTCTTATCTGGGAAATGGTTTCAGCTTACAGAAATAGACAGGAGGTCTGCGTCACTGTGACTTGTAGTTACATTTCTGGGGAGGTGCACGTCGGGCTACAGCGTAGGGTACTACGTCGCTGCAGAGCCTATGCCTTAGGTACAGCATCGATTCGATTCCCACATTAGTCCTTTACCCCCTTTTTCTTTACCACTTTTCACTGGATATGATTAAGCCAACAACAGACAACTAGTTTGAGTGTGAGCTGGATTCCATTGTTACATGTGTACATACGTGAGTAGTGGTGCTCAGGGCAGGGTGTGCAGGAGGAAGCCCCCTTTATGGAGAAGGTGTTGCTGGGACATGGCTGACAGGAGGAGGAGCCTGGGGCCGAGCTGAACCAGCCGGGCCGGCACGGGAAACACTCCGATGTGTAGGCTACACCTGGACATATATATATATATTTATGATTTATATCTGAGAAGTAATCTTAAGAATTCATCTCCACTTGTTACATCCGTCATAAATGTGTTATGTGTTTTCTTTACCTTCTATTTGGATGTTCTTGAGCAGCACAGGTTTGACCATCTTCCCTCCCACCAGGATGCCTGTGGTTCTCCAATACAAGATGTTGGTACCGGACTTCAGACTCACCTACAAACAACAACAACAAAGAACATGCACATAGTGAACACACAGACCATAATACTGTCCCTAATAACACAAGCAGAGTCAGATACTCACTGTGTGTGTGTCCCATTCTCCATTGTTGGTGACTTTAATCCACTTCTGGTCATCAGTCTGGGCCATTTCCTGACACTGCTCGTTCTGGACCTGAACACATGTCGACATGGTAGCTATTAGCCACAAAAAAAAACAAAAAACAGTTTTCCAAACAACAGCTGCTGCCCCTCCCTTTATTACATTGCTGTTACTGTGAACTTAGGTTTTATATGAATTTGATGAGGGGAAGGAGTTTTGGACACAAGCCTCCACCCTGAAATGACCATTTGTATATCAGTTACTCGCCGTGTGTTTTGTTGAATTTATGAGACCTGAGACCTTCTTGAAGAAGTGGTCTTGGTCTGGTTACAAACAAACTCTGGTGCGGTTCATTTGTGGTGAGAACGTGTTCCGACCTGGATGTGAAGCAACTGCAGTCACATGACACATTGTTTGGGTTAAACATGAGCATGTTACAGTCCTGGAGGATTATTAATGTGCACCTCCTCCTGTACTGCCTTAATATGCACATTCAGCACATCCAATGCATCAAAACATTGTTTTCTAGTTGGAGCCGCGCCTCGTTTTCAAACTGTATGGTTTGACTAAAATGAACAATGACAGCAATATAGTCCACGATGAGCAGCGCTAAAATCAACCTGCGTAGTTGTCCCTCCATTGTGACATTAGAAAGTGTCACATTTATCTTGCAAGTGTACTCTTCTTCAACGTTTGCTTTACTTCCTGGATTTTTCCCACATGGAAATTCTGACCAATCAAGAGCAGCTTTCTCACACAAGGCATTTGATCTGGTCCGCTTGTAAATGCTGCCGTGAGAACACGAACCAACTCTAGGCAATTATACAACTTTGTGACAAAATTAATCCCTGATTCGGACCAAAGCAAGTCAACTCTAGGTCTGAAAGCAGCCTAAGTTTCGCTTTCAGTTCAGTTCCCCGTCAAAAGGGTCTGTCTGTTTGGGAAGTGCTGAGCATACGAGTGGATAAATGAGACTTGGATTATACGGCATGAGTTGTCTGAGAGTTCGTAAACTGATGTTTTGATATAGTTTTGCTGTTGTAAACGTGAACCCCTATGACTTAAATTCACCAATAATTTTTTCATGTTTTTGGATTCTTTGTTCACCGTGGAGGCATGCAGGAAAAACAAAGTTTTCTTTTTGAATTCAACGTAACACAGGGAGCGAAACTGATATACAAATGGTCATTTTTGGAGTGAAGTATTCCTTTTAATACACTTTTAGCTCAAAATATCCTCATCTAAAAATAGTTTGGCATTTTGGGAAATATGCTTAATTGCTTTCTTAAGGAGTTCGATGAGAAGCTCAATACCACTGTCATATTTGTCTGCTTAATATGAAGATGCAGCGAGCAGCCTGTTAGCTTAGCGTAGCACAAAAGATGGGGAGACAGCTAGCTTGTCGTCACCTTGAGGTTTCCAGATGCAACTTTTTGTTCTTGTACAAAAGCAGTTTTTGTACAAATTAAACAAGATGTGATGTAAATTTTACCGAGCTTTAGAGATGCTAGTGGGTAGATTTTGTTACTTTTGGACAGAGACAGGCTAGCTGTTTCCTCCTGCTTCTTCATGCTAAGCTAAGCTAGCTGGCTGCGAGGTGTAGCTTCATATTTAGCTTACAGACATGAGGAGTGGTATCAGCATATTTCCCAAAATGTCTGACTATTTCTTGGATTTATTCTTTTCAGATGGAAAAGCTTCTGAAATAACATTTCGATGATCAATGTATTCTCAAACTCTTCTTATACTAAATAACTTGGACTGGGCAGTTTATTACTGTAAATTTTACAGACTGTTCAGTGAAGTCTGGGTTGATTCCTGTGGCATATATGTAATAAAAAACCCAGAAATATAGATAAAGAGGAACGTCAGAAGAAGCTAATATTAGCCTGATATATTGGGGAATGTATATATCAGAATAAATTAGAGGTGCTTACATAGAACTCAAAGAAGATGTTGTTGTCAGGGTACTGGTAGGTAAAGGAAACGGAGCCTTGTTTCTCCAGATGGACGGCGTAAACCAAAGACACTGTACACTCGTCACGGTTTGACTCCAGATACACACCCTGCGGCGTCCATGATGAGCTGCAGCACGGACAAAACACACTCAGCAAAAAAGGAGAATGGCTGCATACTCATCTCCATGGTAACTTGTGGGAATAGTGGCGTTTGTGAGTGTCTGTGTCACCTGTTACAGGCCTGAATGTCCTCTCCATTCGGCCCGGGGTCCAAGAAGCTGGCCAGGCTGGTGAAGCCTGCAGGGATCGCGTCCCATTGGTCAAAACGGAGGCCACTGCCCAGCGAGTAGGAGCCGGCCGCACATGGTGTGCACTGCTGCGTGGCCATCTCTAAATACTTCCCAGCCGGACAGGAGAAAGCTGTGAGACGGTGAGGGAGAGAGGGTCATTGACATGTGATTGCACACACAAAGATATGAACACACACAGAAACAGAAACAGACATTCTGATCAACAGGATGCAGCAGGTGTGGCTGGGAGTCACCTATCTGGCCCACCCACCACCAGGACTGCAGCTCCACAACGCTGTGCCCACCCACACACACACTCAGTACTTACAGCAGTCTGTTCCTCTGGTCGGAGGTGGAAGGTCTGAGCAGGAGCCTGGATTGAGAGGGATGGCGACCCTCCATCGTGACCCAGTGCTGTCACACTCTGTGTACTGGTAGTAGTAGTCTGTCTGCAGAACACATACAGATACACACACAGATCAATACACCACCCAGTGAACCATGTTGGTCAAAACTGAAATATATCATTACATTTTATACAGGCATTCATTAGTGGTGGGGGATAAAATCAATAGTATTGCAATATTTTTGTGTGGCAATCATATCGTTACACGGATGACTTTTATTATAACAATAATAAATATTACAAATACATATTAAACTTCCCATCAACCTTAGCTGTACTTTGTGTTCAGTGCTCATTAGCAAATGTTTGCATGCTAACATGCTAAACTAAGAGGGTGTAACCATGGCTCAGCATGTTAGCATTTAGCTCTGTGTATAGCCTCACAGAGCTGCTACCATGACTGTTATCAAACCAGGACCTGAATATGCATAAATCATTTTTTTTTTTACATTATCAGTACTGTTAAGCAAATCCTCCCCACTACAAATACACACTCATACACACACTCAGACACATGCTCAAACCCGCTTACAGGTCTTCATCTCCAGTCGACATCAGAAACACTTTTTTCAGTAACACACAGCCCTGACTGAACTCAAATGACTTTTTTTGCGAGCACGTAGCTGATTTAATTTGAAAACAAAAGCTGGTTGCCGGGGTAAAAGTGGTGGCTGACCCTGATTGCCACGGCAACCAAACCGCTGGACCACTAATGGTCCATTAAGAGCAGGACAGCAGGTCGTCGATACAGTGGCTTCTTTTCAAGGCCTGCTGGTTGTGACTTCATGCTCATCATCTGAACTGATTGAACATTCATTCATTCAGAACATTTTGTCCCAAAGCAAAATATAATGAAGAGCCTTTAAACTCTGTATAAACAGGAGCTAGAGATAGACAGCTAACAGTGTGTTCAGTACAAGAGCTGAGTTTTAGTTTTTTTTAAAAATCTTTTTTAACCGATACATTACACGTTATAATCTTTCTGGTTTCAAGGTATTTTTTTTCTTCACCAAACTGCCTCTGAACATGTTTGTTCTGTTTCTGTTCTTCTATTATATTCTATATATTATTATGTAATACATTATCTATCCTTTGCTTTCATAACTTCTGTGAAAGCACTTCATTTTTTAGAAAAATCCTAAACAGAAGTAAAAAAAACCCTCCTGCACACTGTGTCACTTATTATTTGCTCATTTCATATTTATTTATTACAACATTTTGGTCTCAACAACCTTTCTTGGGTACATTATTTAGACCAAAATATTGTATTATATAAATAAAAAATGAACCAGCAGCAAATAGTGTGCGCGGAAGTTTCTATATATGCACTTTATTATCTAATTTTGGGAAAGTGTGAGACTTTGTTTGAGAAGATTGATACCGCTCTCAACCTGTACAGTAAATATGAAGCTACAGCCAGCAGTTGGTTAACTTAGCTTAGCGCAAAGACTAAAAACGGGGGAACAGCTAGCATGTGTCGTTAATGATTATCGCTATTTGATATTATATTTTTAGCCATCATGGTATTTAGACGTGGACTTAAGCCTCAGTACATTGTGTGTAGTGCTAATTAGCTAATGTTCGCATGCAAAGACGCAAAACAATGTTCCTGTCAATTATCAGCAAGCTAACATTTAGCCCAAAGCGCTGCAGTGCCTAACTATGGCCTCACAGAGCTGCTAGCATGACTCTATACGGTTAAGACTTGTCATTCAACCAGGACATGGTGCTGCATAAATCATTTTGTATTTTTTACATCATCATATCACACCCTCATTGCAATAAATACAAACACAGACAAAGGCCTATCTTAGGTTAACATAACTTAGCTTAGCTTAGCTTATCTAAGTGTAAAAATGGGAAACGGGGCAACAGCTTGTATGTGTCCGAAATTATTTTTGCTATTTAATATTATATTTTTACCCATAATGGTATTTAGATGTGGACTTTCGTCTCCGATGTACTTTGTTTTTAGTGCTAATTAGCAAATGTTTGCATGCTAAGATGCTTAACAATGTTCCTGCGAAACATCAACATGCTAACATTTAGCTGAAAGCACTGCAGTGCCTAATTACGGCCTTACGAAGCTGCTAGCATGACTGTATACGGTTTAGCCTTGTTATCCAACCAGGATATGATGCTGCATAAATCATTTTTTATTCTTTACATCATCATATCACACCCTCACCGCTACGAATACAGACACAGACATGTTAAGCTTAGCTTATTTTATCTTAGCCTAGTGTAGCTTAGCTTAGCATAAATACTGGAAACGGGGGGGAACAGCTAACATGTTTCTGAAATGATTATTGCTATCTAATATTATATTTTTAGCCATAATATTATTTAGACATGGACTTTATTTTGTTTTTAGTGCTAATTAGCAAATGTTTGCATGCTAACATTTAGCTCAAAGCACTGCTGTGCCTAATTAAAGCTGCATCACAGAGCTGTTAGCAGCTGTAGACTGTTTAGCCTTGTTATCCAACCAGGACACAAATAAATGTTCTCCTTTACATCATCATATCACATCCTCACCACTACAAATACAGACACAGGCAAAGGCTTATCTTAGCTTAACTTAGCTTAGTGTAAGGAAACAGGAGAAAACAGCTAGCATATGTCTGAAATTATTACTGTTGACATTATATTTTTGGCCATGGCAGCATTTAAATGAGGACTTTAGGTATCCTACGGCTATAAAAATGATGCAATGGTGCATTATGATTTTACTTTTAATTAAATAAATGTCAAAGCCTCTAAATCAGTTTCCTATTTTATGCATATCTTGCAGAATTATGGCAGCAGTAAGTGAGTCCAAAGCCTGGCTCTGGCAGATCTCCATCTCCTCCCCCGAACCTGCTGTTCAACTAGGCAGACAAACCATCAGAGCACGCAGGCAGCTGGCTGCAGCCGAGCTCTGACATCTAAGTAGCAGCTAATTAAACTGAAACAATCACAGAAATGACCTGAGACGGGTGTACGGGGGAATTAATCAGAGATGGTTTGCAGATGCGAGGTGTGTGCGGCACAGATAAACTTGAGCTCTGTCAAATGACTAATCTGCTCAATGCAACAACAAAAATGGCCATTCATGCTGCACCCCCCCTCCCCCAACACACACACAAACAAACTGTGGATTGCCATGTGAGGGAGCGACCACTTCATTAGCATGTAGCATGGCAACCTGCGCTGAGATTCACCTGCTGTCTCTTTCTGTGTAGGTGGACAAACAAGAGCGCTGGTTCGGTCCTAATGTGTTGACAGAGGGGGGAAAAGGTGAGACTGATAAAAAAAGGACACGGGCTAATGTGTTCCGCTGGTCTCCCCGGTGACTCACGCTGGTTGTCATGGAGACTGATGGGAAGAAGAGGGAGGTGGGGGGGGGATAAAATTCAACGCCATGACGAGCCATCCTCTGAGTCAGGAGATTATAGAACTGGAGGTTTTTGGATTTGTGCAGACAACAGGAAAGATGGACTCTAATCTTTTCAGTCTGCTGATAGCTGATATTTAAATGTTTGATGCCAAAAGCATCTCTTGTGAAACGACAAAGATTCACCTGAAAACTGTTCCTGTCGAGACGGAAAAGTATCTGAACCTGCATTTAGACCATCACAAGACAGCTGGCAAACTTTGACCACATTCAACTGAACATATCGTTTATTTTACACCTTAAATATTACATAACTGCCTATTGTTTAAACTTCAGGCCCACATAACATCACATATATTGTTCTGTTTATTCTACAGATAACAGTTACCCTGGTCTCTTGTTCATTCTGCACACTTGTTTATCTTTACATCTCTCCATACACACTTTTACTATCTGATTAGATGCTACTGTTGTACTGGTACTTACTGTGTGCAGTGCATTAAAGTTAAATGTCATCTAATCTCATTCAAATAATATTTACTGCTCCAGATGGTTTAGCAGCTCCCTGATGCATTTCAGAAGTATTGTACATGTATTTGCTAACTTTAGTTACTCCAGCCAACAAATGATGATGTCATATTAGATGAAAATAAAAGTCTATTGATCCCTGAGGGAAATCCACAGGCTACTCAGCAGATAGTGTATAAAACAATTACAATCAGCCCGATCTTTACCGGCAGCAGCATTAAGGTTGACGTACACATTGACGCACCAATAATTATGATTCAATAATATATTATTCTGAAATGGGAATACTAAAATACAGTGGGGAATCTTCCTACAGACGATCACAGTTAAGGAGTGGCTAATTACATGTAATGAGTTATGTAATTAAATGACAAAATAAATCTAATTGTATTCAGTTACAGCTACTGAGAAAAAAGTATGTCATTAATCTTTTGCCATGCAGGAATGTTTTCTTCTGATATATTTTGATGATATGGGTCATTAAAGTCATTGGGCAACACACTCTCACTTCGACCTCGTCACATATTGACGTTTGGTCATGGACTTTCCATGTCCACATATGGCGTCCAAGGTACCCTGGGTGTGTTGGTTGTTGACGTTCTGGGACACCATGTCAAGTTCTGCCTGTTACATGGATTGTCTTCTTTCAAAATACACTTCTGATTTCACAGGAAATCTACAGTTTACATACAGTCTCTTTCAAAATAAACACAGTACATTGGTTCGACATTGCAAATTGATGTTTTTTTTCTTTCAACAACAAACACACCTGGATAGGTTTAGGAAAAAAGAACAGGGTTTGGCTTTATAATCTAACGGGATGCAAACACCGCTCTCCTGGGTGAAGGTTGGTGTTTGTTGGACCCACCCACCACCCCTCCAGCCCACTCCAGTCGGACTTTCACCGCCTTAACTCCCGTCCTTGTCCCGCTGTTTCCCCTTGACACCACCAGGTGCTGTTAAAACTATAACAGCAACCAGCTGCGTATCATGCCGACGTTAAAGGACGCCTTTTTTCCTTGGTTTCTGATGCCGGATTTTGATGATTTTGGAGTGAGAATGGTTCCTGTTTTTCACTCCTGTCGTGCATGCTTGCAAATGGTTTATTTTTGGCTAAATTTTAAATGAGACACACAGAACAAAGTGATCTTGATGAAATGTCACTATTTTAAACTCATATGTTTTTTTTTTTCCGACAGAAGCATTCGTCGCACACAATGTGTCCAAGGAGGACCATCAAATATTTGAAATTTACAATGATAAATTCTGTTTTTACATTTTCTGGTTGTGATAAATGGTGTAATTTCTGCAATATTTGAAGAAAATATTTCTTGTTGGTCAAATAAATACAAAATACAACAATCTAAATTCGTATGCCCCTCCCCTAAGCCAAAACAAAAAGAAAAAACAGGAGTCCCTTAAATAAAATGTTTGTTTTTTTTAATTAATAAAAAAAAGAAAGAAATTCTTTGTCATAGTCCCCTTTTTGCACCTCCTCCCCCATTATAAATAACGAACAGTCCCTAATTTAAGGGACAAACAGGAGAGTGGTAACAATTTTCTCATCTAACGTTTCCTTTAAAAGAGAGAAAAAAAAGGTTTCCCAGAATAGTTTTATTAAATCTTGGATGTTAATTTAAATTTCACTTAAACAAAAAAAAACAGTGTTAAGAAAGATAATTAGCCTACATCCTGTAACATCCTCACTTCGCCTCTGGGCTCCATAATAAAACTGGATAACAAAAGAAAGCCCCTGATAGCTCTGCTCCAGTTCTCCCTCCTCCTCAGCGGGCGCTGGTGGCCCCGGCTGGCCGGCAGCAGGCTGCCAGAGGCGGGATGGAGGCCAGCAGACAGCGTCATCTCGGTATATGGAGCGTCTTTATGGTCAACATGAAGCGCATTATAAGCCGATCAGCGGCGTACAGAGGACCGTGTGTCCTCACATAGACCCAGATACTGTTGAGTCAATATACAGCTGGAAAATAACCTGTTGTGATTTTTACTGTGCATTAGGAGAAGCATTGTGGAGCAAATGTGGCTGTTTATTCCTGCATGCATGGCCATTGTCTTGACTTGATCACGGCATTATAACATGTGATAATCAGTAATTCCTACATGAGAATAATGACGTAAAAAGACATTAAAATCCTGATCTGATCTGGCCTCTTAAAACGCTTCTTCACACTTGTAGTTCGAAGTCAGGACATCTAATAATGATGATAATGATAAAGCGCACTCACCTCATCGCACGGCCGCAGCTCTGCGGACACAGCTGCTGTGTGAGCGGTGATGATGAGTACCAGGCAGCGGGGGAACCAGGAGGCCCACACCTGCTCCCGCATCCTCGGGTCGGATCACAGACAGCCGGCGGTCCGCTGCCTGGAGCCACAAACACCAACCAGGCCGAGCGGAGCTGTGCCTGTCATTGATGCGCCTGCCTGCCTGTCTCTCACTCACCCTCCACCGCCTCCACCCACTCCTCCATCAAGGTAGACGGTGTATAATGTGAACTTCCGGTCCTGGCTTTCAAATTAAAACTGGAATAAAGTGAGAAAGGAGAGGTTGTGGCACAGTGTAATGAGGTATTCTTATTCTTTTGTTATTATGCTTATGTCCTATTATTCTCATTAGTAGCTTATTATTATTTATGATAATTTACTAACATTATTTTTCATTTTGCAGACTTTTTTCAACAACCTGTTTATTAGGTTTTCAACATTATACCAAAAAAACCCCCCCATAGAATACCAAATGTGCCTTTTCTTTAAAAGCTATATAAAAGCAACTGAAAAATTATAACACACTCACTCACACACATGTATAGAAACAGCAACAATAAGTAAAAATAATAATGATAGTAAAAATAATAATAAATGAAAGAAAAAAGCAAAATAAAATAATAATATCTACAATAATAATTTACATTGGGGGTTCTATATGACACACACCAATGCAAGTCCTTCACTGCCTACTGTGTGTTGCATTTGCTTTGTATACAGCAAGTTTAAATAAGTTTTAATGCAGTGTGCCACTACTGTGTAATGCCACTACGATATCTTATAAACGTGCCACATTGAAACCATTCTTGTTTATCTATGATTGTGTATGTATGTAGTCATTATTTAAGAAAGGTGCTAAGCTGTACATACGCATAAAAAAAATAACATTTTATTTTTGTTGTTGTCGCACAGTGCTATCAAACTTACACTTAAACAAACCATAAAATTCCTGGGCAACTATCTTGAGAATTAATTCATTGTTTCGTGCAAATTTTTTTTTAGAAACTGTGAAAATTTAATCCTTTTTTTAAATATGATAATCAATACGTTTGAGTTTGGGACTGTTGCCCATATTAAACAAGTCACTTGAATAACTTATCATGGACATTTTTATCTATTTATTTATTTTTTTACTATTACTACAAATTCATTGACTAAACAAAAGAACAATCTCCAGATGAATCAATAAAGAAAATAACTGGCAATCACAGCCCTAATCCTCATACCTGACTTTTGTCAAATTCAAACACTTTTATCTTGATCTTTTATTTCATTTGTAAGAGACAAAGTTAAACTTCACTGTCATCATTTAATGCATTCCACCAGAGTTAAATGTCTGCTAAGGATTTATACAGTATTTCTCCACAGAAACGGCATCATTATTAGACCCTGAAGTGACTCCGAAAGTGGGAAATAAAATGCTGTTACTGATTAAAGTGTGTTCACTGAAACATTAGCACATCAATATCTACATATTTTAGAATCTTTAGCTCTGTGCTTTTATTTTGAAGGCACGCAGCCTGTCTCAGACTGTTGAGTTTGTGGTATTTTCACTTCCTGCAGTCAGACAGTGACGCCACGAGTGTGATAACGCGCACGTTATCTTGATTGACAGCAGGAGATGGACAGCAGGCCTGCAGGCTGAGGAGCTTATTATAACTCTGCACTGACAGATCAGCTGGAGGGGAACAGTGAAACTGAGCAGGACAATAGTTAGAACAGCAAGGAGGATGGTTTTAGTTTTGCATCACAATATGCTGCAGATTAAATCACACACTGCACCGGGAGAGTGAGGATATCAAACAGTGGAATCAGAGACAGAGTTGACCCAACATACACTGACACACCTGCACTCAGGAAACACACACAGACAGTGTTGACATGAGAGCGCTGCATGTTCTATGTGATGCTTATCAGTTTTAATCTGGAGCTCCACTTCCTTCACGTGTCTTTTTCTGTTGAGCATGAAAAGCAAAGAATGCAGAAATGTTTAATGAACTGGTTTTAAACCTGCACAGTGATTCACCGTCTTTCTGTTCCCTGAACCAGCTCTGCATCACATGCCAGGCTCCATGGGGAATTTGAGTCACTCTGTTTTTGACTTCCTCTTAAGCATTTGGAGACGTCTAGGTTGAAACTGGTTGAAAACGGAGAGGTTTTAAGACTCTAGGTGACATCTAACTGTTGCTCTTATGACATTTCAATTAATATATCTTAATGTGAAGCAGGTCTTAAAGGAGGACTATGCCAATTTTCCTGTTCATCCATCCATCCATCCATCCATTTTCATCTGCTTATCTGGGGCCAGGTCGTGGGGGCAGCAGTTCACAAAGCACCCCACACGTCCCTCTCTCCAGCAACACTTTCCAGCTCCTCCTGGGGGACCCCAAGGTGTTCCCAGGCCAGATGAGATATGTAATCCCTCCAGCGTGTTCTGGGTCTGCCCCAGGGCCTCCTAACAGTGGGACGTGCCCAGAACACCTCTAACAGGAGGCGCCCAGGAGGATCCTGATCAGATGTCTGAACCATCTCAACTGACCCCTTTCGACGTGAAGGAGCAGCGGCTCTACTCCGAGCTCCTCACCCTATCTCTAAGGCTGAGCCCAGACACATCACGGAGGAAACTCATTTCGTCTGCTTGTTTCTGCGACCTCATACGTTTGGTCACTACCCAGAGCTCACGACCATAGGTGAGGGTTGGGACGTAGATGGACCAGTAAAAAGAAAGCTTCGCCTTCAGGCTCAGCTCCCTCTTCACCACAACGGTCCAGTGCAGCGCCTGCATCACTGCAGAAGCCACACCAAACCACCGATCCATCTCACTTGTGAACAAAACCCTGAGATATTTGAACTCTCTCGCTTGAGTCAGTAACTCTCTCTCAACCCAGAGGGGGCAATTCACCGGTTTCTGGCAGAGAACCATGACCTCAGATTTGGAGGTGCTGACTCTCATTGTGACCTCTTCACACTCGGCTGCAAACCTCCCCAGTGCATGCTGGAGGTCACGGTGTGATGAAGCCAACAGAACCACATCATCTGCAAAAAGCTGCGCCAGATCCTGTCCATTACTAGCACAAACGGAGAATCGGAGACAAGGGACAACCCTGGTGGAGGCCAACACCCACCAAGAACGTGTTTGACTTTACGCCGAGTAAGCGGATGCAGCTCTCATTTTCGTCACAGGGACCTAAGGACCGTCCAGAAATATAAATGAACGTGAACAACCCAAATCCAAGAGTAAGTGTGCTTAAACTCAAATTTGTGATGTCATACAGTATAAAGTCCGGAGCTGCTCCATAGACAGTGAATTGGTAAGGATGTGATAGATGACACTGACAGCACCCAGGGTACATTTCCTGTTTCAGAACTGAGGACACTACAAGAGATTAAAGCTCATTTGGGTTTAAAAAAGAGAACAAACATTCTGTGGGTCAATAAAATCAGGCTACCATTCGCTGTCTGTGGAGCAGCTCCAGACTTTACACCGTATGACATCACAAGTTTTAGCCTCTCTTCTCTGGTTTCTGGCAACCCGGTCTTACTCCAAAATCACCGAAATCTGGTGCTTGGGTAATGACGTGTGGCGTCAGACACCGATGAAAAAGCCGTCCTTTAACGTTGCTGTTTAACAAAATCACAAATAACAAATCACCAAATCAGTGCTCTGTGAGTTGACATTCAGTCTGTAAACTATGCCAGTGAACTCATGACAAACCACCGCAATGCATTTTTAATTGGAGTTAACATACAGAGTACACTCTCACTGGTGTAAAACCAGCATATGCTTTAAAACTAAACTAAAATCTGGGGGAGTTTTTCTATTTTTTATACCTTGATCAACCAAAAATATTGATCAATATGAAACAGTTTCAGATATTCCCACTGAATGCTGCGTACATCAACAGTCTCATGTTTCAAATATAAAATAAAACACTGTGCTGTTTATCTCTGTAAAGAAAAGACAGCATTTGAGTAAAATCAGTTTTTAAACACAAGTGCAGTCCTGCAGAGACTGAATGAGAGTTAAGTCTAGGATGCAAACTGATTGGAAATTCTGCTGGGAAATGGATTTAATTTAATATAATACATTCTGTAATTTTTAATTTAATTTAATTTAATTTATGTTTTCTGTTGAGTTGAATTGAATTTTGATTTTCTTATTTTCTCTGTTGATGATTTCTGCTAGTGGTATGTGTAAGGCAGTTATTTTATTTTATTTAATATTCAGTATTTTGCAGTATTTTTTAGGTTCATGTGTTTGTCTTTCTGTCCCTGTTTAAGTACAGTAAAAAAACCTTTTTTGTCGAGGGAAATGGAAAGAGGGGAGATGACGAGTGAATGTAGAATATTTAATATTAAAGTATATGTGCATTTTGTAGAAGGTATTACACATCAAATGATAACTAAATCTGCAGGGCACAAATTATATTCAGTTCTGTCATGCAGCCTTGGTGGACCAGGACGACTACGGAAATAATTTATGTTAAATTTTAGGGTTGTTTTTAAAGCTAATTTAATTGATACTTACTCTAATTGTATTTAGATTTTTTTCTTTCTTTACATGTCAGTGTCAACGGAAGTGCATTGCATTCACTGAATTTTTAAAAAATGACACCCTATCTTATAATTACGTCATAAGATCTCATAATTACTAGATATTGTGTCATAATAATGACACAGAGTTTTGTTTTTAATGAGTCTCTGTAGGTGTCAGATGTTGCTGCGTTTTTTAATTGATTATTTATTTATATATTTAACAATTGTGTGTGTTGTTTCAAAGTCAACTCAAAACGGAGGCGCTGTTCGTCCTTTTACCGGCAGGTGGCAGCAGCTCACAACAGCGCTACAATAAATATCCCCACGAAGAAGTACAAAACCCGGAAGTGGCGTACGGTGCAGAATCAAAACAGTTAAAATTTGACAGCTCCGCTAAAGGCTGATAAAATGCAATGGGAAACGTAACTGCCACCTTCAGAAATAAACTGCACTATTTAACCAACGTGTTTAGATACTGGGGCGACTTTTTATCGGACTGTCGCGGAATGCTAATCCGAGGAAAAGGATCTTTTGGCTAGTTTTATCCGCAGCTCTTCTCTGTGTGACTAGCTAGTTAGCTTCCACGGCTAACGAAAGTTGCTCCATGGATATCTATGGGCTGAACATTACCATATATAGACCGGCCACAGAGCTCCCTCGCCGGTGAAATGTAAACGGTGACTCGCTGGGGAGGCTGACAAAGGGCAAGCAAACACAAAACTCAGCCTGAAAGGAAAAAAAAAACACACACTAGCTGCACCATGTCATCTGATAAGATTATTGCCATCGTCATGGATGACAAAACCTACGAGGTAAATAAAAAGAAGCTGATAGAGAAGAGCGACTACTTCCGTGCACTGTACAGCTCCGGGATGAGGGAGTCCACAGAGGACTCTGTGCAGCTGCAGGGACTCAGTGTCCCCGGCCTGGAGCTGGTCCTGGAATTCATCAACACCTCAAAGGTTCAGGTTGTCAACGAGACTCTGGAGGACCTGATTGAGACCGCCTCCTTCTTACAGGTCACCTCCATCCTCAAGCTCCTCACCTCCGAGATCCGGCTGGACAACTGCGTGGAGCTGTACAGCCTCTCTGAAGTTTACGGGACCCACGATCTTCGCAATGCCTGCCTCAAATACATGACCTGCTACTATCACCCCATGCTGAGGCGGCCTGAGTTCAGCAGCCTCCCCTCTGCTGTCAGAGACCAAGTCAAGGAGATGCGAATGAAAGGCACCGCCACCCTGGTAGCCATCGGAGACTTCACCTGTCTGTCCCTGGACGTGCCGGATCAGGATGAACCCTGGTCCATGCTGAGGTATGGAGAGGTGGAGCAGCGCTGGAAACCACTGGCCAACAACCTGCCTCCAGATATGATCAACGTCAGAGGATACGGCTCAGCTGTCCTCGACAACTACCTGTTCATAGTCGGTGGATACAGGATGACGAGTCAGGAGATCTCTGCAGTGCACTGCTACAACCCCTGCAGGAATGAGTGGAACCAGGTGGCACCGCTCAACCAGAAGAGGTAAAACCATGCCTACACATTTCTACTCAGATATCACAGTCACATTTCACTCACTGCGTCCTCTCCATCAGGTCCAACTTCAAGCTGCTGGCAGTACAAGGGAAGCTGTACGCTGTGGGAGGCCAGAGTCTGGGCACAGTGGAGTGTTACAGCCCAGACCAGGACTGGTGGACCTGTGTGTCCTCGATGCCCGACCCGCTGGCTGAGTTCTCTGCCTGTGAATGCCAGGGGATGATCTACGTCATGGGTGGATACACTGCAAGAGGTTGGTATAACTCAGTTCAGTGTACAGTCACACTATCACACACAAACAATGTAAACAAGTACACACCAAGAACAATAAAGGCGGACCTTACCCTGAGCCACAGTACACCTGCAGGGCCACGGATGGTGACTACAGGTGCCAACTGGGTTGTGGGTTTTCTTTTTTAAAAAGAAAAACATAATTATTATTTCTTTTATTTTATTGAATATTATTATTAGTATTTTTTATGATGTATACTAAGCATTATTTATTACATTTATTATTTTCATATTATGTGTTTTCCTCTCACTATTATTTGCTCAGTCCCTCTTCTCTCTTGTGTCTCTTCTTTATCAGCATACACACAAATTATACACATAGATTTAGGAATTTTTTAAAACTTTTAAAGCCACTTGGAGTAAAATTTAAGACCAATTTTACAATTACAGTAATCAAAATTTGTGAAAAAAGCATGAACCCACATCACCTAATTAAGGTAAGGGATTTTTTTTGCCCAAATATTTATTATAACATAAGATACGACTTTTACGGCATTCTGTAAATTATTAAAAAAATAAAAATAAAATAAAATAAAAATAAATAAATTACCAATCATTGAGATGTCACAATGCAACATCAGAAAAAAAAAGATTTATAAAAGCCTACATCCTATGTCTTAGCATTTTTAAGACTTTTAAAATATTGATTTTTCACATTTTAATACCAATTATGGCCTTATTTTTAGATTAATGAATTTAATTACTTTCAAGACTTTTTAAGGAGCCGCTGGAACCCTGACATATACACGGGTGCCCTACATAACCACCGTTGGTACAGTAACAACAGTAATTTTGTAGATCTTTAACAGCAAGAACGCTGTTATACCTGATTATTTTTTGTTTGTTTTGTCTCGTTTTGTCAATATTCCTGTTTTTTTCTGCCCCTATTTATGTATCATATGTCACTACGGTGTTTTTTTTTCTACTGCTCTTTGCACCAATAAAAGATGATAAGATAAATTAAATTAAATTAAATAAAAAAACAATATCAGCCACTCTGTGTCCTGCAGGCTGTTTGAAAGTCTTAATGCAGTTACAGTGAAAATAAGTGAAGGCCTGGATGAGTGCTGTCTCTGATGATGGTTTGTGCTCAGTATCATTTATCTCGGCTAATATAACAGGACTAATCATATCTGTACCAGTCAGTAATGTAGAAATTAACACAATCACAACTTTGCATTGAGGCATTCTTTTCCCCCGTCTCTGGTGTTTTCATAATCAGGAAACCTTGTTATGTATTATTACTTATATTCAAATAAACACAAGAAGTTTGTGCTCTAGAGAAAGGATCAGCGCTCAGTGAATAACCTAAGCCCTATGATAAGCTATTATGGCAAGGCTTAACTATACAGACNACTACCTTTCCTAGCACATTCACCATACTCTATTTCACACGCTACATAGCATAACTCCAATATAAGCTAAAGTTAAAGGAGCTAGAGAAGATAAACTCACAGGCTTTCAACAAACACAGGCTCCATATACTATATATAGGGCTGGGCAGTTTGTAGAGTTTAAACATTTGAACCGGTAACTCGTAGCAGACTAAAAGCAATCCTGCTCCTCTGCTCTTCTCTAATAACACACAAAGCTTGTCCTCTGTCTGTCTGTTTGCGTATGTGTGTCTGCTTGTCTTGCAATCGTACCAGGCTCTTACTAATATACTAATAATAATTTAAAAAAATGGACCAGACACTGAAGCTATTGTGGCAGATCGGCTTTTGGCTCGCTGGGAAGCTGATGGAGGCTTCCAGGCTCAGGGTGCTTCGCGGCGCTTCCACCTCTTGTCTAACCCCAGGGCTCTCACCCAGATGCAATACCCAAATTGGCACAGATGGATTTAACGTGAATCAGCACTCTGACATAATACTAATGTAATTGGGTCGGTACCTTTACAAAAACCTTTATCGATATTGCAGCAATATGGTAGGGTTGACTTTTGGTACTTTCTAAAAATATTGACACAATGAGATTTTTGTTCTACAATCAACAGTAATGTGGATATAATGACAAAGCAGGTAAAAGCAAATAATAGAACAGCTAGAACAGTCCATTAAGTTCAGAGAATGACATCACTTTACTGTGATGCAGCCTTTAAAAGCAGAAAAAAGACAACATGAGATCTGGTCTCAAAAAATTGTTGATCTCACTCGTCTGAGTTGGCTTCAGTTATCACAGTGCGCTCACAGTAATCTGATTTAATAGCAGCAAGTGATTATTATTTGATTTTTATTAACCTATCATGACACTGACAGGGTTTTATTTATTGGTGGACACAGGACAGGTCTGAAAAAGAACATCCCTGGTGCCGCCATGTTAGTGAGAAAGAAACACAGTTCTTTCAGTTTTGCCTCTTTGAGTTGAACATGTTTTTTGTGTGTCTGACAGACAGGAACACGAGTGTCCTCCGTTACTGCCCAACCTCTGACGCCTGGTCGGTGTTTCGGACCTGTTCGGCGCACATTCGCAAGCAGCAGATGCTCTCAGTGGAGGACACCATCTACCTGGTGGGTGGCTACACTCATGAGCTGGAGGCGGGCCCGCGGCAGCGGCGTCCCAGCCAAACGGAGGACGTGCTGACGGTGCAGTCCTACAACGTCACCACAGGGGAGTGGATCCAACTTAAGGAGAACACATCCAAGTCGGGCCTGAACCTGACGTGCACTCTTCACAATGACGGTATCTACATCATGAGCCGGGACGTCAGCCTGCCCACTAGCCTGGAGCACCGCGTCTTTCTCAAGTACAACATCTTCTCTGACGCTTGGGAGGCTTTCAGACGCTTCCCGGCTCTGGGTCAGAACATGCTGCTCTGTTCGCTTTACCTCCCCAACGTGCTGTGATCGAGAGGACTGATGGGAACAGACAGTGGAGCCCATGCGGCATTAATGTAGGCCAGTGTGTGGCTCGCTTGTTCTCGCACAGAATGGGGCTCTGTGGCATTAGTGGGAACAGTGTCCGGTTGCCAGGTTGAACGCCTCGTGACCTTTGTGCCTAAAAAAAACAAACAAAAAAACAAAAAGCACTACACTGTACATACTGCTGTGGATGCAAATACAAAGATACAATGACCACTATGAAGGTGATGAAGCGCCATGGCCCGTAGGTCAACAGCATCATAACAGCTGGTCCCAGTTTGTGACTCTCATGTGTTAACACTAAAGTGACTCAAGTTCTCTGAGAAATAATGACATGGATAGTTTGAAAAACCCTGAAGGTTGTTAAGGAACAGGTATCGCCAGTATCCTCAACGACTCTCTTAACCATCTGGGTGAAAACTTATTTAATTTGCTGCACAGTTAAAAAGATTTTTAACTTGTTTCACAACTTGCGTCTCTTGTTTCCTGTCCAGGTGGCTGGCCGGTCGCCATCTTTGTTTGGACTGGGAAGTTTGCTCTTGTTATCATGAGATCACAAAGCTTGTTTTCTTGAGATAATGAATAACAAAAATGTAACAATACATTTAAAACAAGAAAAAAATGAACAGGACAGGAAACAAGAGTCGCAAGTTGGGAAACAAATTAAAAATCTTTTTTATGGTGCAGCAGGCAGAATATTTTTCCATGCAGATGGTAGAAGAGTCTTTTAGGATTCTGGAAATATCTCAACAACAGCACTAAGTGTTATTTAATGACCTTCCCTGTCAGATAATTATTTATATAATGGATAGTTACTTCTGTCGAATGCTAATACATAAGAGGCACACAAACGGGGCTAACATAACAGCATGCTTTTAAATCTATGGGCCACAATATTCCCAATGTTTACACTCCAGATATGGCATTGGCGTACATGTTTATCCATAGTTCACTACAAACCTTAAAACACATTTCTCGTCTTTATGAACTGTACATAGCAGATAATCATAAAAAATGGCTTTGGTTTTACACTGCCAGTTTTATGGGAGTTAAACGTTCCTCGAAAGTTATCGTTTGTGATGCGACACAGCTCAGAGGGAGCTTCATGTGTTGTCCGTACACTTGCACAGTCTTATTTTCCAGTTATACACAAAGCAAAGCTTAAAGCGCAATTCCATGAAATGAACGATGCACATGTGCCTTCTGCAACCTCGATACAAAAAAACCGAAATACAAAAAAAAAAAAAGCACAAAATGCAAGACTTTGTTACATTGCCAGCAACTGACCAAAACTGCTGTGTTTGAATTTATTTCTTCTCTCTGCTGAAGCAGATTTTGTTTTTTCACTGAGGTACGTCTCAGTTCCTTGATTAAATATTGTGGGTTTGCAGACACACGAATGAGCCTCAAAGTAACATTTATTTGTGAAACTCAAAGTTTTGGGTAAATGCAGCACTTTTAATGTTTGGTTTAGTGGATTTGAGATTCTCTCTGCATTACTTATTGTTTGACAGTTTGGGAGTTTAGGTCATGATAATAAAGACAGTGTTCAGGGGTCTGGTGCGCTGTGTTTCTCTTTGAATTTATTTTCATTTCTCCACATTCTGCTTGTGTCTCTGAAGTTTGTTCTTGTTATCATGAGATCACAAAGCTAATTTTCTTGAGATAATTAATACTCGTTTTCTCGAGATAACGAAATAATTACCTCATGATCTTGAGATAACAGAGCTAAAAAAAAATACTTCAAAGCACGGCTGTTATTCTGTACACCACTATTATCTGCAGCGCCAGAGGATTAAAGCTCCAAAAGTAAATCAACAAAAAATGTAACAATAAATGTAAAAAAATAAGAAAAAATCAACAGATATTTTTCAACATGATTTAGTCCATCAAATGTACAGAAAGACATCTTTTAAATGGCAAAGAAGTCAGAAAATACTACAAAATATTCACCACAATGTCCTAGATTCCATGATGACTTTGAAAATTGCACATTTTGACTGACCAACAGTCAAAAACCCAAATGTTTGAAAATGTATAGTAATATAAAATTGTGAAACTTCGTCCTCAATCTTCAAAACGAGTGAATAATTGACATTTTTAATAAAAACATTTTTAAAAAATGACTTAAATGATTAAGTGATGACGAATAATGTCGTCAACTCCCATAAATACCATCCCACGTGACCAAAATCATCGAATAGACCCTAACATATTTCTCTCTTGGGAATATTTATGTCATTGTTAGCATCAAGGAGAGGACAATGTAAAAAATTAATTTCCTCCATTCTAGTGGCCCATTTTTATGCACCAATTTGTGCTTTATCTGCTTCAGATTAGGGTGTAAATATTTTAAATTGTTTCAAAGTAAAAGTTTTCCACTTCTTTCATGCTTTTATTTTTGGGGACGAATGCTCATGTCATCATCCCTGCAAAAAAAATGGGGGGCTGCATCAGGGGTGTAAATATAGACAGTGGAAAACAACTCTGGAGGCCAACTCAAAGCCAATTGCACAAGTTACCATCAAGTGCGGCATATACCAAGGTGATACACTGTCCCTGCTGCTGTTCTGCATAGGCTTGAACCCCTCAGCCAACTTATCAGAAAGAGTGGCTACAGATTCCACTTCCGAAGTGGGGCAACCATCAGTCACCTCCTCTACATGGATCAATCTGTAAGCCAGGAGTGAGCGAGACATTGACTCACTGATCCAGCCCACAAGGATCTGCAGCAAATACATCAAAATGTCATTCAGACTAGATAAGTGTGGTCGGATGGTGTCAAAGAGAGGGAAGACGATCAGAACTGAGAGGGTTGAGCTACCAGAGGGAATCATTGCAGATGTTCAGGACAGCTATAAATATCTTTGGGTCCCACAGGCAAATGGGAACCATGAGGAGGCCGCAAGGAAGTCAGCCACAGCCAAATACCTACACAGAGTAAAGGCAGGTCCTGGAAAGTTGGCTGAATGGAAAGAACAAGGTCGGAGCCATCGACAAGTACGCCCTGCCAGTTATCAGATACCCTGCTGGTATAATAAACTGGCCAAAGGAGGAGATAGGAAAGAGGAAGCTTCTCACAATGCATGGAGGGTTAGCATCAGAGCCACTGTCCAGGACGAAACAACCAAGACCCAGGGATACATCAGGAAGATGGCTCCCACAGATGAGCTGCTGAGTGAATACCTCAGACAGCAGAAGAGGAGGACGAACCATCATGGAAGGACAAGCCCCTGCATGGCATGTACCACAGACAGAATGAAGAAGTGGCCGACATCAAGGAATCCTACCAGTGGCTGGAAAAGGCCGGACAGAAAGACAGAAGCACTAATCACGGCAGCACAAGAACAGAAAGCAGGGGTCTACCACAGCAGACAGGACCCCAGGTGCAGGCTTTGCCAAGATGCTCCTTAGACAGTTCAGCACATAACAGCAGGGTGTAAGATGCAGGCAGGAAGAGCGTACATGGGACGCCATAACCAAGTGGCTGGCATAGTGTACAGAAACATCTGCACTGAGTATGGGCTGGAAGTCCCAAGGTCAGAATGGAAGACACCTCCTAAGGTGGTTGAGAATGACCGAGCTAAGATCCTGGGGGACTTCCAGAACCAGACTGACCAAGCGAACATCGTGTTGATGGCCCAAACAGAAGAAGACAGTGGTGATAGATGTAGCGATCCAGAGTGAGAGCAACATCAGGAAGAAGGTACACGAGCAGCTCAAAAAATACCAAGGGCTGAAAGAGGAGCTAGAAAAGATGTGGGGAGGAAAGGCAACAGTGGTGCCAGTGGTGATCGGAGCACTGGAGGTGTGACCCTCAAACTGGGAGAGTGGCTCCAGCAGATTCCAGTACAACATCTGAGGTCTCTGTCCAGAGGAGTGCAGTCCTAGGAACAGCTAAGATACTGAGCAGAACCCTCAAACTCCCAGGACTCTGGTAGAGGATCTGAGCTTGAGGAAGACACACCACCATCCTTTACACCTTTTAAACAGAAAAGCAGCAGTAAGAAAGGACAGAGAGGACTGGAGAGAAACGAACAGGAGGAAAAATAAGCAAAGCTCCCTAAGTCAGATTCCTTTGGCTTATTTATAAACAGCTGGCAGTAGTGTGCATCTAGTCTCTGACTAGTAACTAGTGTGCACCAAGACCCGTCGCAATAGCATGCACTGGGGCCCGTGGTAACTACCGTACTCCACTGGGCTGCATATGTCCGCCGAATGCTATGAAATGCAGCCTAAATTTAGCATGTCTGACAGAATCTGAATAAGGACAACTTTATTTATAGCACCCTTCATACAATCATGCAGCCCAAAGTACTTCACAGAGCAAGATAAAAAAAAAAAGAGACAACAATATACAATAAAATGTTTAAAATAAAAATAGACACAAGGGTTAAAAATAGTAGAAACGACCAAAGATAAGACCTAAAAACTAAGGCGTAGACATATCAAACACATCACCAAGACAGCCTTCTTCCTTCTTAGAAACATCGCCCACCTCCGTCCATCCCTCTCCTTTACAGCTCTAGAGACTTTCATTCACACATTCATCACCTCCAGACTTGACGACTGCAGTAGTCTCCTCTACGGATCATCATTCAGAACTCTCAAGAAACTTCAGTATATCCAGAACTCAGCTGCTCGTCTCCTCACACACTCTCACACCCATGACCACCTTCATAACCTACACTGGCTCCCCATCCCCCCAGCGTATCCACTACCTGTCTGAGCTCCTCCACGTACACACTCCCTCTCGCACTCTTAGGTCTGCTGATGCCAACCTCCTGCCCCCCTCCACCAGGACCAACCACCACACCTGGGGGGACAGGGCCTTTTCCATTGCTGCACCCACCCTCTGGAACTCACTCCCTAAAGACATCAGAGACTCCTCCTCACTCTCCACCTTCAAGAAAACCCTCAACATACACCTTTTCAACACTGGCTACAAGCTATAAATTCAGTGTACTTCGCCCTCTCTGCGTCATTTCCCTGCCTATGGATTTTTTTTGTGATTGAGATTTTGTTATTCTCTGTAAAGCGTCTTTGAGTATCCTGACAAGCACTATATAAATCTAATGTATTATTATAAGACTTAAAAACGTAGGCAAAAAATGACAAGTAAGTAAAAGCCAAGCTAAAAAGAAATGGCTTAAGGTTTCTTTTAAAAATGTCCACACAGGTGAAAAAAAAGAAAGACTTAAGAAAAATTTTTCTAAAAAATAAATCAACAAAAAATGAAACAATAAATTGAAGAAAAATAAATTAAATTAAAAAAAGAAAAAGAAAAATTTGAACTGATTAATTTACTAATATATATATAATTAATTAATACATTAACAGATATTTTTCACCTTGATTTCACCCACCAAATGTATTAAAAAAATGGCAAAAAAAAAAAAAGTCAGAAAAGACTACAGACCACCCATCACAAAAAAACAGCACAGGGGTGACCAGCAGGGGGCAGCACATGCTTTTTCAACATGAAGTATCTCAGCAGGCATTCAGTATATTTCACTTCACCTTCTCAAGGACTCCTCCCTTCAAATAAATAGCATATATTTGAAACCAATTATACTGTCTTACATTTTGTCTGTGCCTTTTTATGATATGCTTTTTCTGAATTAAAAAAAAAAGAACATTTATCTAAGTTTCCTGTTTCACATGAAACCCTTCAAACCTGTAGCCTGAATCATTGTGCTTTTAAAAATGTGTCATCGTGTAGAGGTCAGGGTGGGTGTGATATTTTTAGCTTTTGTTGGTGCGGAGAGATGGAAAGATGGATGGATGGTTTGAAATTGAGTTTATTTAATTCACGGCGGCAGAGGAAATCAATTGTTGCTATCAGTGGACCAGATTGATCCTCTGTGTGGGGTCAGACCACAGCGATGTCTCTCACACCTCCACAGTAGGGGCCGCCGAGGCCAATCACTGCTCAGAGAATTAATCCTGCAAACTGTGATGGGCTTAGGAACAAGATACAGAGTGACAGGCGCAGTGTGTGTGTGTGTGTGTGTGTGTGTGTTGCAGCATCACTTTAAAGACTAAACAATGCAGAGATGTCAAATTGTAGCTGCATGATGACAGTGTTTTCACAGATTAACTGTCTTTGTCTTTGTCTTTGTTTCCTCAGCTGAGAGTCAACTGATAAATGTGCTCTGTATCAGGAGGTGAGCATGCGTCTGTTTAGTGTGTGACGGAAAGAGGAGGGCTGAAAGGAGAGAGAGAGAGAGAGAGAGAGAATACACTCCTGAAAGCAGAGATATGAGTGTAACAGAGAGAAAGAGAGAGCGAGAGAGATCCAAGGACAGACGGCACTGAGGGGAGGGGAAATAACACACTCTCAGTCACACCTACCCCTCAGCCTCACTCAGCCTCTGTAAGAGAGACAGAACAGATCTTGACATTGTGAGGAAGATGCATGTCTACATCAGAGGAACATCCAGGACAGGACAATAGCACCTAAATCTGCTGAGACAAATACATGCCAAGGACTACAATCAGCAAGCAGCAAGCCCAGAGGGAAGGACATTTCAGAAAGGGCAACACAGGGTGGAAGAGGCAACATTTGCAGGTTTATTTTGTTGCTTAAAAAGGAACTAAAGAGCAATCCCTAATAAGCTGCCTCGGATATCCAGTGTGTCTCTGTCCGCAGAGAGCTCCCAGTGCTGCTGCTGCTGCTGCTGCTGTGAGGTTATAGTCTCCGAAAAAGACTGCTTTACAGTCCAGAGACCATGAGTGAGGCGAAGAAAGGTGAGCTAGCCATCCGGGATAAAGCCATCCTGCACCAGCAGAGGCGTCTCAAGCAGGCCACGCAGTTCACACACAAGGACTCGGCTGACCTCCTGCCCCTGGACGGGCTGAAGAGACTGGGCACATCCAAAGACTTGGTGAGTGGACTTTAAATGAGGCGCTTGAGACAATCAGGTCATGATTGACTTGATTGGAGAGGCTGTTGTGTGTGTTGCCAGGTGCTTGGCAGTCGTTAAGGGCTGACTTTGAGTGGAAGTAGGTGCACCGTTCTGTACGGTGTTTCAGCAGCATGTCATATTTAAAGAGGTTAATTTCACTGAATTAGCATTGCACTCATGTGACGTTGTCGGACTTGTGTTAGACAGCAAAAACAAAATATTTAAGGTGATGCAGCAGAGCCAGAGATATTTTGTTTCCTCCTTGAATTCTGATCCCCTGTCAAAACCTGGCACATACATTACCCACAATGCAATTTTACACCTAACAGATCATTCTGAGATTTACAGAGCAGTGCTAGTCTTTGAAGCCAATTTTACATAGTGGCCAAATATGGAATTACAACGTCTGGGTCCATCACGTGATGCCACGAGGCCCGAAATGATTGTTTCCATAGACTTACAATGGGAAAGACACGTCTGTAAATCAGTGGATTGGTATCTTTGAGCTTCATAGCCCCTGTGAAATGACTCGTTCCACTATCAGGATCAATCCATGCGGTCTGATAACATTTCGAAAGTCTAGAAGAGCTGAAAATTAAAAATTAAATAAATTCTATGCTTAGTAAAGTTAGTGGAGGGCTCGTCTGACTCACTGGATGTAGACTGTGGCTATAATCCTGACACTGGGCGGCTGATTTCGGCGTTCTCCCTTAATTTTGCTTTTTGCATGTTGCCGTTTCCAAATCCCCTTTGCTATGGGAAATAACAACATTCTCAGAGCTAGCAACTTACATGCTGAAAATGGCACATTTTGACAGAGATTTGGATCGAGCAATAAGGCACGCCTGCCATACTGTTTTGCTGAAGTGCTGTCAAGATCTACAATGAATAAAACAACTTGTGAACACAACTCAGAAAAGCTCAGACTCTGTTTCGCAGGACTCTGACATTCATCTGTTTTGTTCTGCCCGAGCAGAACAGTGAGTTCCTCCAGAGCTAGAGTTTAGTCATCACCAATTACCAAATTATGTTTGTCTTTTTTTGTGGCATTTTCTTTTGTGAAGCCATTTAATGACAGTGTTTGCCTCCCTACGTGCAAATGTTCTACCAAAGCAAGTTCACCCCTGGCACTATTTTGCAAGAGCACCATCACTGCATCCTGAGCTTAACGCCGCTCAAGACGGCTGTGATTGGTTTAAAGCAATACAAACAAGTCAGGACATTTTCCCCCTGTAGCAGGAAGAAAATCTGCAATTCTAGACCTTTCTTTAGCACTGACGCAGCGCTGCAGAGATAAGTCTAGCTATGTGAGACTAGCAAAGAGCTAAGTTAGTTAACGGTGGAAGTTAGCCACTTGCTCTATGGGCCCCAAGATGCGGAAGATCTGAGTCATTTCATACTACAGAAATCAGGCTTTTCTGGCTTCATATGCCATGCAACTTTTGAGCAACTCTAAGCAATTTTGAGCAACTTTCATACAAATGAATGAGACCCTGCCTCCAACGCTGTATCCCTTTTTCTTTATACATCTGTGGTTATGCTAGTAGTGGCTGAAGTAGCCCTTTTTTTTTGGCATTTACTGCTTATTGCTTGAAAAATGGAGAATGTTGACACTTAATGTTGACGAAGCCTGCCTGATGTCACTGCAACCTGCTTAAAGGTGGTTGGGCGCGCTTTGACCCGACTCTGAGATGGTCCATCTTGGGTGCAACTTGGGTGTAGGTCATGGCGCTGCTCGTGCGGCGACTGGCAGCAAGACAAGTCACGTCTGCGTTTTGTGTCTGTGTGTAGTGTTGTGTAGCACTCATGTACCTTTTTAAAGTGAGCAATCTACAACAGTGAGTAATCAACAACTTGGCCAGTTGGTTGCGAGTTTTTGTGTTGTCTGGAAAGCAATGGAGCTTGCAGTGGTGTTTCTGCTGTGGATGGCGTTTTTCCTCACCCAAGGTCTCCAGACCCCTCGGATCCAGTACAGCAGGGAGTTTCTTCTTCAGTGGAGAAATCCTCCACCAGCCAATCCTCCCCTGGATCTTATTTTGCAATGCGGGGATTCTTGTGGAGAGATAACAAAGTCTTATGGAAATTTCAGCGGCGCTTTCTCTTGCAAAACGAGGAAGCGAGGCAGAAGGGGCGGTGCTCGACGAAGGCTGCGCAAGCTACCCCTCACNAGCAATGGAGCTTGCAGTGGTGTTTCTGCTGTGGATGGCGTTTTTCCTCGCCCAAGGTCTCCAGACCCCTCGGATCCAGTACAGCAGGGAGTTTCTTCTTCAGTGGAGAAATCCTCCACCGGCCAATCCTCCCCTGGATCTTATTTTGCAATGCGGGGATTCTTGTGGAGAGCTGGATCTTATTTTGCAATGCGGGGATTCTTGTGGAGAGATAACAAAGTCTTATGGAAACTTCAGCGGCGCTTTCTCTTGCAAAACGAGGAAGCGAGGCAGAAGGGGCGGTGCTCGACGAAGGCTGCGCAAGCTACCCCTCACCCGTATCCCGCTGCTGTCTATGATCTAATGCACAATCACTAAGGAATAAAGTTGATGAGCTGCAAGCCCTTGTAAGATTCCAACATGATTTCAGGGATGCATGTCTTTTGGCCATTACGGAATCATGGCTTACGGATCGAGACTCGGATGCAGATCTTTCCCTGGATGGATTTGATGCGCCGGTCCGCTTTGACCGTGTTCTGGTCAGAGAAAGGCTCTGTACTAAAGATGTTGAATTTTTCGTCAGCTTTTAATACCATCCAACCTCATATTTTAATTGACAAACTTGTTAATAATTTTAACTTATAGATTTTAATGTTGTGGGATGGATACTCGGTTTTTTAACAAACAGAACTCCGAGAGTAAAAGTGAACGGGCATGTGTCTGATGTTTTAACTTCATCTACCAGTTCACCCCAAGGCTGCGTCCACTACTACTGTACATACTGTACACCAATGACTGTCGGAGTCAGTATGACGATAGATTCATCCTAAAATTTGCTGATGATTCGGTTATCGTCAGCCTCCTCCACAACAGTAAAAGTAATCATGGTCCTGTGGTCGATGAATTTGTACAGTGGTGTGATGACTCCTTTCTGCAACTAAATATCTCCATTACAAAGGACATGTCTATTGACTTCAGGCAGCAGCCTTCATCCTCCCCGACTATTATTAAGGGTCAGGTGGTCGAGTCGGTGGAGAGGTACAAGTACCTGGGGACTTTCATTGATATGAACATGAATTTTAATGACAACACTGACATGTTGTGCAAGAAGGGTCAGCAATATTTGTATTGTCTTAGGAAACTGTCTTTTTTTCAAGTGGATAGGACCCTCATGACCCTTTTCTACAAATCATGTATTGAGTCTGTGCTCACATTTTCATTATTGTGCTGGAATGGGAACCTCAGTGTCAAGGCAAAGAATTCACTTAACAGGATAGTTAATTTGAGCAGCAAGATTCTGGGAGTGCAACAGAGTCTGTTGTCTGATCTGTTCACTAGACAGGTGGGGAGGAAAGCTAGAAGCATCCTGCCTGATGCCACCCACCCCCTGTTCAATGAATTTCAGTCTTTACCCTCTGGCTGCAGGTTCAGGTTCCCTCCTGTTAAGACAAACAGGTACAAGCACTTGTTTATCCCTTCAGCCATCTCCATCCTTAATTCAGGCCAGAGGGGAGGTAACTAGCCCCTACCTGGCTGTGGAGGAGTTACATGTCGCACTTTATATTCAGTGTATTTATACTCTCATGTTTCTATGTATTGTTCTTGCTTTTTTTTTGATATATCAATTGAGGTGAGCCATGCTGTGAACTTGGCCACTGCTGTTGATTTATTTAGTGCCCACTGTGTTTTGGGAATGTGCTATTTATGTGTATGTATGTACTGTACCCATCTGTTTTAGTCTTTGCTGCAAAATCAATTGCCCCTTGGGGACATAAATAAAGTTGAAGTTGAACTTGGCACAACTGGATGTGTTTAAACCAGTAATGGATAGAGCTGGGTACCGAAACTCGGTACTTTTTGTACTTGGTACCGATTCACGTCGGTACTACCGAGTACCGATTCACTTAAAATGAATCGGTGCCAAATTTCGGTACCTGAGGTGGAGCGAGAGCGCATGACTCGCTCAGACTCAGCAACAATGGCGACAAAAAAAATGTGTAGACAAAAGTTAACGTGCAGCACTGTTCCTAAATGTTCTCAATAAAATGTTGAAACTGAGAAGTTTAAGCTTTAAAAAGTACCAAAATAAGGTACTGTTTGGTACCGGTACCGAATTCCAGATACCGGTACCGGTACCGTATCGGTTCAATTATGAACGGTACCCAACCCTAGTAATGTACACACAAATCACGACAGCATGGTTTGACTCAGCGCAGCCAAAATTGCCAGTGGAAAAGCTCTTCAGTCGTACTGCCCAACACCTGTAAACAGAGTTATGATATGTAGATTGGTAGATTGCTGTTTGAAAAAGAGAGCTGAACTGACCATTATTTTAATTAGAGATTAATCTGCTGATTATCTGCTTGATAAAAGGATTAATTATTTATTATTAATTTAGTCCAGAGTTCTCAGTTGGTTCTCAAGGACCAATTATAAGTTAGAGAATATACTGTGGAACCCCTCATGTGTGTCCCTTGGAATGAATTACACGTCTCTCATCTTAGTTATGTGAGTAAAAAACAACAACTGAAATGTATTAGAAAAGATATATATTAAAAATATTTGCACTATGTCAACACAGAAAACCCATAAAATAACGCAGCAGACATCAGTTCAGTTAACTGCAACTAACACTGTACCTAAACAAAATATCAAAAGCAAACCAAGAGAAAAGAGTTTATCTGAAGTGCATCTAGAACTATTTTAGATTAAAAAATGTTAATAATGTTTAATTATAAAGCCTTTAGTTTAAAAAAACTAAATTAAATTTATATATTCATCATTTAAATTAATGAATCTAAAAAACTTCTAATGGACTCCCTGACAGTTTCATGGATGTCCCAAACCCCACTTTGAGAATCATTGATTTAGTGCTAGTTTAATGTCTTAAGTGATGTCTTCAGATGTCTTCTTCTATCTTCACATTAGCCCCTTTTACACTGCCCCTTCAAGGCATGAATTTCACGGCATTATGCCACCTTGTTGTTCTGTATGTAAGACATGATCGTGAAATGAGGGGACAGAGTTGTCTCACGTCTGAGCCGAAAACAGAGGTAGTAACAGCGCCGAAACGATGTCTGTATAAACGGGACCATGGGCAGCAGGGATGTGAAACGTTCTGAAGATGTGTTATGCGTGCCACCCAGCATGGTGGATTTAAAAAGTAGCTGTTATCAGTTAGCAGCTAACTCCAAGAAGAAGAACAGCGGCCTAAGATGTGAAATCTGGGGAAACACCAAGGTCCAGAAGCTCCTTACCCTCAGATCAGAGGACGAGATTGGCTGCCATATAACAGGGATGCTTAATGATTGTCATTGCCGTGTTTTGCCATCATTATTGTTTAGAAAGCGCTGCAGATGCAGATCCTCTTCTGGTTCTGCGATGCCTGCATCCTGTCTAAAATCACACACTGGTGCGAACGCTGTTGTTTGGTACTGTGTAAAAATGCAAAAGCAGCATGAAGAAGGGACTTCTTTGAGGTGCTATGGCATGATTTCTGTGTAAAAACAGCTACTAAAGAAACAGACACCATTAAACAAATAATTTTCTGTTGATCCACTAACTGATTAACGAACTACTCATGTCAGCACCGCAGAGGACGGCTGCATATTGGCTGTCAATTATCAATTTTAATGTCAACCTTATCCATAATTTGCGATTTGACTCCGAATAAATGACCACCATTTCCTGCACTAATGCACTACATTGTGTTCTCTACTGTATGTCATTAAGTGCAGCCTTGAAAAGAAAATTCATCATCGACAGGGTCATGAAAGATTCAGAGTCTTTCACTTTGCATAGAGGGGAGGAGGGAGACGTCAAGTCAAAGCTTGTTACAGTACACTGTGCAGGGCTCGACGTCATTACACATTCAGACACACACACACATATTTCAGGGTTGACATATAAGGATGAAAGACACCTCCAACCTCTTCACTTCCTTTTCCTCTAGAAGCCTTATAAACCGAAGCTGTTATACACTGTGGAGGAACTCCCTGTAATAATCTTAACAATTTATTACTCCACCTCTCCTCTGACACAGTTCTGGTTTGATGGCAGCTTCCCAGATTCCCCAGAGCTCTCCAAGAACCTCGGCACAATCACTCTGGCACAGTGAAGCAGCATGAGCAGCGCTCTGTGCTCTGTGGATAACACACTGTGATGCATTTATGCCTGCCAGGTTTTAATACAAACATTTGCGGCTAGAAAAACATTCTGCTCCCCTTTCTTCTTCTTCTTCTTTGATTGAGTCCCATTTTTTGTGAGCTAATGATACATATGTACCCTGTCCCAGAGGTAACATATTATTTAAAACTGCAAGTGTGGCATTAATAGGTAGATGTCGTTTAAGGAGGGCTATTACACACTTCTCTGTCGGACTTTTTAGGCATGCTAGTAGCATTGCTTAATGGATGGCAATGTTGTTGCACCACATTGATCCAGACTGAAATATATATATTTTTTAAGATTATTTTCTCTGCATTTATGTCGCCTTGTTTTGAAAGGACAGCTATAGAGAGACAGGAAAGGTGGGTAAGAGAATAGAGGATGACGTGCAGCAATGGGCCACGGATCGGAATCAAACCCAGACTGTTGCAAAGGACTCTGTCTTACTTCTACCCCTCTTATTTAGAGAACTACCTGATGGACTGCCATTACAATTGGCACACACATTCATGGTCCCCAATCTTCATGACTTTTGTCGAGTGCAGTCTCCTGGTTGAACAGGATTTTTTCCACTGGATTTTGGAATACTGCCGAAAATAAGCTCTATGGCAAACCAAAGTCTATGACACAGTAAGATAACGTCAATTTTTATGATTTCTGAAGCGTAAAGCAATCGTCACAGGTAAAAAGCTACTGTTAGGCTGTTAATGGATTTCACTACGGTCGAATTACTATAATGTTGCCACCACAACGAGGCTGTGAAGCTAACATGTTCTCACTCCGACCTTGTCACATATCAACATTTGGTCATGGACTTTCCATGTCAACACATACGACGCAAAAGGTACCCTGGGTGTGTTGATTGTTGACGTTCTGGGACGCAGTGTCAAGTTCTGCCTGTTACATGCATTGTCTTCCTTCAAAATACACTTCTGTTTTTACAGGAAATTTAACGTTTACATGCAGTCTCTTTAAATAAACGCACTATGCCAGTGCAGCATCCTGAAATGGTGTTGGTCGGACACAACAAGCAATTTGAAGATGTCACCTACTCACCTAGGACTTCTTTAAGACATTTCATAGACAAAAATAATCAGTCAATAATCAAAAATAGTTGGCAAATGATATGATTGGGAGAATAACTGTAAAACCTTTTTATGTTAGCATTGTCATTGTGGGCATTTTAGCATGCTAATGTTAGCATTTAGCTTAACCTTCTGGTCCCCCTTATAAAAAAATCACACCTGTCCCCTTCGGGATGTTTTTCGTCCTTGTTGAAAAACAACCATAAAAATATTAAATATTAATATTTTTTCTACTTTTTTTTGCTTAAATCTTTTAACCAACTCCTGCTCAGATTATACATACCAAATATTCATTCATTTTGAGGATTTTTAACCCTTTATATTCCATTTTCTTTACATGAAGTCACTGTTACTTTTATGAAAAAAACATGAATTATGAATTACTTTCTATATAATAAATGTTGGATGGAATTTGTTTTTCTAATTATCACAGTCTGGGATATGTGAATGATTACTAACAAAACCAATTTTGATGCATTATTATTTTTTTGTGCAGTTTCAATTTTTTAATAAACACTGACACCTTTCCCCTTTAGGACGTTTTTTGTCCTTGTTGAAAAACAACCATAAAAATATTAAATATTAATATTTTTTCTACTTTTTATTTTGCTTAAATCTTTTAACCAACTCCTACTCGGATTATACATACCAAATATTCATTGTGCAACTCCTACTCGGATTATACATACCAAATATTCATTGTGTGTGTGTGTGTGTGTGTGTGTGTATGTATGAGAGCGAGAGAGAGAGCGAGATGGAGAAAACAGTAATGTAACCTTGCAGCAACCTGCAGCTCATAATTTGCAATTTTTAGCTACACAATTACACATATGTAAATGCACACACACACACACACACACAGACACACAATATTTTTGTAGTATCTATACAGCCACAGCCCCCATACATCCATATCAACACTAACCTAGCATTTATTTTAATTTTTTTTGCAGCAATGGCTCCCAAACCCCAATAATGAAAAAATAGGAGAAAAATACAGGCAATTTTACTGCTTATTATTTAGTGTGTTTGCTCTGCTGGGGAAGCAGGAGAAAAGGTATGATTCAGCTGGATTTTAGTAAAAACTTCCATTTTGATCCCCTAACTCTGGAATGCATGACTAATATCATCAAATTCATGTTTCTAAGTTGCCATGAGAATGTGATGAACAAATATGGAATTTATGGTTTTACATTTAGCTATATTTTCACATAAGGATTTGACATTGTGCATTTTGAGTCCATGTACACACACACACACACACACACACACAAACTAATATTGCAATATTTTTATACAAACCACACTGTCACATCCTTATGAGCACAGCAAGACCATTTTTGATCTACTCTGCCTTTGCCCTCCCTGTTAGGGGCCTATAGTGCTTCAAGTGGCCAAACCAGGAATTGTATTGAAAATACAGCAGGGCCCCAAAAATGGAAATTGGCCCCATCTGTTTTTTTTTTTTGTTTTTTTTTTTACCATTCTTGGGTCTTTCTAACCAACCTGACTGCCAGAGACAGAAAAAAAATCACGATTTTTATGTAAATTGAAAAATGTCGTTTTAATGGGTTTCGATGGGGGCGGTTTTCGTCCGAGAGGGCGAGGTGTCATAAAAGGTTGCCGTGTGTATTTTAGGCCTGATTTAGGAGCAGCTTTAAAATTTCAAAATATCACCAAAAATAAGGTTTCTGACCAAATTTCATGCTATATGCATGAACACAGCCAAAGTTATCAAAAAATGACTGAAAAGGACGTTTTCCGTCCGAGCGGGACCAGAAGGTTAAAGCTGTGCAAGTACAAACCAGCTCCCAGGAACGCTGCTTAGCTTTGCAGCTAATTTCTCCCAGTGGTCAGTCGCGGTATTGCAGCAAAAAAAAAAAAAAAAAATCACCTTGAACTGACAAACAAGGTTTATTGTGATTCTTTCTATTATGAATGATTGATCTGTGAAAGTTGTATATTTGTGAAACTTTCCTCGAGTCGAGAAAATGATTTTTAAAAAACTATGATGTCATCGCAATGTTAAGCCTATGAGCCAAGCAAGAACTCACGTGCTTAGCCAGTGGGGGAGACAGAAGTGTGCATTTTCTATGGGCTGCATATCATGGAAGTAAACCCGGAAGCTAGAAAACTTTTTCGGTGTATGCAACAGGCGAGCAATTCCATAGGAATGAACAGGCACCATTTTGCCATCCAGTATCTCGTTATTATTAATGGTCTATTATCTATGGTCTAGGCTCACAGAGACACATGCACGGCTTCTTAATCCTGTGATTATAGCCAGAGTTTCTCAGGCAGCAGAGATGAGTCCAAACTGCACATCTTAACACTATTAAAGATAAAATAAGTCACGACAAGAATATTCCCCAAAACTCTATTAGATTCAAGGAGCGTATTGTTCGACTCATTCATCAGCAGCGTGTGACTCAACCTGCAGGGGTCTGAAAACCCTCTTATCATAATACCAATTATCTTCTCCTTGAAGACAGAACGAAGCTCGTCTCAGCAGTTATCTAAAACACAATCTGTGGCACCGACGTGGCCGTGGGGAACACAACACGACTCGCATGGCATCTGTAACAAGCGATTTTCCATGTCAGAATAGCGTCGAGAACTTGAGGGAGGAGTGGAAATTGCCAGCAGTCCTCGGCCATGCCTGTATCTCCTCTGTGCACACAGCCAGCTACATCATTCGGGCTCTGAATAGACACGGACCAAATGAAAGGAAGGCATGATGTGTTTCTGAGGTGGCCGAACCCTCACAGACAAAAGATGAGATCATCTGGAGAAGGCTGCCAGATCCATTTGTTGTCTGTAGGACGTCTGGCTATAAATCAATCTCTGTTTTTTTTCCATTACCCAGTTATATTCTCATATCTTTTTTTATCTTATTACAGTCTTGCTTGAAAACAACTGTTTTCTTTTTGGCTTGAGGCCTCCGAAGGTCATACCGTAAATGTCAGACACTGATCTTTAACAATAAGCGATCAGTTCCACCCAAAAATGACATGATTCATTACTATAGAAGGGTGGTATTTGTCTATTAAGATGAAGAAGACATTATCTGAGATTTGCAAAAGAAGGCGTAATGTAGTTATTTTGGAAACCTAGACTTTATTTCAATTCCATAACTCCCATAAATCCTCACATTGCTATATTTATATATTTTCACCTCTTTTCCTTTACGTCAGACGGCCCGTTTCAAGGCCATTAACAGCTTCAGCTTCCCATCTATGCTTTTGTCAAAGCCACCAGACTCCACTGAGAAAACAGTAATTTTAGTTTGGTGAATACAGGAGCTGCTGGTCTATTGCTGCAGTGATCAGTTAGTTAGTTTTTGGTTATTGTGTGACTTAAATGAATCTGAGCTAATCCTTTAAAACACAGAAGTCACACAATAACACACAACAAAAAAATGATTTGAGCCAGTGGTAGACCAGCAGCTCCTGTGTTCAGCAATGTTAAATCACTGTTTTTCTCAATGGAGTCTGGCCTTGAAGAGAGTGATATAACAGCTTCATTTTCCAGCTGGAAATTATTAAGGTTAAGTTGTGAAAAATAGTCTAAATATAGCATACACTTGAACTGATATTGATTTTTTTAAGTGGGACTTTTTTAAGGTGGCTAAAATATATGTTTTATTGCTGCTCCCTGCACAGCAGTGGACTGCTTAGCTTCCACATATTGTTTTTTGTCCTTGTCATTCATATCTTAGATTTTTCACCGCTGTTCCCTTTCTGTTTATTTGGCATTCAAAGTTTTTTCTTGTTACTAAATATGTGAATTATTATTAGTAAACATTTACGTCATTTTTATTTGCAATTTCTGTCAACGTGGTTTTGGGTCTAGTAGGGCTTAGTCTCGCTCACCAGACCTTTCTCAAGAAAAGAAAGGTCTGGCTGGGTCGACTCNACCGGAGGTGGTAGGGCGGGACTTCAGCGGGTGGCTCGTTCCGCCCAATGAGAGGCTGATCTATGCAGCGAAATTCCACCCACACAGACTAAGTAGGGCTATACCTATACCATGGACTTTTAGAGCTGGTCAGTCATTGTTTTTTATCTGCTTAGCTTCTATGTTGGACTCCAGCCTGCTTCTCCAAACTGACTGACATCTACTGTTTGTAATATACTGTCTATGGATAAATACCCCATACAACCTCACTTAAAAACATCAGAAATATCCCTTTAAGCCTATTCTGGTCAAAAAATATGGACTGTCAAATACGTCATGTGCACTTGTGACAATCATCCCCGTCATAGGGTTGGTAGTCACATACTTTAAATTGAGGCAATTTTAAAAATGAATTTAAAAAGATATATTCAACTGAAATGCATCTCCTGCATCATATCATTTATATAAATGCATTTTTGTGACAACCAACCCTACAGAGGATGTGACAAGCATCTCCCACTGGAATTTTTACGCGACGAAGCTAACAACCCAATGTTGCAGCCTAGCTAAAAATCATACTTTTTAATAGTATAATAGTTTCATTATAAACCCACTGTGTAAAAGCCTCGAAGAGAAACACAGAGGAGCTGTATATTCACAATTGTCTTACTCCTGAAATGACCCTGTAGGTGACCTCTGACCCCAATTCTGGAGCAACATTTTTTAACGGTGCCTTCTAGGAAGCAAGATCTAATGAATGTGACAACGACCCTGTTCTCCAGACTCTGGGAAATTGCTATAGGCATTTTTCTCTATTTTCTGTCATTTTAAAGGCCAAACAAGCGTAATCAATTAAATTATAGCAAGATTAAGTTAGTAAGCTGTTTCCCCATCTATATCGCCATGTTTCCAGTCTGTGCTAAGCTAAGCTAACTGCCTCCTGGCTCCAGAGATATGGGAGTGGTAGCAATTGACTCACCGAACTCTCTGTAAGAAAGCGGATAAGCATGTTTCCCAAAATGTCAAGCCATTCTTTTAGATATTCACATGAATTGTCTGCGACCTCTGAATTTGTAAAAATGGGTGAATCGTTTTAGATTGTCTCGGTTTTCCACACACAGACCTTTGGACTGTAACGTCATCTTTCTTCCTCTTTATTTCTATCTGGTCTGTCCTGTCCAGTGTGTAATTCAGCAGCAGAGCCAGCGTTACATAAGAGCGAGTTTGTTTTGCTGCTCTTTAGCCCGAGGTCCTCTCACTCTCAGCAGCAGCATCACTCCAGCCATGTTGTGCTGCAGAGTAAGAGGAGCAGTGAGCATGAAAAGGGCAAAATCCACGGCTGCAACGCAGAGCGATGGAGGGGAAGGAAAGAGACGATTAGATTGAAGATGGGGTCATGGAGGACACACGGTTTACTGAGGCTGTTTTATGTAACACAGTGTAGGGCTTTGAGTAGATAAAATAAAGAGAAGGGTGAACAAGAGGGAATAGTATGTACTGTATGTGTGTGTGTGTGTGTGGTGTGTGTGTGTGTGTGTGTGTGTGTGTGTGTGTGTGTGTGTGTGTGTGTGTGTGTGCATGGGGGGTTGGGTATGGAAACATCTGAGCCCAGTTACACTAACACCTGAGCTCAGCATCACCAAGTTATTGTGTAACCACTGTGTAATCTCACAGTTTCCTACTGTACACACTCAAAATTTGCTCCACACAGCTGAGCCCAAAACCAGGGAGATAAATGCAGGAGAGGAAAGATGACTTTCAAGCAGCAAGGTTGTGGCAATTGACCCCAAATGGATGCTTTAAAGGGCAACACTATCATTTCTGTGTTTCTGTGTTGAAGCTTCCTTCATATATTCAGTTATTTTTTTATATTATTATTTCTATTTGCATTCCAAACATTTTAAGTCTTAATTGTTTTCCTACAATTTTAGTCTTTGTCAGGTTAGATAAGCCTTTTGCAAAATATTTAGGTCATCAAACCCTTGAATGAAACTCATCCAATTAAACATGTTGGCACTGTAAGTTTCTGCAAAGCATGAATACGCTACATTCACATGTTTTATACATAATCAACCATTCTAAAGTGATGTAGTATATGAACTGATCTGTCAACGAGAGGCGGAGGGGATGGTGGATGGGTTGTCACCTAGGTGTGACACCTGCCAGGCTGCAGCCCACTGTTCAAGACCAACAAACAACTTTACCAGTTCTGATTTAGTGCGTCATTTCTGTGTTTCCAGCAGTTTTTCATTAGCAACCTGTTGTTGTTTTTTTTCCAGCAGGGAAAGTGCCATGAAAAGCAGTCCTTTTTTCACAGAAACATTGCTGTGTTTCCTGCTGGGATAGTAGCATGAATAGCATTTGTTTATTACGGAGACATCACTGTGTGTCCAATGGGAATAGTGGCACAAAAAGGGATTGTTTTTTACAAGACATTGCTGTGTTTTCTGCTTGGATAGTAGCATGAAAAGGATTGTTTTTTACTGAGACTTCACTGTGTTTCCAGTGGGAACAGTGGCTAGAAAAGCAATTGTTTTTTACTGACATTGCTGTGTTTCCAGTGGGAATAGTGGCACAAATAGGGGTTGTTTTTTAAAGGAACTTCGCTGTGTTTCCTGCTGGGATAGTAGCATGAATAGCATTTGTTTTTTACCGAGACATCACTGTGTTTCCAGTGGGAATAGTTGCATGAAAAGGGATTGTTTTTTACAAGACTTTGCTGTGTTTCCTGCTGGGATAGTATCATGAGTGGCATTTGTTTTTACCGAGACATCACTGTGTTTCCAGTGGGAATAGTGGCGCAAAAAGGGATTGTTTTTTACAAGACATTGCTGTGTTTTCTGCTTGGATAGTAGCATGAAAAGTGATTGTTTTTTACTGAGACTTCACTGTGTTTCCAGTGGGAACAGTGGCTAGAAAAGCGATTGTTTTTTACTGACATTGCTGTGTTTCCAGTGGGAATAGTGGCACAAATAGGGGTTGTTTTTTACAGGAACTTTGCTGTGTTTCCTGCTGGGATAGCAGCACTAATAGCATTCATTTTTTACCGAGACATCACTGTGTTTCCAACGGGAATAGTTACACAAAAAGGGATTGTTTTTTACAAGACATTGCTGTGTTTCCTGCTGGGATAGTATCATGAGTGGCATTTGTATTTTACTGAGACATCACAGTGTTACCAGCGGGAATAGTGGCATGAAAAGCGGGTGTTTTTTACCGAAACATCACTGTGTTTCCAGTGGGAATAGTGGCACAAATAGGGGTTGTTTTTTACAGGAACTTTGCTGTGTTTCCTGCTGGGATAGTAGCATGAATAGCATTTGTTTTTTACCGAGACATCACTGTGTTTCCAGTGGGAATAGTTGCATGAAAAGGGATTGTTTTTTACAAGACTTTGCTGTGTTTCCTGCTGGGATAGTATCATGAGTGGCATTTGTTTTTACTGAGACATCGCTGTGTTTCCAGCGGGAATAGTGGCATGAAAAGTGGGTGTTTTTTACAAGACTTTGCTGTGTTTCCTGCTGGGATAGTATCATGAGTGGCATTTGTTTTTACCGAGACATCACTGTGTTTCCAGTGGGAATAGTTGCATGAAAAGTGGGTGTTTTTTTACCGAGACATCACTGTGTTTCCAGTGGGAATAGTGGCATGAAAAGCGGGTGTTTTTTTACCGAGACATCACTGTGTTTCCAGCGGGAATAGTGGCATGAAAAGCGGGTGTTTTTTACCGAGACATCACTGTGTTTCCAGCGGGAATAGTGGCATGAAAAGCGGGTGTTTTTTACCGAGACATCCCTTGTTTTCCGCGCGGGA